>NC_135720.1:136439467-136769018 GCF_964656455.1 Halichoerus grypus | reverse complement strand
TATGCACCAGCCTGATCATATTTGATCATATTCTGTTTTTTGTTGTTGTTGTTCTGTTTTTGTTTTTATCTTTTTCTTTCTTTTTCTTTTTCTTTTTTCTTTCTTTCCCTTTCTTTTCCCCCAGCTTCAGGTCTTTTCTGATTTGTTTAGAGTATATTTTCTGGGGACGTTGTTACCCTGTTAGCATTTTGTTCTCTCATTCACCTATTCTCCTCTGGACAAAATGACAAGATGGAAAAATTCACCTCAACAAAAAGAACAAGAGATAGTACTGACTGCCAGGGACTTACTCAATACGGACATTAGTATGATGTCGGATCTAGAGTTCAGAATCATCACTTCAAAGATACTAGCTGGGCTTGAAAAAAGCATGGAAGTTATTAGAGAAACCCTTTCTGGAGAAATAAAAGAACTAAAATGTAACCAAGTTGAAATCAAAAAGGCTATTAATGAGGTGCAATAAAAAATGGGGGCGCTAACTGCTAGGATAAATGAGGCAGAAGAGAGAATCAGTGAGATAGAAGACCAAATGATGGAAAATAAAGAAGCTGAGAAAAAGAGAGATAAACAACTACTGGATCACGAGGGCAGAATTCGAGAGATAAGCAATACCGTAAGACGAAACAACATTAGAATAATTGGGATCCCAGAAAAAGAAGAAAGAGAGAGAGGGGCAGAAGGTATATTGGAGCAAATTATAGCAGAGAACTTCCCTAATTTGGGGAAGGAAACAGGCATCAAAATACAGGAGGCACAGAGAACCCCTCTCAAAATCAATAAAAATAGGTCAACACCCTGACACCTAATAGTAAAACTTACGAGTCTCAGAGACAAAGAGAAAATCCTGAAAGCAGCTCGGGAGAAGAGATACGTAACCTACAATGGTAGAAACATTAGATTGGCAACAGACCTATCCACAGAGACCTGGCAGGCCAGAAAGGACTGGCAGGATATATTCAGAGCACTAAATGAGAAAAATATGCAGCCAAGAATACTGTATCCAGCTAGGCTGTCATTGAAAATAGAAGGAGAGATAAAAAGCTTCCAGGACAAACAAAAACTAAAGGAATTTGCAAACACGAAACCAGCCCTACAAGAAATATTGAAAGGGGTCCTCTAAGCAAAGAGAGAGCCTAAAAGCAATGTAGACCAGAAAGGAACACAGACAATATACAGTAACAGTCACCTTACAGGCAATACAATGGCATTAAATTCATATCTTTCAATAGTTACCCTGAATGTAAATGGGCTAAATGCCCCAATCAAAATACACAGGCTATCAGACTGGATTAAAAAACAAGATCCATCAATATGCTGTCTGCAAGAGACTCATTTTAGACACAAAAACACGCCCAGATTGAAAGTGAGGGGGTGGAAAACCATTTACCATGCTAATGGACACCAAAAGAAAGCTGGGGTGGCAATCATTATATCAGACAAATTAGATTTTAAACCAAAGACTGTAATAAGAGATGAGGAAGGACACTATATCCTACTTAAAGGGTCTATCCAACAAGAAGATCTAACAATTGTAAATATCTATGCCCCTAACATGTGAGCAGCCAATTATATAAGGCAATTAATAACAAAAGCAAAGAAACACATTGACAACAATACAATAATAGTGGGAGACTTTAACACCCCCCTCACTGAAATGGACAGATCATCTAAGCAAAAGATCAACAAGGAAATAAAGACTTTAAATGACACACTGGACCAAATGGACTTCACAGACGTATTCAGAACATTCCATCCCAAAGCAACGGAATACACATTCTTCTCTAGTGCCCATGGAACATTCTCCAGAATCAATCACATCCTGGGTCATCAATCAGGTCTCAACGGGTACCAAAAGATTGAGATCATTCCCTGCATATTTTCAGACCACAATGCTTTGAAACTAGAACTCAATCACAAGAGGAAAGTCGGAAAGAACTCAAATACATGGAGGCTAAAGAACATCCTACTAAAGAATGAATGGGTCAACCAGGAAATTAAAGAAGAATTTAAAAAATTCATGGAAACAAATGAAAATGAAAACACAGCTGTTCAAAATCTTTGGGATGCAGCAAAGGCAGTCCTAAGAGGAAAGTACATAGCAATACAAGCCTTTCTCAAGAAACAAGAAAGGTCTCAAATACACAACCTAACCCTACACCTAAAGGAGCTGGAGAAAGAACAGCAAATAAAGCCTAAACCCAGCAGGAGAAGAGAAATCATAAAGATCAGAGCAGAAATCAATGAAATAGAAACTAAAAGAACAGGAGAACAGATCAACGAAACTAGGAGCTGGTTCTTTGAAAGAATTAACAAGATTGATAAACCCCTGGCCAGACTTATCAAAAAGAAAAGAGAAATGACCCAAATCAACAAAATCATGAATGAAAGAGGAGAGATCACAACCAACACCAAAGAAATACAATTATAAGAACATACTATGAGCAACTCTATGCCAGCAAATTAGATAACCTGGAAGAAATGGATGCATTCCTAGAGATGTATCAACTACCAAAACTAAACCAGGAAGAAATAGAAAACCTGAATAGACCTATAACCACCAAGGAAATTGAAGCAGTCATCAAAAATCTCCCAACAAACAAAAGCCCAGGGCCAGATAGCTTCCCAGGGGAATTCTACCAAACATTTAAAGAAGAATTAATACCTATTCTTCTGAAATTGTTCCAAAAAATAGAAATGGAAGGAAAACTTCCAAACTCGTTTTATGAGGCCACCATCACCTTGATCCCAAAACCAGACAAAGACCCCATCAAAAAGGAGAATTACAGACTAATATCCTTGATGAACATGGATGCAAAAATTCTCACCAAAATACTAGCCAATAGGATCCAACAGTACATTAAAAGGATTATTCACCACGACCAAGTCAGATTTATCCCTGGGCTGCAAGGTTGGTTCAACATCCGTAAATCAATCAACGTGATACAATACATTAACAAAAGAAAGAACAAGAATCATCTGATCCTCTCAATAGATGCAGAAAAAGCATTTGACAAAGTGCAGTATCCTTTCTTGATCAAAACTCTTCAAAGTATAGGGATAGAGGGTACATACCTCAATATCATAAAAACCATCTATGAAAAACCTACAGCGAATATCATTCTCAATGGGGAAAAACTGAGAGCTTTCCCCCTAAGGTCAGGAACATGGCAGGGATGTCCACTATCACCACTGCTATTCAACATAGTATTAGAAGTCCTAGCCACAGCAATCAGACAACAAAAAGAAATCAAAGGCATCCAAATCGGCAAAGAAGAAGTCAAACTCTCACTCTTTGCAGATGATATGATACTTTATGTGGAAAACCCAAAAGATTCCACCCCAAAACTGCTAGAACTCATACAGGAATTCAGTCAAGTGGCAGGATAGAAAATCAATGCACAGAAATCAGTGGCATTCCTATACAGCAACAACAAGACAGAAGAAAGAGAAATTAAGGAGTTGATCCCATTTACAATTGCACCCCAAACCATAAGATACCTAGGAATAAATCTAACCAAAGAGGCAAAGGATCTGTACTCAGAAAACTATAAAATACTCATGAAAGAAATTGAAGAAGACACAAAGAAATGGAAAAATGTTCCATGCTCGTGGATTGGAAGAACAAATATTGTGAAGATGTCAATGCTACATAGAGCAATCTACACATTCAAAGCAATCTCCATCAAAATACCATCCACTTTTTTCAAAGTAATGGAACAAATAATCCTAAAATTTGTATGGAACCAGAAAAAACCCCGAATAGCCAGAGGAATGTGGAAAAAGAAAAGCAAAGCTGGCGGCATCACAATTCTGGACGTCCAGCTCTATTACAAAGCTGTCATCATCAAGACAGTATGGTACTGGCACAAAAACAGACACGTAGATCAATGGAACAGAATAGAGAGCCCAGAAATGGACCCTCAACTCTATGGTCAATTCATCTTTGACAAAGCAGGAAAGAATGTCCAGTGGAAAAAAAGACAGTCTCTTCAACAAATGGTGTTGGGAAAATTGGACAGCCACATGCAGAAGAATGAAACTGGACCATTTCCTTACACCACACACAAAAATAGACTCAAAATGGTTGAAAGACCTTAATGTGAGACAGGAGTCCATCAAAATCCTAAAGGAGAACACAGGCAGCAACCTCTTCGACCTCAGCTGCAGCAACTTCTTCCTAGAAACATCACCAAAGGCAAGGGAAGCAAGGGCAAAAGTGAACTATTGGGACTTCATCAAGATAAAAAGCTTTTGCACAGCAAAAGAAACAGTCAACAAAACCAAAAGACAACTGACAGAATGGGAGAAGATATTTGCAAATGACATATCAGATAAAGGGCTAGTATCCAAAATCTATAAAGAACCTATCAAACTCAACACCCAAAGAACAAATAATCTAATCAAGAAATGGGCAGAAGATATGAACAGACATTTTTCCAAAGAAGACATCCAAATGGCCAACAGACACATGAAAAAGTGCTCAACATCGCTCGGCATCAGGGAAAGCCAAATCAAAACCTCAATGAGATACCACCTCACACCAGTCAGAATGGCTAAAATTAACAAGTCAGGAAACGACAGATGTTGGCGGGGAAAGGGGAACCCTCCTACACTGTTGGTGGGAATGCAAGCTGATGCAACCACTCTGGAAAACAGTATGGAGGTTCCTCAAAAAGTTGAAAATAGAGCTACCATACAATCCAGCAATTGCACTACTGGGTATTTACCCCAAAGATACAAATGTAGGGATCCGAAGGGGTACATGCACCCTGATGTTTATAGCAGCAATGTCCACAATAGCCAAACTGTGGAAAGAGCCAAGATGTCCATCAACAGATGAATGGATAAAGAAGATGTGGTATATATATACAATGGAATATTATGCAGCCATCAAAAGGAATGACATCTTGCCATTTGCAATGATGTGGATGGAACTGGAGGGTGTTATGCTGAGCGAAATAAGTCAATCAGAGAAAGACATGTATCATATGACCTCACTGATATGAGGAATTCTTAATCTCAGGAAACAAACTGAGGGTTGCTGGAGTGGTGGAGGGTGGGAGGGATGGGGTGGCTGAGTGATAGATATTGGGAAGGGTATGTGCTATGGTGAGTGCTGTGAATTGTACAAGACTGTTTAATCACAGACCTGTACCTCTGAAACAAATAATGCAATATATGTTAAGAAAAAAAAAAAAAAGAAGAAGAAGAAGATAGCAGGAGGGGAAGAATGAAGGGGGGGAAATGGGAGGGGGAGACAAACCATGAGAGACAATGGACTCTGAAAAGCAAACTGAGGGTTCTAGAGGGAGTGGGGTGGGAGGATGGGTTAGCCTGGTGATGGGTATTAAAGAGGGCACGTTCTGCATGGAGCACTGGGTGTTATGCAGAAAGAAGGAATCATGGAACACTACATCAAAAACTAATGATGTAATGTATGGTGATTAACATAACAATAAAAAATTAAAAAAAAAAGAAAACCCTAAGACTTCACAAAGAAAAAACTATTAGAAAAAATAGATTTAGTAAAGTTGGAGATACAAAGTTAATATATAGAAATCAGTTCTGTTTTTATATTAATAGTAAACTAGGAGAAAGTAACATGAAGCAAACAATCCGATTTATAATTGCATTAAGAAGAATAAAATATCTAGGAATAAATTTAACCAGTAAGTGAGAGATCTGTAAATTAACAATGTTAAAACACTGATGAATGAAATTGAAGATGACATAAATAAATCGAAAGGTATACAATGAACCTGAATTGGAAGAATATACTTACATTGTCCATATTACACTGTCCATATTACAATTCCTATCAAAATAGCAACATTTTTTCCCAACAGCATTTTTTACAGAATTAGAATATTGTAAAATTTGTGTGTATGCACAAAAAAGCCTGAATGACCAAATCTTGAGAAGGAAAAACAAAAATGAAAGTATCACAGAGTTCAAGCTAAACTATAAAGCTATAGTATTCAAAACAGCATGATACTGGCACAAAAATAGACACACAGATCAATGGAACAGAACAGAGCCCAGAAATAAACACACTTATTTAGTGATTTAGTCTAGGCCAAAGAAGGCAAGAACATACAATAGGCAAAATACAGTCTCTTCAATAAATGGTGTTGGGAAACCTGGAGAGTTAGATGCATAAGAATGAAAGTAGACCACTTTCTCACAGCATATACAAAAATAAACTCAAAATGGATTAAAAACCTAAATGGAAGATTTTATCATAAAATTCCTAAATGAAAATATAGGCTGTAAATTCTTGAACATAAGTCTTAGCAATATTTTTTGAATATGTTTTCTCAGGCAAAGGAATAAAAGCAAAAATAAACAATTGAGACTACATCAAACTAAAATATCTTTTCACAGTGACGGAAACCATCAACAAATTGAAAAGGCAAGGAACTGACCAGGAAAAGATATTTGCAAGTGATATATCTGATAAGGGGTGAATTTCCAAATTATATAAAGAATTCATACAACACCACCAAAAGACAAACAGATAATCTGATTTTAAAATGGGCAGAGGACATGAATAAACATTTTTTACAAAGATAGGTAGATATGCCAACAGACATGTGAAAAGATACTCAACATCTGTAATCGTCAGGGAAATGCAAATCAAAACAATAATGAAATATCCTCATTGCTGTCAGAATGGCTAGTATCAAAAAGACAAGAAATAATGAATATTTCTGAGGATGCACAGAAAAGGAAACTCTCTTGCACTATTGGTAGGAATGCAAATTGGTGCAGTCACTATGAAAACTGTGAAAATTCTTCAAAAAATTAAAAGTAGAAATACCTAATGACTCAGTAATTAAAT
This sequence comes from Halichoerus grypus, assembly GCF_964656455.1. Lineage (NCBI taxonomy): Eukaryota > Metazoa > Chordata > Mammalia > Carnivora > Phocidae > Halichoerus > Halichoerus grypus. The sequence continues at coordinate 136,762,177 of NC_135720.1, read as the reverse complement.
ACCCAGGTATTAATTTTATTCTGGGTATTTAACCAAGGAAAATGAAAGACTTAATTCAAAACTACATATTCATCCATATGTTTATTGAAGCATTATTTATGACAGCCAAGATACAAAAGCAACATAAGTGTCCACTGACAGATGAATGGATAAAGATGTGGTATATATGTACAATGGAATAGTACCCAGGCATAAAATAATGAAGTATTGGCATTTGCCACACATGGATGGACCTACAGTGTATTATGGTAAATGATTTAGAGAAAGACAAATATCATAACATTTCCCTTGTATATAAAATCTGACAAACAAAATGAATGAACAAAACAGAAACAGTATCATAATACAGAGAACTTGTCAGAGGGTAGGGGTGTGGGATGGGAAAAATAAGTAAAGGGGATTAAGAGGCACAATATTGCAGTTATAAAAATAAATAAGTCATGGGGATATAAAGTACAGCAATGGGGATATAGTCAATATTATTGTAATAATTTTGTATGGTAATAGATGGTAACTAAACTGTGGTGATTGTTTCATAATGTAATATAAGTTTAAATGACTATGTCGTACACGTGACATTAATATAATATTGTGTCAACTATACCTCAATTTTTTTATAAAGCCAGTATGTTACTGGCATAAAAGTCAACACATAAACCAATGGAACAGAATAGAGAGCCCAGATATAAACCCATGCATTGATGATCAACTAATATTTGACAAAAGAACCAAGGACATTCAGTGGGGAAAAGATAGTCTCTTCAACATATGATGTTTGGAAAACTAGAGAATATATGCGAGAAAAATAAAATTGGACCCCTAATTCACAGCACTCACATAAATTAACTCATATGGATTAAAGACAAAACCATGATACCTGATGCTGCAAAATTCCTAGAAGAACACATAGGGAAGAAGTTCCTTGACACTGGTCTGGGCAACAGTTTCTTGAATATGATACCAAAAGCACAAACAGTGGAAGGAAAAATCAGTAAATGGTCTACAACGAACTAAAAAAACTTACTCATAGTGATGGCACCAACATGGCAACATAGGTCATTTCTGACTTCACTTCCCCTCATAAGAAGAATAAATAACTGTTAATGGGCAAGGCACAACTGAGAAAATTTTAGAACACTGGGTGAGGTCAAAGCACCCCTTGAACCACGGAGACCAAGACAGACTACATTAGAAGATTAAGAGAAGAGCTACTTGGCTGCCCACATTTCCCCACCCCATGCTGGTACAGCACCTCACAGGGAAGTATCCACTGAGTTTATGATTCCTACAAATAGGAAAATAGAGCCTATAGTGAACATTCAGCATCCCCCCATCATTGTGGGTCACTTCTTGGGAGCCCCCAACTCCAGTCTTGCCCCACAGGGATTGTGTGGGAATCTGTACGGCTTGTCCATTGAGAATCTTATGATGAATAAAGGGCAGGATGTTGTAGCCACCAGCACTTGGATCTTGGCTGACTGAGTTCCCACCTGCAGTGGCCAAGTAGTAGTCCTAACCAACATCTTTGCTCATCTGCAAAATGGTGGCACAGTCTGACCAGAGAACTCAATGCAGTACAGGTATATGCCTAATACATGACCTCAAATGAAGAGGTTTTCTATAGAGCCCTGGAAACTGGTCTGCTCCTGACCAGGCAGGAGAGCTGAATTATAGACTCCTGAATGTAGCCCCCAGCCCCACCTGACCAGAAAGGCTGTACAGAGCACCCAAAACCTGGATAGCTCAGCAAGGAGTGTTACACTACAGATGATCAGCTCTGCTTGCAATGCCAGTGGCACCATATACCAAGGGAATCTGAGGAACAGTTCAGCCTGACCACAAAGAGCCTTTCCAGGGGCTCCTGGGTGGCTCAGTTGGCTGAGCATCTGCCTTCAGCTCAGGTCATGATCTCAGGGTCCTGGGACTGAGCCCCACATTGGGCTCCCTGCTCAGGGGGGAGCCTGCTTCTCCCTCTCCCTCTGCAGCTCCCCCTGCTCCTGCTCTCTCACACACACCCACTCTCTCTCTCTCAAATAAATAAATAAAATCTTAAAAAAAAAAGTCTTTCCAGGCTTTGAGTGATTCCTCCACTCCATCCAGGCAGGGAAGCTAATTCATCGCCACACCCCACCCACTAATGAGTTTAGTGTCCAGCCCCTTCCTGACCAGAAAGCCTGACTAGAAACACTCAGGAAGGTACTTAGAGCTAGTCCCCCCATTCCACTTGAGCAAGGGAGCTAATTCAGATTGCCCTGACTGATAATAAATCCTGGCCAGAACACCTGAAAGCTGTGTAGCACAGCATCACTCCAGGATGCAGACTGATCACCCATCGAGCAAAGCCCATGGTTCCATTTGGCCAGGGAACTTGGGGAGCAGGTCAGCTTGAGTCAGGACCATGAAGAAAGACCTTTTGTAGGTTGGAGTTGGTTCCCCAGCTTCACTAATGCAGGGGAGCTAATTAACAACCCTACCCACTGTTTAGTATATCTCTTGGTCCCTCCTGACCAGAAAGGTTGGCCAATCACCTGGAAGCTGTGTAGCTCAACAGTGCTTAAGCAGAGAGAACAGCACTTAGATCTGATTGTCTGCAGAGAAAGGCCAATGACACTGTTTAGTCAGGGAACTTGGGATGTCAAGACCACAAATAAAGGGACTTTCTGGCCTGGCATATAGTTTTTCCATTCCTCCCAGGCAGAGAGACTAATTAGTAGTCCTACCTATGCTGAATATAGCCTTCAGCCTGCCCAACAAGGGAACCTAAACAGCACAAAGGAAGCTGTATAGACCATCCAGAGCCTCGCTTGTGCACTTGAGCAGAGTTCACAGCCCATGGCTTTCCCTGTCTGCAGAACAAAACCAATGGCCCCATTATCCATTCATCTGTTGATGGACATCTTAAAAAAAAAAAAAAAACAATGGCCCCATCTGGCCATGATATTCAGTGCACAGTCTTGCTTGATTCAGGAGCTTCAAATAATGGGCCATGCTGACCCTGTGGCTGTCCTGATGACCTACCAGGGTAATGAAGATCATTCATGGACCCACATAACGCTGAGTATAGTACTCAGTCCTGACCATCTAGTAAGCCAGACCAGAAAACCCAGGCAATTGAGAAGCCCATCCAAAACCTTGCTTGGGCAGGGAACCAAGCCAGCAGTTCTATCCATTTGTTCCCTCCCACTGGCACCCTTCTTTCACCTCAGAGCCCAGGCAGTGGTCCCGCCCAAAAATAAACCCTTATAGCAAGCTCCACCTGCCCAAAGATGTTACCAGCAGACATGTTCAGAAATCCAAACTGAGCTGACTGCTCAGAACTCTCTGCCAAAGCAAAACTGTGAATTCTGAAAGAGATACTGCTTATTCAAATGTGTAGATACCAACACAAGGAATCAAAGATCATGAAAAATCTGGTAAAAATGACACCACCAAAGAAAACTATAAAGCTCCAATAACTGAGATGGAGATCCATAAACTGTCAGAAAATAGAGTAATCTTTTTAAAGACATTTAGTGAGCTATAAGAGCACACAGACACTAAATGATATTAGGAAAACAATGGGTGAAGAAATGAGAAGTTCAACAAAAAAATGGAAACTACCAAAAACAAAATACAAAGAAAACAGAAGTCTTAGAGCTAAAAAGTGCATTGACTAAAGAATTCAATAGAGAGCTTCAAAACAGCTTGTCCAGGTAGAAGAATCAATGATCTATAAGATAGAATACTTGAAATTATCATAGGAGAAAAAAAAGAAAGAAAGAAAGAAAGAAAAAGAAAAACAATGAAGAAAGCCTATTGGACTTATGAGACAGAATGAAAAGAAACAATATGCATATTATGAAAATTCCAAAGGAAAGAAGAAAGAGGAACAGAAAGTATTTTTAAAGCAATAATGGTTGAAAACTTTCCAAACCTTGGGAGAAATAAATATCCAGCTCCAAGAGGTTTAACTGAATTCAAATAGGTTGAACCTGATTAGGGCTACACTGAAGCAAATTATAATTAAATTGGCAAGAGGCAAACACAAAGAATTTTGAAAGCAACAAGAGAAAACAGAGAAGTTACAAACACAAGAATTCCCATAGGACTATTAGTGGATTTCTCAACAAAACTTTTCAGGCCAAAAGAGAATGGGATGATATATTTAAAATACTGAAAGCAAAAAATAACAGTCAACTGATAATTCTATACCTGGTGAAGCAGCCCTTCAGAAATGAAGAAGAGCTAAAGTCTTTTGTGAACAAACAAAAGCTGGAGGTTTTATCACCTGTAGACCTGACTTATCAGAATTTCTAAAGTGAGTCCTTTAAGTGGTAGTAAAAGGATAATAATTAACATCATAAAAACATAAAAAAAGGTTTTGTAAAACTCCCTGGTAATGGTAGATATAATCAAAGTTAGATTCTATAACATGGAAATGGTGTATAATTTATTCATTTACAACTGTAGCTTAAAAGTTAAAAAACATAGCAAAAATAACCATAACAATAATATCTGTTATTGAGTACACAATATAAAAAAATTGTAAGCCGTAATATCAATAATCTAAAACGTGAGGGGGAAAAGTATAAAATTTAAAAATGATTTTGCAGTTGTATTAGTTTAAAATATGGTGTTATACTTTAAAGATATTTTATATAAACTTGATGGTAATTGTGAGAACAGAAAATATATATGGATCTGTGCCCCTGGTTCCTGGCACAGAGCGCCCAAAACCCTTGTAATACCCTGCACGGTAACAGTACTAGAAGCATTTTTTGCTCTAATATTTGGTCTGTGACCCCAATTCCTAACAGGGGAGTCCTGAACTCTTATAATTTCCTACGTGATAGGAATGTTTTTTGTTCTACTGAGGCAATTTTGGGTGGGTTTCTGGATGACTCCCAGATAATGGCTGGTCACTAGGAAAAACAAACCATGATTAGAAGCTAGGTATTTTTAATCCTGTTCTCCCCACTCCAATTATCTTGAGAAGGGAGAAGGGCTATAAATGAAGTTAATGATCAATCATCAGGCTTATGTGATGAAGTTTCCATAAAAAAAATTGAATAGAATGGAGAGCAGAGAGCTTTCAGTTTAGTGAACAAATGCACTCCAGGCAGGTGATGCACCCTAACCACACAAGGACAGATGCCCCTGTGCTCATGACTCCCACAGATTTTGTCCTACATATATCCTCATCTGGCTGTTTACCTGTATCCTTTGATTTATCCTTTAATAAACTGATAAATATATTTCCCTGAATTTCTGTGAGCTGCTCTAGCTGATTAATCAAGCCAAAGGAGGGATCATGGAACTCCTAATTGATGGCAAACTTGGACAGCAGTTATGGGTAACCTGGGGGCCTACACTGGCAATTGGCATCTCAAGTGGGCTTGTATCATTTTCATGGGTCTGACCTTAACTTGTGGGATTTGACACTATCTCTAGGTAGGTAGTGTCTGAATTGATTTAAATTATAGGATGCTCATCTGATATCACAGAGAATTTCTTGGTAGATGTTTGTAATTGGGTCTTAGAATCATTCCAGTAACCACAAAAGAAAAACATGTGGTGATTACACAAAACCTAATGAAGAAGTAAAGCCTACCAATACCAAAAGACATCAAAACACAAAGAGTTGGGTGTGAAACAAAGAACAATGGATCTACAATAGTGGGGTGCTTGGGTGGCTCAGTCAGTTAAGAGTCTGCTTTCAGCTCAGGTCATGATCCCAGGGTCCTGGGATCAAGCCCCACATCAGGCTCCCTGCTCAGCAGGAAGTCTGCTTCTCTCTCTCCCCCCTTTTCCCTCCCCCTGGCTCGTGCTCTCTCACACTCACTATCTCTCAAATGAATAAATAGAATCTTTTAATAAATGGCAATAGTAAGTTTTTACCTATCCATAATTCCTCTAAATATAAATGGATTAAATTATTGAAAAGTCATGGCTGAATGGATTAAAAAAACCAATATGTTGCCTACAAAAGATTCACTTTAGCTTTAAAGACATACATACATACATACACATATACATACATATATACACAGAGAGTAAAGGGATGGAAAAAGAGATATCAAGGAAATGGTAACAAAAAAAGCAGGGGTAGTTACAATTATACCAGACAAAATAGACTTTAAAAATGGTAAAAGAGACAAAGAAGGTCATAATAATATATAGGTCAACTTATCAAGAATATACAACAATTATAAATATTTATGCATCCAGCTAAATATATAAAGCAAAAACTAAGAGCTGAAAGGAGAAATAAACAACAATACCATAATAATTGAGAATAGGGTATTAAAGTCCCCAACAATTAATAGACAGGGAATCAATAAGGTAACAGCAGATGTGAATAATACTATAGACCAAATGAACCTAAGAGACCTATATGGAACATTCTCTGACACCAGCAGATACATTCTTTTCAAGTGCACATGGAATATGTTCTAGAATAGACCATATATTATGACACAAACAAGGCTTAACAAATTTAAAAAGATTAAATCATACCAAGTCCTTCTCTGACCACAATGGTATGAAACTCAAAATCAGTAACAGGAAGAAAACTGGAAAATTCATATAGACATGGAAATTAAACAACATTCTCCTGAACAACCAATAGATCAAAGAAGAAACTGAAGGGGTGTTAAAAAAGTGTCTTGAGACAAACCAAAATGGAAACAAAACATACCAAATCTAATGGGATTCAGCAAAAGCAGTTCTATGATGGAGGTTCATAGAAGTAAATACCTACATTAAGAAACATGAAAGATCTCAAATTCAAATAAGCAAAGTAATTCTATACTTTAAGGAATGAGAAAAAAAATAAAGCCCAAAGTTAGCAGAAGGAGAGAAATAATAAAGAGGAGACCAGCAATAGAAGAAAATAATAGAAAAGATTAACCAAACTAACAGTTGATTCTTTGAAGACATAACTGACAAAATTTTAGCTAAACTAATAAAAGGACCAAAATCAACAATTATAAGTGAAAAAATAGACATTATAACTGATACCACAGATATAAAAAGATAACATGAACAACTATATGTCAACAAACTGGACAACCTTAAAGTACAAAGATTCTTCAAAACATACAACCTTCAAGACTGAATCAGAAAGAAACAGAAAATCTCAGCAAATCATTAATAACAAGGAGACTGAATCTATAATCAAAAATTTCCCAAGGAAGAAGAGTCCAGAACCACATGGCTTCACTGGTGAATTTTATCAAATATTTAAAGAATAATAAACACCAATCCTTCTCAAACTCTTCCCCCAAAATTAAAAAAAAAAAAAAATAGGGAAAGCTTCAGAACTCATTTCACATGGCCAGCACTACCCTGATACTAAAACCAGAAAAGGATACTACAAGTAAAGAAAACTATAAGTCAACATCCCTAATGAACATCAATGCAAATATTCTCAACAAATTGCTAGTTAACTGAATTCAGCAGCACATTGTAAGGATCATTTACCAAAATCAAGTGAGATTTATCCCTGGAATGTAAGGACACAAATTAATCAACATGATACATCACATTAATACCATGAAAGAAGAAAAGATCATATGATCATCTAAATAAATGCCAAAAATATCGACAAAATTTAACATCCACTTATGGTAACAAGTCTTAACAAATTAGGTATAGAAAGAACATTTCTCAATATAATAGAAGCCATATATTGCAAACCCACAGCTAACATACTTAAAGGTTAAAGGTGGAAAACGTTTCCTGTAAAAACAGGAAGAAAAATGAACTCACTCTCACCATTCCTATTCAACATAGTACTGGAAGTCCCAGACACAGCAACCAAACAAGAAAAAGAAATAAAAGGCATTAGAGTTGGAAAGGAAGAAGTAAAACTGTCTCTGTTTATAGATGACATAATTTTATATATAGAAAATCTTAAAATCTCCACCAAAAAAACTGTTAGATCTAATTGACAAATACAGTAAAGTTGCAGGACAAAATTAAAATACAAAATTATCTACAAATTGGTAGTGTTTTTATACACTAACAATGAATTATCTAAAAAATAAAGAAAAAGATCCTCTTTACAATAGCATCAAAAATAAAATACTTAAGAATAAATTTAACCACGGAGGTAGAAAGATCTGGAAAGACACATCCTCATAACAGGTCTTTGAAAACCAGTGGGGATTGTCTTTGGGAGCTTTAAAAATCAGCAGGCTTAACTCTGGGAGTGCTGGAGGGTAATAGGAAATTGAATTTCCACCCTTAGAGAACCATCATAATAAATAACTTGGCCAGAGACACAGCACAGAAGCAGCAGTTTGATAAGCACCTGGGGTATCTGTGGAGAAGATTTATTGACTAATTTAAGAACATGTGCTGGGAGGGAGTGATCTTCAGGAGATTTCTCCTAGAACAAAAGTGTTGGTGGATACCATTTTTCTTCTTTCCCCCAGCCTAGTCCCCAGGTAGCTGGACACTTGTGTGAGCCAGCACTAACACTATCTACCTTGCTAGCACTGCCTGACTTGATCCAGCATTCCACCATGAACTCATCCTATTCAATCTACCTGACTTACAGCAAGGCACATGGAGCCCACACAGGGGACAGCCCTGAAATGCCTGATTCTGGTGACTATAGAGGGATTGTGCTCCAGGGGCACCACAGAATCTCTTCTACAAAAGGCCACTACTTTCAAGACCAGGAGATATAGCTGACCTAATATACAGAAACAAACACAGAGAGTTAGATAAAATGAGAGAGAGGAATATCTCCCAAATGAAAGAACAAGACAAAATCACCAATAAAAGAGCTAAGTGAAAAGGAGATAAACTATATGTCTGATAAAGAATTCAAAGTAATAGAACAAATTGATGCTTACCAGAGGGGACGTGGGTGGGGATAGATAAAGTAGGTGATGAGGATTAAAGGGTACACTTACCATGATGAAAAAATAATTAAAAAAACAAAAAGTAATGGTCAGAAAGATACTAAACTTAAGAGTGGATGATCTCTGAGAACTTCAACAAAGAGAAAATATAAAAAAGAACCAGTCAGAGCTGAAGAATTCAATAACTGAAATTTAAAAAAAGACACACTGGTGGGAATCAATGGCAGATTAGAAGATACAGAAAACGGATCAGCAATCTGGAAGACAGGGTAATGGAAAGCAACAAAGCTGAGTAGCGAAAGAAAAAATAAAAAATGAGAATAGGAAAAGGGAACTCTGTGACATCATCAAGTGTAATAATGTTTGCACTATAGAGATCCCAGAAGGAAATGGGGGGGGGGGGCGGCAGAAATGTTATTTGAAGAAATAAGAACTGAAAACTTGCCAAATCTGGGGAAAGAAACACTGAAGCCCAGGAATCACAGAGAACCCCAAACAAGAAGAACCCAAGGAGGTCTATATCAAGATACATAATAGCTAAAAAGGCAAAAAAAGAAATAATGATAAAAAGAAATAATGATAAAAAGAAATTTTGAAAAGCATCAAGAGAATAGAAAACCATTACATACAAGGGAAAGCCCATAAGGTTATCAGCTGATTATTCAGCAGAAAATTTGCAAGCCAAAGAGAGTGGCATGATATATTCAAGGTGCTGAAAGGAGAAAAAAAAACAAAAATAAAACAAAACAAAAAAACCAACTACCTGGCAAGGTTATCATTCAGAATAGAAAGAGAGATAGAGGTTCTCAAACAAAAGTTAAGGAGTTCATCATCATTAAACCATCTTTACAATAAATTATAAAAGGAATTATTTTATTTATTTATTTTTTAAAGATTTTATTTATTTATTTGACAGAGAGAGACACAGTGAGAGAGGGAACACAAGCAGGGGGAGTGTGAGAGGGGAAGCAGGCTTCCTGCGGAGCAGGGAGCTGGATGCGGGGCTTGATCCCAGGACCCTGGGATCATGACCTGAGTCGAAGGCAGACGCTTAACGACTGAGCCACCCAGGCACCCCTATAAAAGGAATTATTTGAGTGGAATGAAAAGGTCATAACTAGAGGAAAGAGAATTATGAAAGAAAAAAATTTCACAAGTTAAAACATACATATAATAAAGGTAGTGGGTTAATCATTTAAACAGCCAGTGTGGAATTTAAAACACAAAAGTAGTAAAATCAATTATATCTACAAAAATCAGTCAAGGGGTGCTCCTGAATCACTCAGTCCAAGTGTCCAACTTTTGGTTTCAACACAAGTTGTGATCTCAGGGTAGTGAGCCTGAGCCCCATGTTGGGCTCCACACTCAGTCTGCTTGAGATTCTTTCTCACTTCTCCCTCTCCCTCTGCTCCTTCCCCTGCTCGCACTCTCTCAAATAAATAAATAAGTAAATAAATAAATAAAATCTTAAGAAAAAGTCAAGGAATATATATGATAAAAAGACGTAAAATATGTTGTATATATTCAACATGGTGGGGGAGTAAAATTTAGTGCTTTTAGAATGTGTTCAACTTAAGTGGCCATCAACTTAATATAGATTGCAATACGCATAAGATGTTATATATGAACCCAATGTTAACTACAAATCAAAATATAATAGATACCGAAAAATAATAAAAATAATAATGAGAAAGGAATCTAAGCAAAACACTAAAGAAAGGCATAAAGGAAGCAAGAAGAAAGGAACAGAGAAGAACTACAAAAACACCAATAAAGAATTAACAAAATGGCAATAAGAACGTACCTATTAGTAATTACCTTAAATGTAAATGGACTAAATACTCTCATCAAAATCATAGGGAGACTGAATGGATGAAAACACAACATCCATCTATATTCTGCCTATGAGAGACTCATTTCAGACCTAAAGCACATACCAACTGAAAGTAAAGGGATGGAAAAACATACCATGCAAGTGAAAGTGAAAAAAAAACAAAAAGCTGGGGTAGCAATACTTATATCAGGCAAAATGAACTTTAAAACAAAGATTGTGGGGCACCTGGGTGGCTCAGTTGGTTAAGCATCCAACTCTTGATTTCAGGTGAGGTCATGATCTCAGGGTGGTCAGATCAAGCCCTGTGTAGGGCTCCACACTTGCTGAGGAGTCTGCTGGAGATCCTCTCTCTCCCTCTTCCTCTACCCCTCCCCTCACTTGTATGCTTTCTAAAAATAAATAAATCTTTAAAAAATAAATAAAGATTGTAACAAGAGATACTACTACTTGTAAGAAGGACACGACATAATCATAAAGGGAAAAATCCAACAAGAAGTTATAACAATTGTAAATACTTATGCACCCAATACGGGAGCACCCAAATACATAAAGCAACTATACTAACAGAAATAAAGGCAGTAACCAATAGTAATACAGTAATAGGAGACTTTAACATCCCATTACATCAATGGATACATCATTCAGACCAAAAAAAAAAAAAAAAAAATCAAGGAAACAGTGGCTTTTAATGACACATTGGACCAGATGGATCTAACAGATACATTCAGAACATTCCATCCAAAACAGAATATACATTTCTTCCAAATGCACATGGAACATTCTCCAGAATTAAATCACGTTAGGTTGCAAAACAAGTCTCAAATTCAAAAAGAATGGAATCATATCATGTACCTTTTCTGACAACAACGCTATGAAACTAGAAATCAATCACAGGGAAAAATCTGGAAAGAACACAAATACATGGAGGCTAAATAATATGCTCCTAAATAATAAATGGGTCAACCAAGAAATCAAAGAGAAAATAAAAAAAAAATACATGGAGACAAATGAAAATGAAAAATACAATGGTCCAAAGTTTTTGGGATGCAGCAAAAGCAGTTCAAAGAGGGAAGTTTATAGTAATTCAGGCCTACTTCAAGAAATAATTTTTATAAATAACACAAACTTACACCTAAAAGAGCTAGAAAAAGAACAAAGCCCAAAGCTAGTAGAAGGGAAAAAATAATAAAGATTAGAACAGAAATAAATGAAATAGAGACTAAAAAAAAAAAAAAAAAATAGATCAACAATACCAAGAGCTGGTTCTTTGAAAGATAAAATTGATAAACCATTAGCCAGACTCATCAAGAAAAAAAGAGAAAGCTCAATTAAAATCAGAAATAAGGGAAGAAAAATAACAACTGGCACCACAGAAATACAAAAGACTACAGGAGATATTATGAAAAATTATATGACAACAAATCAGACAATCTAGAAGAAATGAATAAATTCCCATAACTATACAATCTTTCTTCTTCCTTATCAAGAATAAATAGAATATTTGGACAGATTACTAGTAATTAAATTGAATCTGTAATAAAAAAACTCCCAACAAACAGTCTAGGACCAGACAGCTTCACAGGTGAATTCTACCAAACATTTAAAGCAGTGTTAATACCTATTCTCAAACTTCAAATAATACAAAATGAAGGAAAATTTCCAAATTCATTTTGCAAGGCCAGCATCACTCTGATACCAAAATTAGAGAAAGACACAACAACCAACAGACCCATATCTTTAGTGAACCTAGAAGCAAAAATTCTCAAGAAAATATTAGCATACCAAATTCAACAATATATTTAAAAAATCATGCACATCAATCATTTATTGCAGGAATGAAAGGGTGGTTTTATATTTGCAAATCAATTAATGTGATGTATCACATTAACAAGAGAAAGGATAAAAACCCTATGACCATCTCAAAAGATGCAGAAAAGCATTTGACAAAAATCAATATCCATTCATGATAAAAACTCTCAACAAAGTGGATTTAAAGGAAAATACTTCAACATAATAAGGGTTCTATATGAAAAACCCAAAGCTAACATCATACTCAATGGTAGAAAGCTGAATGCTTTTTAAGATCAGGAACAAGACAAGAATGTTCACTCACACCACTTTTATTTAACATAATATTGGAAGTCCTAACTGCAGCAATCAAACAAGAAATAAAAGGCATCCGAATTGGTAAAAAAGTAAAAGTGTCACTATTTGCAGTTGACATGATAATATATTTAGAAAACCCTAAAGACTCCACCAAAAAACTACTAAAACTGATAAATGAATTCAGTAAAGTTGCTGGATACAAAATTAATATACAGAAATCTGTTACATTTCTATACACTAATGATGAAGTAGCAGAAAGAGAAATTAAGAAAACAATCTCATTTACAATTGCAAGAACAAAACTGGAGGTATCAAAATCCCAGATTTCAAGATACATTACAAAACTATAGCAATCTAAACAGTATGGTACTGCCACAACAATAGACACATAGATCAATAGAACAGGTTAGAGAGCCCCAGTAAACCCACACCTATATAGTCAATTAATCTATGACAAAGGAGGGGAGAATATACAAAAGGGAAAAGACAGCCTTTTCGATATATGGTGGTGGGAAAGCTGAACAGCTACATGAAAGTATGAAACTGGATCACTTTCTTACATCATACCCAAAAATAAACTCAAAATGGATTAAAGACATAACTATGAGACCTGAAACCATAAAACTCTTAGAAAAAAATGTAGTAATTTTCTGGACTTTACCCTTATCAACATATTTACAGATAGTTCTCCTGAGGCAGGGAAACAAAAGCAAACTATTGGGACTATACCAAAATAAAAGGCTTTTTGCAGTGAAGGAAACCATCAACAAAGTGAAAATGCAACCCACTAAATGGGAGAGGTTATCTGCAAAGCATATATCTGATAAAGGGTTAATATCCAAAATATATAAAGAAATTATACAGTTCAATGCAAAAACAAAACAAAACAAAACAAAAACCCAAAATGAACAGACGACTTGAATAGACATTTTTCCAAAGAAGACATACAGATGGTCAACAGATACATGAAAAGATGCTCAACATCACTCATCATCAGGGAGATGCAAATCAAAACAATGACGTGTTACCTCACACCAGTCAGAATGGCTAATTTCAAAAAGAAAAGAAATATAGCAAGTGTTGAAGATATAGAAAAAAAGAAACCCTCATACGCTGTTAGTGGGAATGTAAATTGATAGAGCCACTTTGGAAAATAGGGTAGAGGTTCCTCAAAAAATTAAAAATAGAACTACCATATGATCCAATACATTACTGGGTATTTACCCAAAGAACATGAAAACACTAATTCAAAAAGATACTTATGATATTTATGCCCTACACTTATGGAAGCATCATTTATAATTGCCAAGATATGGAAGCAACCCAAGTGTCCATCAGTAGATGAGTGGATAAAGATGTGGTGTATACACACACACACACACACACACACACACACACAGGAATATTACTCAGTCATAAAAAGAATGAGATCTTGCCATTTGCAACAACACAGATGGACTGGAGGGTATTGTGCTAAGTGAAATAAGTCAGACAGAGAAAGAGAACTACCATATGGTTTCACTTATATGTGGAATCTAAAAAACCAAAGAAATGAGCAAACAAAAAAACCCAGACTCTTAAACATAGAGAACTGGTGGTCACCAGATGGAAAGTGGTGGGAAGATGGGCAAAATAAAGGGGATGAAGAGGTATAAACTTCCGGTTATAAAATAAGCCACAGAGATGAAAAGTATAGCATAGGGAATATAGTCAACAACATTATAATAACTTTCTATGGTGACTACACTTACTGTGAACATCGTGTAATGTATAAAATTGTCAGATCAATATGCTGTACATCTGAAATGAATATATGTTAATTATACTTTAATAAAATAAATGGCAGGGATGACTGGGTGGCTCAGTCAGTTAAGTGTCTGCCTTTGGCTCTGGTCATGATCCCAGGGTCCTGGGATCGAGCCCTGCATCAGGCTCCTTGCTCAGCAGGGAACCTGCTTTTCTCTCTTCCTCTGCCACTCCCCCTGCTTGTGCTCTTGCTCTGACAAATATTAAAAAAATAAATGGCAAAATAAAAGTGTATTCAGAGAGTTTAAGTGTAGGGTCTCCTTGAAAATGTAATCTCACCACAACTTTTAGAAAATGAATGAGTTTTCACTATTACTAGCCTTCTACATTAAGAAAATAACATGGTTCAAACTACCAAAAAACCCCCCACAGATGAATAGATAAATAAGTTGTGGTATATATACACAATGAAATATTCAGTCATAAAGAAGGAAATCTTCCTATGTGGGACAACATAGTTGAACTTGAGGGCATTATGCTAAGTGAAATAAGCCAGAGATAGATAAATACTTTATGATCTCAACTATATATGAAATCTAAAAAAAAACCCCAAAACCAACTCATAGAAAAACAAATCAGACGACATGGATGGATCTTGAGGGCATCATGCTAAGTGAGAGTGAGAGAGAGAAGGACAAATACTGTTTGATATCACTTATATATATAATGTAGAAAAGCCCAACTCATAAAAATGGGGTAAAATAAGGCTGGAGGCTTGGGGAACTGGGGAAATGTTTTGAGGTACAAAGTTGCAACTTGTAGATAAATAAGTTCTGGAGATCTAGTGCACAGCATAATGATTCTAGACAATAATACTGTATTATAAATTTCAAAGTTGCTAAGACACTAGATCTTAATTGTTCCTACCACAAAAAATACAAATACATGATACGATAGAGGTGTTATTTAATTGTGCTGTATGGTGATAAGTATACTGCACTATATAAATGTATCAAATCTACAACACATTGTATATCTTAAAGTTATACAGTATTATGTTAGTTGTATCTCAATATGAATAAATTTTAATAAGTGGTAGTTGACCATCAGTGCTTCTAGATACCTAGCATTTAGAGTTGGAAGGAGACAGAAATTATCATTTGGCTTCTTTGTTCTGCAGAGGAGGAAATGGAGGTCAAGAGTGGCAAGTGACATAATTAGTAAGGAGAGGACCTTGTATTACAGCACAGGTTTCTCGACTCTTAGGCCTATGTTTTCTTCATCGTTCATGCTCTATCTTGAGACACTCAGCACAGTTCTCTACTGGGAAGCAGCTAGCCAAAAAGTCTCTCCTTTTGCAGGGATGCTGACAACTCTTGAACATCTAAGATGAGTGGGTTAGTAGGGAGGACAGGGTGGCCCCATTTCTGGAATGGGCATGCTCTAGGGGGCATTAGCAGCCTGCTCAGTCATCAGTCTAAGTGCAGTCCCACAGAGCACAGGCGCAATCGCAGAAGGGACCGATCTCAGACGGTGAGGCTTCTAAGAGCAAAGACCATGGCTTCTTTGTCTTTCTGTTCCACAATGTCTGGCATAGAGATGCCTTCAATCAATGTTGACTGAATCAATGAATATAGGCAACCAACTCCCTTTCTGAAAAATTGAACATCTATACCACTTCTTTTATGCCTTGCTGAAATTTCAGTTGACCCCATTCTTTTTGGAGACCATCTTTCCTTCCTGCTCTTGGGCTCTGGGAGCTTAACCCCAGAAATTTTAATTTCTTCTCCAGTTCTCCATCCTTCCTACCTTTATTTTATTTCAATGAGTTTAGAAATTGCTGTGTAATCAAAAGAAAATACACTTTTTTTTTTCTTTTGGTTTTGTTTGGAATTCTTTACAATGGGCAGAGGTCATTTTTATGAAAACATTTTTAAAAATAATAAACAAGTTATTCTTGTACAACTGGTTAAAAGCAGCCTTCACATCTGGTTGTGATAAACAATGGGGAAGTTTAAAGTTGTAAACTGGGATTCAGACACTGCCTCTCCCACTTCCTTGTTGCGAGCTTTTGAACACGTGATTTAGTTTTTTTTATGACTCACTGTCCTAAATAAGTGACATTAGCAAATGCATTAAAGAGTGGTGGTTAGGTAGTGGAGAGACACGTGCACATATAATTAAGCTCTTCTTTGAGGATAATTAATGAGATATATAACACTCTGACCACTTTGTCCTGATGTCCCTGGATCCAGGCCCTGAAATATTCATTCTTCATAAGGGAAGGTAGCATGGAAGGCAGGAGGCAGCCCGTGTCCTGACTCTTTATTTAGGACCATGGGAAGAGGCCCCCTCTCAGTAAGGCCTACTCAGCCTGGAGACAGCTGTGCCGTCTTGGAGGTGAGCACAGTCAGGCCGAGAGAGGTCTGAGATTTGTTCACGGATCCCCCTGAACCCCCACGTGAGGTGGACCCTGGATGGAGGTCCAGAGAACCTGCTTTGGGAGTTTTCCCAGGGAGGGTTGAAGGACTCAGCTGCAGAGGTTGGGGTGGGTCCCTGGGCCTGCAGACTGGTTGGAGACCTTTGCAGAGATTTGGTGTCTGAGGACTGTGGAAACCCAAGTCAGCCAGGAAGGAGATCCAGCTCTGGGTAAATGGAGAAATAGAAGAGCAGTCACCAGAGCTGGCTAAGGATAAGGGTGGGGGGCAAGGGGACAGACTCAAGACTTTTAAAGACCTGACTCTTCCCTGTACTGTAACGCACAGCCCTCAGCTCACACACCTGAGGAAGAGAAGTGGACAAAGGGGACATATTAGCTAGGGTTCTCTAGAGAAACAGAACCAATAGGAGATAGCTCTCTCTGTGTCTCTGTCTCTCTCTCTCGTCTCTCTCCATCTATCTACAGTTCGCTAGCTGGAGACCCAGGAGACCCAGTGGTATAGTTCTGAGTCTGAAGGAAGGAGAAGATGGATGTCCTGCTTGAAGACAGGCAGAGAGAGAGAGAGAGAGCATGCAAATTTTCTCTTACTCAGTCTTTTTGTTCCAGTCAGGCATTTATTGGATTGGATGAGGCCTACCCACACTCTGGAGGACAATCTGCTTTGCCCACTCTACTGACAAGACCTTAATCTCATCCAGAAACACCCTCACAGACACACCCAGAATAACGTTTCACCAAACCTCTGGGCACCCTGTGGCCCAGTCAAGATGGCACATAAAATTAGCTATCACAGGAAGCCATCAAGAAACAGAAGTTTTCCTAAAAGACAGAGTATTAGCTGAAGGGACTGTTTACATGATCAGATTGGACTATGTTTAATCAATGTTGGAGATTTTTTTTTTTTTCTTTTCATCCCACTAACTACTAAATGAGAGATGGGAGGGAATAAACTCCAAGAAAAAATATGTACATTTTCTCGGCATCTTCAGTCACAGGTAAAGATATACTATGTGTGGTCACGCTACTGATGTTCTGTACTTGGTTTTCTCCACACAAACATAGATCATGGACTGCTTTCTGGATTAATAAATACGGATCTCTCTAAAAGTCATTTTAAATATTTGTTTAGTATTTCACAATCTATAAATATCACAATTTGAATACCCAGACTCCTATTGATGGACACAGATTGTTTCTAATTTTTCACTCTTAGAAAAAATGCTGCGATGAACGTCAATGAATAGGATTTAAGTACACACACAGTTCACCCCCAAAAGCTTTCCCATTCCCAACAGCTTGTTTTTTTTTTTTTTCTATGTTACAGAGAAAAATAACTTGTATTTATTCTTCATACAGGAGTATGGTAATAATAGGCATTTGACAAGGAGGTTGTAAATGGCTGTGGGAATGCACGGGAACGGGGCCAAGTGCACCCGACCACTCATCCCAGCCCAACTAAGACTATACCAGCAAGACGATGGAGCATGAGGGGGTGATCATTCACGCCGCTCAGAAAATCCTGTTTGCCTGCCACACGCAGGGTTCGCACTCTGTGCTCGCCCTACCAGACTTCCATGGGCTCTCTTGGCTGCCGACGGGGGGGCAGAGAGGGGAAGTCTGTGCAGGAAGCAAGCTTCTGTCTTCCTACCGAGATGATGAACTGGAGGTGGCAGGAGAAGCTGGGGCCACCTGAAGAATGGCCAGCAGTCCTATCTAAACCATCCAGAGTGCAGGCTGCCATGGGCGAGCTCTGTTTATCGGGAGCCGCATGTTCTCGATTGCAGGCTACTGCGTGGCTTCAATTAGACTTTTTGACTGATGGCCAGTTTAATGAGCCTATTTACAGAGGGTCATTCAACATGGCAATTACACCTATAAATCTATTTGCAGCAGGACTCGAATAACCTTCTGCACATAGCCCTGTATAAAACTGCTGTCTGATTAATTAACATTAATTTCCCCGCCGTATGGAACCAGCTGCAGTTGGTGTGAACCTTCCAGCTCCTCTCTGCAGGCCCTGTGTGAATGGCAGGGGTTCTCTGGGTGCGGAGGAGGGTATTTCAGGGGCTGGGGGAGGTGGGGAAGGCTGGTAGTCATGTAGTTGCTATTCCAAGGAAGTTCTTGGTTTTGCTTCCATCCCTCCGTTTTCTCTGGTCCGATTTGATTGATGTTTCAGGGCAGTGTGATATATAGGGGGCAAAATTCAATTAATTGGATATGAAATATTTATAACCCTGCTGTATGTGTCTATCAGAGAAGAGCCCTTAATAGATCTTCTCATTAGTATGAGCTGGTGACTCATTTTTCTGCTTTCACAGTCATTTGGAATTAAAATCCAATTAATCTAATATCCCTGTGAATGTTATTAAATTATTGGAAAAAACGCATTCAGGAGATAGGGTGAGGGGAAGAAGCTGGCCTCATGGGTACTCATTTCCTCTCTGCAAAGCACATAATGCTGGGGGACTAGCCCCCTTCCTTTGGGCTCTTTTAGCATTTGGGTTGTGTCTACACTTGCCAAATAAAGCGCAGGATTATGAATCAGGGGCTTTTAGCTGCCAATACGGATACTGCCAAAGCTCATACCACCACCACCACCACCACCACCACCACCAGAAACCAGGTTCTGAAAAACTGCCAACGCATTTGCAAGATTGTCATTAAGTGAAAAGGTAAGATTTTGCACTGTTTGAAGCAGTTCTAGAGGAGTCTCTTTAAGGTAGAAGCAGTATTGAGAATGAAGAGTAAATTGGAAGCTCCCAGGGTCTACGCAGTTCTAGAATACTGTGATTTTATGAGTTCTTAATCTGGGTACCTTGTAAAAAAAACCCAGAAGAACAAAAAACAAAAAACAAAACAAAAAAACAACCAAACAGCAATAACAGTATGATTGCATAGGAATGGCAAGTAGAACAAAGAGAGAAAGGCTCCTCCTTGTTGGAAAAACAGGGACTATTGCTATCATTAACAAATTTCCACATCGCATGGCATTTTGTTTGTCCAGTGGTTCTAGGGGCATTTGAAAATTTTGCATTTTGGGGGAAGGGGGAGAGGGAGAGATGCTGCAACAATGGGCAAGCAGGAACTTTACCAATTAACTGATATTGTGAAATTCTGGTGCATAATTTGGAGGTTGCAAACTCCAAACTTTAGTTATGGCTGTGACAGGATCCTAAGCTTTCAAATTCCTCCCTCCTTGCTCCATCCAATGCTGCAACTAGATAATTGGTTGAGTTCCTACTACATGCCAGGCACTGTGCCAGGGGTTAGAGTGCTGGGTATTACTTACACATATTTATAACCAGAGATGTTCCACAAAAGATGTGGTGATGAAAAAGAATTGGCCCTTGACTTGAGAAGCTTCTAGATGTGAAAATAAATAATTTGAAATATTTGAAATATTTGAAATATGATGGGTTGAAAGACGGGAGCACAGCAAGGAGACCTGGTCAGAGAGAGCTTCCCGGAGGTGGTGAGTGACTGGATGTGTTCCCAACTCTTAACAGATTCCTGAGTGTCTTGTTGCCCTCCTACACTAGAAAGTGAGGGATAGGACTGTTTCTTACATTTTCTACTGCATCTCATCTGTAGTAAGCCCTCTGCTAAAGAATACAGTTGACACTTGCTAAAATTTGTTGAAGGAAAGGTTACCTAGCATTTAATTTCTGTAACAAATACTTTTCCAAATGTAATTCATTCCACAGATTTTCATTTCCTCTTTTTTCTTGGCTCTCAAAAATGCCTTCTCTGATTATAAACATCGCTGGTGGGAGTGTAAATTCATACAGCCTCTATGGAGGGCAATTTCGCCCTCTCTATTAAAATTTATGGATGCATTTACCCTTCTGACTCAACAATTGCATTTTTGGGAATTATTCTATAGATAAATTTGCACATATGTGAAATTATATATATACGAAATTATTCATCGCATTAATGTTTTTGGTAGTAAAAGATTAGAAACAAACCAGATGCCTGCTATTAAGGGATTAAATAAATTATGGTACATCCATACAAAATATTATACAGTTATAAAAAAAAAAAGAATGTTCTCTATGCACTGATATGAAAAGGTCTTTGAGGTAAATTAAGTGAAAATGCAAAGTTCAGAATGGAATGTATTGTAAACTACCTTTTGTGTTAAAAGAGGGAGGAAAAGGGGCACCTGGGTGGCTCAGCCGTTTAGCGTCTGCCTTCAGCTCAGGTCATGATCCCAGGGTTCTGGGATCGAGCCCCGCATCGGGCTCCCTGCTCGGTGGGAAGCCTGCTTCTCCCTCTCCCACTCCCCCTGCTTGTGTTCCCTCTCTCGCTGTCTCTCTCTCTGTCAAAAAATAAAATAAAATCTTTAAAAAAAAAAGAGGGAGGAAAGAAAGTTTCTGATTGTACAGGTATAAAGATTTTGAGAGATAAACTAGTAGTTTCCTCTGGGCAATGATGTGGGATTAGGCAGAGGCTAAAGAAAGGAAACACTCAACTATACTTCAGTTAAAAACAAAAAGATGAGAAATGTATTTCATTCCTTTTTTGCTACTTAAAAATTTTACTTAAAAGTTAACAGACCATAGAGTTGACTCTTGGGGTGTATGGGTCTGTGAATTTTAATACATGGAACCATCATGAAACTACCACCATACTAAGGCTACAGGATAGTTTTATCCTCCCTCAAAATTCCCTCTGTGGTTACACCCTGTGCCCCCAACAACTGGCAATTACTGATCAGTTATCTATTGCTATAGTGGTCTTTCTGAGAATGTCTTATAAAGGGAATATTGCACATAATCTTCTGAGACGGTCTTACTTTACTAGCACGAGGCCTTTGAGATTCAAGTTGTTGTGTGTATAAACAGTTTGGTCCTATTTGTTACTGAGTAGTATTCCATGGTATGAATGATCCCTAGTTTATCTGTTCACCTGTTGAAAGACGTTTGGGTTATTTCCATTTTTTGGTGACTGTGAATGAAGCAGCTATAATAATTTATGTATGTGTCCTTGTAGGAACAGGTTTTCATTTCTGCAGGGTAAGTACCTGGAAGTTGGGCTGCTGGGTTGTGTGGCCAGACTTTTATGAGAGACTGCCAAACTCTCTTCCAAAGTGGCTGTACTCTCTTCCATTCCCTGCAGTAATGTATGAGCATTCCAGTTGCTTCACATCCTCAACAGTACTTGGTATGGTCAGTATTTTAAATTTTAGCAATTTTAATATTGTGGTTTTAATTTGCATTTTCCTATGCATAGTCCATAGTGGACTATGAGGTGCTTATTTGCCATTCTTATGTCCTTCGCCATTTGTCTTTCTTATATCCTTGGTGAAGTGTCTATTTACAGTTTATTATCTCTATCTAGAGCTTTTAAACTATGTGACTGTATGACTTATTTGAGAATTAATTTTTCAAAATGGCTGCCTCATCCTCAAGGCCCCAAGGCCTATTTTCGTTTTCGGGAAGAGATTTGGGCATGGTAATTAACTGCCTTAATGACCTGGCTTGTTTCCATTTCGAAAGTGAGAGTGATAATCTTTAATCCACTGACCCAGAGATGTCTCTCGTGGCAAAGGGAAGTGACCAGATTACCTTGCCTTCCCTTGGTCCCACAGGGCTTGGTCAAAGAGCTAAAACCAAAACAGAAATCCTGGGTTCTGAAACACTGGTCAGGACAAAGACCCTGGGAACTTTCCTGCTTCTGATCGTGGTGCCAAAATCCTGGAGTGGAGCTTTTGTCCAGATACACGTAGCCATTATTTTGTATATTTGTTTCTGGGTGTTAAATTCACACTTGGCAGAGATTTACCTAAACAAACCAACCTAATGTTTCATGCTGGCACTAGAAATTTGGAATTACTTTTGGGCCATCCTGAGGACCCTCTCTGGAGCCATTCTTCCTCTATTTTACTGGTGGGAGCATGGAGTCCTATTTGTCATAAGTCCACTTGGCAGGAAAATCTGTCACCAGCACTTAAATCGGGAAAAAATGAACTCACAGCTTCCCAGTGGCCCAACATCAGTTTAATTCAAATCAGCAAACATTTTGAACTCTTACTTTATGCCTGGCCTGCACTAGAAATACCTGAATTGTCTCTAGTCTCAAGAACTCATCTGAAGTAGCATTCATTATAAGGAGCATCATGGGGATAGCCCAGGAGGTGTAAAGAAATCCTCCATCCTATTGTACAGATGAGAAAGCAGAGTCCCAGAGAGGGTAGGTAATAACATGTGGGAGATCCAGGATTTAAACTCAGGTCTACTGAACTCTCAAGCCCATGTTCTTTCTCATACACCAGTGATTTATTTTGTCATCAAGATTTTTGTGCTTATTCGTAACCTTACAACTTGATCTGCCATATTCAGGGGAAATTGAGGCATTACATTTGAAGCTGCTAAAATACAGGATATTTTAAAAAGTATAGAAGTAAATATCCTCATCCCCATTAGAAAAAATTTTAGTGAATTAAGTCTCAATATCTTTAAATTAAAAACCATAAGCCTATCACACTAAGGCCATAAATCAAACCAATCCTAACTGGCTAAGCAGCTTTCCACAGAGTGTATGTCCCAATGACCAAGAAAAAATGCCACTTCCCTGGTGGGCTCCACTAGGAGGAGAGGGTCAGCTTATGCAAAATCTGAAAGGGTCAGTGTACTGCTAAATCCTTTATAGGAAGGATTTTCATAAACCGTGTAAGCTGGAAGTTTAATAACCTGCAATAGACCTTATAACAAGGAGGCAGTAAGTCCTGGGTGCCCCCAAGGACTTCAACAGGCCACTAATGAGGGTTATGGCAGAGACAAGAGGTTTCAGGAAGCATCTGAAGCTACACAGTGTCAGAAGATCCTGCCCCCCCACCAGCAGCCCCAAGCTCAGTTTGCACACCTCCTCCCAGAAACAGGAGCAAAGAGTTTGCTCATTCCAGCCATGTCCTTCAGATGCTGACATTTTCCACCACCACTTGCTTAAATCTACTTCAAAGCATGCTAATGTTAGTTTTCTTGGGTTTTCCTTTTTAAAGGATTTCTAGTAGCTCCAACGTCACACCAGGTTGAGTCCATAGGTATTGTGGTTTATCACAAACATTCCTATCAATAATATACATGCATATTTATACAAATGAAATGAGTAGGCCAGAAAGACATTGCAACGTACTGTAAGCATGCTGAATTTTCAATGTCAGCCAAATTTGAAAGTCATCAAATCCAGTGAAAAACCCCTCTTCCCACCACAGTCTTGATCACCACCAAATGACAACAAAGCCATTTGAGAGACGCCAGGGGCAGAAGCTGGCCTGTGTATGGAATGAAGCAAAATTTGTCCCACTTCACTTAACAGAATCACTATACTTTATATAAAGTCCTTTCAGACATTTCTAAAGAGTAAAAACATTTGGAAGTCTATCCACACTTGGAGGAAAAAAAAGAATACAAAGTTCTCTCATTTTGTCGTCCATTTTGAGGGACATGATGCAAGGGTGTATCTCGGAGAATGACTACAAAGAATCATATAGCCATAGTAAGGAAACATACACGAATTTCTTTCACTTAAGTGGTCATTAAATCCATAACCAATATAAGCTATCACTGCTTAAGGAGCTCCTTTTTCTGTTCGTGATTTCTCTTAATGATCTTTAATGTTGACAGTAGTAGTCGCTTTAGTAGTTACTAAAGTTTTGTGTGGTTTAACTAGGTTTTACCATATTTGTGCTCTTTTATGGAGAGTATCAGACCAAAAGGAGCTCCTGCCTTTAAGGAAAACAGGAATTTGGTGGGTGTATGCTTTGGACTATGGGGATTGAGGGCTTTCCTTGGAGAAGGCAGGATGGCATGTTCAGAGATCAATAACATCTCTATCACAAGTAAAAATAAATGTGATCTTTACACCTAGAAAATAGAGTTTTATTTAGTGAGAGAGGATTAGGCGGGTATTTCTAAATCTAAACACACAGTGCGTTGGGTGCCCGGTCTTTAGGGCAAAAGCTGAGGATGGATTCAAAGTTAATTTGATAAACATGGCTCTGTTCTAAGCGCGGTAGCTAAAAACTTAATAACGTCTTCTCCTGGTATGTATTCCCCTGATTTAATATTTATGTCACTAATGTCTTCCCCACCTTTCCTCCTTTGTGGACACTGTCCTTCATGATCACACTCAAAACCCTGCCAAAGGCTGTGGTGTCCACTGGCGAGTGGGCTTTTTAAATGGGGACCAGAGTGGGGCTTCACTTTTCCGCACCTTTGCTCAGGCAATAGCAAGGATAGCATCAGCCCCCCCAACCCCCACTGTGGCAATGTCCTCTCCACTGAGGGTCCTTTGTTCTACTCTCAGTGCATTGGGGCTCGGATGGTGATCAGTCACCCCGATGCCCTGGGACCAGGACATCCTCACTCAGACACTGCTGGGGGGGACTTTCTCAAACCTCTGTGGATGATACACTTTAAAAACCTCCTTTCCCAGCACCCCCCCCCAAAAAAAAGGGAAGATCTGGTATGAACTTAAACACTACTTCAAAAAAAAAATGTCTGTTGGCACTAACAGAAGCTTGTATTCTAAAGTTTATTTTAGAGCGAGAGCATGTGAGCATGAGTGGGGGGAGGCATAGAGGGAGAGGACGAGAGAATCCTCAAGCAGACTCCCCTCTGAGCACAGAGCCTAATGCAGGGCCTGATCCCACGACCCTGAGATCCTGACCCGAGCCGAAACCAAGAGCCGACCGTTTAACCAACTGAGCCACCCAGGTGCCCCAAACACCACTTTTATAACAGATATAAAGTCTTTAAGGGATGACAAAAGTGTTCAAGAGAAAAGGTATTAAGAGGACAAGGAAACCCTTACTTAACATCATTTTAATCAATTAACAACAAAGGGATGTTGTGCCCGATGTGGTAGAAAAGGCGAGTCGGCTAACGCAGCTTCTGAGCAACATGGGAGAGTTTGGCACGCTGGACCATCTTCAGACCAGCCCTGAGCGGCATCTCTGTGACACTGTCTAGAAGCACCTGCTTTCATACCTATGGGGACCTCTGGTTCTCCTTGCTGAGGCCAACAGGGAAGGGGCCGTCTTTCTCCCAGCTTTGGAACCCTTGAACAGGTCCATTTTCCTCCTTCACCAACACCACCCCCTTCTCACCTTTTCTGAAATAAGGTGAGCCTTTCTGGGTGTCTGCCCTGCTTCTCTGCTCCCAAACACGGCCTTGGAAATCATCTGGCTCCAGCAATTTTTGCCCGGCTGTTCTGGTTACTATTATTCTCTGCTGAAAAAGTGGTGTCCTCTCTGGCCCCAGCCTCCCACCTGCAACCGAGGCACGGCACAGGGAGAGGACAGGCTTCCTCTGCAGCTTAACACCATGGCAGAGCATTAGCTTGTAGTTGTAAAATGCTTCTGATCTGCTTTTTAATGCTATTTATGAACCTTAATTGATATTATCATGGAGATTTAAATTAAAAAAATTACTTTCATGGTTCATTTGATAGAAAGATTAATAAAAAAGAAACTTCGTTATCAATGCCACACACCAGTCTATAATGCATAAAAAGTAGGGTCCGATCCAGCATCGGTTTTTCTTTAGAACTTGCTCTTACACATAATAATGTATGTTTTTTCCATATAATTAGGTGTATTAGCTATCTGTTGCCATGTAACAAATTAGCCCGAAACTCAGCAGCTTAAATAAAACATTCATTTTCTCACACAGTTTCAGAGGGTCAGAAGCACCCCTTAGCTGGGGGTTCCGGCTCAGG
Organism: Halichoerus grypus; assembly: GCF_964656455.1. Taxonomy (NCBI): domain Eukaryota; kingdom Metazoa; phylum Chordata; class Mammalia; order Carnivora; family Phocidae; genus Halichoerus; species Halichoerus grypus. The sequence continues at coordinate 136,735,476 of NC_135720.1, read as the reverse complement.
TCTGTCATGAGGGTACAATGAAGTCGCCAGCCAGGGCTGCAGGCATCAGAAGGTTGACTGGGGCTGAAGATTTGCTCCCAAACTCACGAGGCCTCAGACTGTTGCATGCAGTATCTTCTGCACAGGGTTGCTTCCAGACATGACAGCTGGCTTCCCCCACCCCCCAAGTGACCTGAGACAGTGAAGCTGCAGTATCTTTTATAACCTCCTCTCAGAAGGCATGAGCCATTTGTGGCATATTCTACGGATCACATGGACCAGTTCCAGTGGAAATACCACTGTGTGGGCAGGGACTGCACAAGGGTGGGAATACCAGGAGGTGGGGTCACTGGTGGCCATCTTGGAGTCTGGCTAACACTGCGTGCGTGTGGTTCAAAGATCTCCCCTCCCTAGATACCTCAGTCCAGGTATCACGTCCTCTTAAAAAGCTCTCCTGAACCCATGTCTGATTAGGTACCCCCTCTTGAGTGTTTTCACAGCCCCTCTTTCTCCTGCGAGATACTTTAACACACAATCATGTTCCTATGCCTCTCTTTGCTTTCCGACTCTCTGCTTCCTAAACACGGAGCCTGAGGTCATATTAATGGGCTTTAGGGTAGAGCCTGTTCCTACTATACGGTTGATAGTTTGGGTTGAATGAATGAATGAGCACCCTAGGAGAGCGCCTCAAGGATCTGCAGCCCACGAGAGCTTGACGGAGAAAGACTGTTTGCACTGCCCGCCACCACCCTCCTCCTCCTCATCACCGCCCCAACAGTTCTGTTGCTGTTGTTTATCTCCCCAGCAGGCTTCCACAGACTAGGGTTCTGCTGTGTGAGCTCTTCCAGATCCAGAGTGTGCCAGCCAGCATGGCAATTGAGTTTTGTTTTCATTATGCAGGCTTCCTGGGAAGTTTCAAATTAATTTTAATCCTCTCCTCACTTTTAAGGCCTCTAAAAAGAGGTGGTGTTCCCACCTTCCTTGGTAAGCTGGGGCCTATCCCATTCCCTAGGATGGCTTTCAGCCTGCGTGCCCCCCGCCTCCCCTGGGTCTCTCTGTGCCAGGCCAGCTTCCAGACTTCCAAGCTGGGGTCGGCTCTCCACCTGGGCCCTGGGAAAGCACACCTGGTCCCCAGCAGCCAGACCCACGGCCACCTGGGTCTGACGGACCGACCTCCGCTTTCAAAACTCCACCCCACAACACAGTAATTTATTTTTTGCTTTTGGCCTTGTTCAAAGTAGACAATATGAAAATAATTATCCTGCTGAGCTTAAACATTTTTTTTACAGTCTGCTTTGGTCTGAAGTAGGCTCTATGGCACTGAGAAACATGTAGAGACGACACAGATGTCCACGTTCTTGCCTAGAATCATTTAGAGGTTCTTCGCAGACCCACTCAGGAAGAAGAATACAGATAAACGGAAGCTACTCAAATTATCTCTACCGTTTACTTCGTGTCTTTCGCATTCCACGCTGGGTGTCAAGCAGTTTCATATACTTGGTCTCATCAGAACCCCAGTACAACCCTCTGCGGCAGACACGATCATCCCCATTTTGCAGAGGTTCAGAGTTTAAGCAGTTTGCTGTAGGAAACCGAGGTGGCCCATGGGAGCACGGCAGAGATCTGGTCCTTTGTCTTGATTCTGTTTTCTTTTTTAAGACTTCATTTATCTATTTGACAGAGAGCACAAGCAGAGAGAGGGGCAGAGGGAGAAGCAGGGAGCCTGATGTGGGACTCGATCCTAGGACCCTGGGATCATGACCTGAGCCCAAGGCAGATGCTTCACCAACTGAGCCATCCAGGCGCCGCTGTCTTCTGATTCGAAAGCTCCCTCTCCCATCACCGTCCCAGCTCTCCCTTTCTCCAGCTTCTTTCAGCCGTCAACCTGCAAGAATGTGTTGGTTGCTGGAGGTTCATTTTCCCCACTGTGGTTGAAGAGGTAGCCATGTGAGAAGCTCTGGCCAGTGAGCCGAAGGAGATACTGTGCCTGTCAGCTGGTGGGCCTTTAAAGGGAGAGGTGAGAAAAGCAGGCTGATCAAACCTTCAAAGGCAGACCCTGGGAAGGGCATTTTTGTGATAGGAGGTGGGCACAGCAATGGCACCATCCAGAGACAAGGCCTGAGGAGGAGGGAGGAACCCTTCGTTAGGCTCCCTTCCCTGTGGGAGCCATTACGCCCTACCCCATCCATGGGGACCCTATTTTGTTTTCTAATAATATTGCTTTCCCAACAACATTCCCAGTCTTCAGAGACTAGGAGGTACTAGGTGGAGATAGAGGTCATACTGGCTGATGCTGCTACCGCTATGAACTGTGAGGTGCCTCAGTTTCCCTAATTGGCAGTTTTTTGTTTTTTTTAAAGAACAGAAGATCTGGTGGGCTCTCCAGGTAACCATTGCCAGATTCCCACTGTCAGACACACATAGAGTCCTAGATTAATCTCAGGCTTGGGCCTCCCATGTGGCAGCTGAGCCATCAGGCTGGCTATGAAACGCCTTATTTTATTTTCTGCCTAACATCAGGCTGCGAATGAAAATACCTTTTCAACCCTAGTATTATTACCCCTATGGACGGTACCTTTAATGTGTGCTATTCATTGTTATAATGGTCGCACCTGTGTGGCACGCACACATTGGAAACGCAGCAGCTGTGGACCGTAATTGCTAAACGTTATTTTCTGTGTCTCCCTGAAAGCTTTTGTGCACGCACACGTGTGTGTGTGTGTGTGTGTGTGTGTGCGTGTGTGTCCGTGTGTTTGTTTCATCTGTAATGACTCTGGTCCAAAGAGTCTCCCTCTTTTTTTTAAAATAAACCCAAGCCTAAATGTAAATACATATATTTCTAAATGCATGTTTCAGAGAAAGTCAAGTTCACCCCACCGCCCTACCCCAAACCCACACACTCAGTAATGGGACTGCAGAGGGCTACTTCGGAGCGTGTGGTCTGTGGAAATGTTCACGCTATCGCTGTGGCTGGGAGCGGTGGTCTTTATGCGCGTTGGCACACAGGCTCGGCCATGATTAATGCATTTGTTCCTTGATATTCAGCCCCTGGGTGTCTGCAGGACAGTGAATCAATTTAGCACTTGCAGGTCCAGATAATCACCAGCACCAAAGACGTTTCTGCACCAGGGACTTCCCAATTCAAAACAAGAATATGTCTAAAAAGAACATTTTTTTTTTTCTATTTCCCCCTTTCGTTCTCTTTGTGCTTTTCCGAGCAGTCACTCAACGCCCCCCCCCCCCCCCCCCCCCGCGATGCTGCATCCCCTGGAAGGCTGCTAGTCGGCCTTTGAGGTGGTGGTTTTAAAGTCAGCCCTGCAGCTGGTAATTTGAGATTTATATGGAGGCAGGCGCGCTAAGCAGCCCACCACCCCCGTGCACCATCCTGCCCTTCTCCAGGGAATCTGTCCTGACACATCACCTGAGCATTGGCCTCGCAGGTGATATTTGATGTAGTTAGCTCAGCGAGTGTCTGGTAGACGACAAAAAGAACTGCCTACCACTTGGTCAAAGAAATTTGCCTCCCCGCCTTCCTGGGCACTTAAATCATTCACAAAGATGCTGGGAAACTTGGTGCTGCCTCTAGCCAGGGGACCAGCATAGAAGAAATTAAAGTGGCCTTCTGGCACAGAGTTACCACTTTGGGATGGGGTGACAGGGCTTCTGGCTGCCCCCTAGCCCTCCGGGATTTGGGAAGCCGAGGACGATCCACCCGCAGCTTCAGGGACGCGGGGCAGGGAGTGAGCACGAGCCCGCACCCCGGTTCGCCCCCTCGTATAAATACGCGCCGCGCTTCTGCAGGTGCGCAGGGCTGCCGATCAGCACGGATGGTGGCCTCACAGACCCGAGTAAACTTCTCAGAAGGCTGGCGCCACCTTCCCTGCCAGGTTCTGAATGAGGGAGGACAGGGACCTACACACGGAGAGGACCGAGAGGAGCAGGGATGCGGGTCCTCTATCTTGCGCTCATTCAGCCGAGAAATAAATGTCCTAGACTTGCGGATTTCTTCACGTGAGAGACCTCCACACCACAAAGACGACTTCCAGCTCTTTGGTGGGGTGGTGTGTCCCGGTCCAGTGTGCCGGTTCCCTTGCTACTTACTTTTCTTCAGGGGGCCAAATACGTAGGTGCTCAAATAAACAAACATGTCCACCTTAATTGCCTTATTTATTGCAAACATGTTTGCTAGTCAGATTGACCAATGCAAGGGGTCCCACTTAAAAGGGTAAGGGGGACATAAATATTTTACAGCTGATCAGGAAAGACTACTGGCATTTCAGATTTTTGATGCTCAGAATATTGCTGATGACTTTAAAAAAGTAAAATATATTTAAAAAATCAAGTTCAAGACCGTTCAGCTCGGCAGACTTGAACCCCTTTTCGAAAGATAAAAAGCATTAATAAAAAAACTAAAGAGAAAATCTGTATGAGAATTTATCTACCCCTCTTCAAGTCCTGTAAGAGTTAAGAAGTTTGCAACCGAGATTAAAAAAATCTGGTAAACTTTGTCAGCGTGATTGATTATTCTTCCTTTGAAGAATCTGCTTAATTGGTGAAATGGGCTTTCTGTTCTATTATGCATATGATTAGTGCTTTTATAGGGGCTTCTTTTTTTTTTTTTTTTTTGGTATATCAATGTTGTGCAGGCATAATGACAGGAAAGAAAGAAAGCCAAAGCAAAATCCTTCTTTACTAACCCAGTAAACGCATTTATAAACAGGCTGATGTCAAGGTTGTGATGACGCTATTGCTCTTTTGTCCAGGAGGTGGCAACATTTCCTCAAGAATTTGTAAGAAAACGGTAGCTTCAGAAAATGACCATTTATCTCCGGACATTGCGTTTTGTTCTCTTTTCAAAGGCACAGCACAAAACGCAGAGTTCCTCATACCCATACTCCTTGCTTATTCTCACCAGATTAAAGGGAAGAACACCGTTTCTCTCTCTCTCCTCTCTCTGGAGAGCAGATTTAAATTGTCAAGATTTTGAGGCTGGAATGAGTTGCTGCTGAAATAAATTTACGTAGCTCACAATTCAGGTGGCTAGTCTTCCTACTCGGTCCCATGCACCAGAAAAGGGGTGTTTTTTTGTTTTTTGTTTTTTGGAGAGTGCGTCTGGGTGAAGAGCCACTTACCTTTATAGCAATTAAGTCAGGTGCCCGCTCACAACCATGAATATTTCTTACTTTCCGAAAACCCCAGTGAACCTCAAGATCATTCTTTGCAGTAATCAGTCTTTGCTCCATCTGACTGCTGGTGTGTCTCTTAACGTTTGTTCCGTGGTAGAGATTCCGGAGCGAGACGAAAAGGAGTGAAGACACTTGTTTGAGCTGAGGTAGTAAAATCAAACGATGGACAAGGTGTCCAGACGCAAACATTCGGAATCCTGCACGCAGTCCAAGATCTCATCAAGTTGGGGAAGCCTGATCCAGGAATTGGAAATGTTGATGTGTTCTTCTCCATCCCACCCTACCCCCATCTCCACGCTCCCCTCCCCCTCCACCCGGGCTGTCTCCACCTCCCCCATTCTTCTTCAATATATGTTAATTTTTGGAAACCATGGTAATCGTAAACACACATCCACATGCTCAGATGGATCTGGTTTAAGGTAACTTTAAAAATTGTTATGACTTTGTTTCTGACCAGCAATATCTATGTGTGATATACTTCTTTCCTGATTCGGAAAGAAAGTTGGAGTTAAATATTATTTAGCTATAGGAACTGCTCCAAATGATAACAACCACCGAACAATAAGATGAACATTTTTAAATATATTTGGAGTGATACTTGGTGTGGTGGTGTGTAACCTCGTGACCTTGCCCTTCATGTTGGAAGGAGGGACACTATGGCTATTCCCCGGAAATGTCTTACTGGCCAGTCTTACTGTTCTCAATCTCTCCCTCCACCCCCACAGGAGTTTCCAGTAGGATGCACAGATACACAGTACAGCTCCTTACCTCGGGCTCAAGAATCCCCACTGCCACCCATAATTCCCTTGGCCAGAGAATAGGAAGTGGCTTCTCAAACCTGTTCCGAGGAATCTGAGGAATCCATCTGCTCCACATGCTGCCTATGGGAGCCTTCACTTTTCCTTCTCGCAGCCACCTGCATGGCTCCCTCTCTCTTGGACCTTGGGAGAAGCGCTCGTCCTGAGGGTAGTTCTCTCTCTTCATCCCCTTGCCACAGACCCCCGAGTTTCCCTTTCCTCTCTGTGGCCATGCCTTACCATGTGGCCAGTTATTCCATTCCTGCTTAATCCTTGGATGGATGGGGAGAGTTCTAATTTGCCCCAGAGGAGATGTATGTAAGGGATGCCCCAGACATGGCATGAAGGAGGAGAAGAAAGGTCCTGGCACCTATGCTCATCAACTTAAAAATGTCTGGATTATACATAAGCATATAACATACTATAAAACCAATACCACAGTACAAAATACTATTTTTATTAAATGAATGAAAATAATGGAATTTTATGTTCTTGAAATCGGTAACATTGACTCTTCCCAAGGCTCAGAATCTTCCAGTTATACATGTAACTGATTTAGACTTTTCCTGAAGCTCCTGACGCAGGTTGCAAATTTGCTCATGCTACATTCCTCTGCCCAAAGAAAATAAAAACCTCTTCATTGTTCTTATCTATCACAAGCCCTAGTCTGCTGGGTAGTGCGGGGAGAGCAGGGGACCCCGCCTTTTAGTAAAATTCCATTGACCTAGTCTGATGGATGGTGAGCCTCTGCCTCTTTGGTTCTCTCAGATTTTCCGTCCGTAGCTCTGTTCCTCCAGATGGCATACAGCCTCCTGGAGGTGAGGTCTTCTGTATCCCTACTGTCTTCCAAGATAGAGGGCTAGCTTTTCTGTCTTCTGGTTTGGTGACCACTGAGGCATGGCTAGTTGCATCCAGCTTTTGGGGGGGCTGGTGTACTCATTGTGCCTACAACTGGTTTGGGCCATTTGCCCCTTCTCTTCAAGCCCTCACCTGAGAGCTGTATCACCCTAACCCTCCTGTGTTGGTCCTCCTCTGCATTCTTGCATGAGACATAAAGTTCCTCTCGAGTGCCCATGCACACCCACAGGAAGGGGGATGTCAGGGGACCCATCACATTTCCACTGATGGCGTTATTCATTCCTCAGGGCCAAGAGGAAGGCTTGCTACCACTCCCTATTACACTCTGGGAGTGTGCCACTAGCCCAGAGTTTGCTGGATCTCCCATGCCTTTCTGGATATTTCACAAGCTTTACCTTACCCTGAGGATAAGGAGTAGGCCATGAGAATCTTGATGTTGGGACTTGCTTTCTTGGCCTCTCTCGGCTCTTCTCATGATCCCCTCCCTAGAAAAGGCAACTTCTAAATTTTTTTTTTTTTCAAAGACCTCATTTATTTATTTGACAGAGAGAGACACAGTGAGAGAGGGAACACAAGCAGGGGGAGTGGGAGAGGGAGAAGGAGGCTTCCCGCTGAGCAGGGAGCCCGATGCGGGGCTCGATGCCAGGACCCTGGAGATCATGACCTGAGCCAAAGGCAGACGCCCAATGACTGAGCCACCCAGGCTCCCCTTTAAATTTTTCTTAGAGGCTCAGAATCTGCCATCCCTATGTCTTCCTCTATGACATTTCCTTTCTTTGTTAGGGCAACAAGTGTAATGGCCTCTAATGGGTCATAAGCAGAAGGCGAATTTTATCTGCATTATGGGAGAAAAAAAAAATCTAAGATCTGAGCCCTTAGGCTTGGTTCCTGATCTACTAAAGGAATTCAGAAAACATGCTTTCTTTCTCTCCCCTCTCTACCGGGTCTGTTTTCCAACCGATTGTGTTTCTCAGTTTTGAATGCCAAAAGCTAAATACAAACACTTTATTTCTCTTTGAATTTCTGTTTGAATAATCCTAATGCTTTCTACCCTACCCCTTCCCTTCAATAAATACTTCCAAATGAGAGAAGGTGTGTGTGCAGAAACGCAGAAGAGAAAAGCACATTAATATTTATTGCCCCCTTCATACTAATCTCATTCACTTCTGTAAAAGAGCCCATCCTCCTGCCCCCAAGCTCTCTCAAGAGGAAAAGCCGATGGTGCAAACACCTCAGCTCCTTTCTTGGGCATTGAAGGGTAACCTGTGGCAAAATGTGAGTGTGGGTTCAGGTTTATTGATTCTTAAAGTTGCTGCCTGCCTTATTCTAAGTCCCTTACAAACGGTGTCCTATAAATCATTTCTATCCAGTAAATTATTAAATAGTTTACATGTGCATCTAAAGGAGCCCTATTTCTACCCATGCGATCTGTAACTTACTGCTCAACATTAGGAAATGAGTGAATGAATGCCTGAAGGAACCAAACCCAGCTACTTAAGTTCTTAGCAGTTTGGGCTGGCGTTTAGGAAACTGATTTTTGGGGTCCTGCTGTGGACAAGATAGTCTCCTAAAGAAAAACCTTCTTCCTCTTTCCCTCTCCGGACATTCCAGTGGGTGGCAGTGGGAGTCCCACCAGTCCATGGAAACTTCCAGAGGCTCTTGGCCTCCCAACCTCCTCCTGGTGCTCTGGGGTGGAGCTGAGCCAGGGAGAGAAACTTCGCCACAAGAAATCCTAAAAGCCCCTAAATGAGGAAGAAATACCAGAAGTCTCATGTAAAATTTCTGTCCGACAAGCCCAGATTGTCTGTAGAATATGGAGCAAGGACTACAAGATATACTGACTTAGGATCCTGTCTGGTCTTCCACCACCAGCCGAACTGTTGTTTGGACTGAAGTCCCAGTTTAGTTCATTACTGTTGGTTAGTAGGAGATTATAAACTTGAATTTCAATGGCATGTGTGAGGCTCAGCCTTAGTCAATATTTACACATAATGATAGTTCTCATCAAGGCATAAGGACTTAGATAGCTATGAAATGATTACACATCACAACCCATCTATAAACAGGATTTTAATTATCGTCAGCAGCAGCGACAACAAACATTTATTGAGGAGCTACCCTGTGCTGTAATTGAATTAATGAATTTGTTAATCGTTGTTTCCTGTTCCCATAAACATTTGCTTAAGTTCAATCTCAGTCAAATCACATCGGCACCAGACTGAGATACTTTGTCATTTAAGAAGATTAACTGTTTTCTTATCGTATTAAGAGGTCTTTATTTGTGTTCAAAAAGCATAGAGTGCAACGTTTTTTCAGCAATATTAGATCGACAGGACAGAGTCAGAAGTCTCTGTCTGCATCGGCGAATGGCAGTCGGATGTGGACTCTTCCAGAACCTCCCGCAGCGAGGTCCCAGGCTATGGAGGCCCCAGTTGACCTGGCAGAGTCTAAGTGATGCGCCTGTTTGCCTCACCTGTCCTCTTGATCCAGTGCCTTGTGGTCTCCCCTTGCCTTTGGCCCCCACGTGCCTGTTGCATGGTTCTACGTAGCCCCAGGGAAACGTGGTTTCTTCTGGTTCTAGGCTGGCTCTGGGCAGTAACCGTGTTCTGTGGCCGGGCTTCTCTCTTCTTTCTCATAGCCCCCTGCTGGCAGAGATCTGGTCATCCCTTTGGCCCTTCCAAATATCCCGTTGGATTTTAGGCTCCGAAGCTGGATGGCTTGTGTTTGCAGATTACTGCCATGCTTTTTGTATTATGACTCTTTCATTTCACCTTCCCTCTTCCATTCAATCCACTCCCACTCCAACCCATGTGAACCTCTCCCCAGAATCACTTGAGGGATGGGTGGGAAGGCAGACAGGGGCACTGCCCTGAAACACCTGTGATTGTTTCTGGGTTCTCACACTTAGCCAGTGTCCCTGGAGCTGAGGCATTTAGCTGTGGCTCCTGTCATTTCTCCATAAGGAACACTCCATCCTACCCAGTTTCCGGCCAAAAAGTCAAGGACAACACTTATCGCCTGCTTGTTTATGGGACCAGTGGCCCAGGATAATTTTCTTTCTTTTTTTTTTTTTTTAAAGATTTTATTTATTTATTTGACAGAGAGAGAGACAGCGAGAGAGAGAACACAAGCAGGGGGAGTGGGAGAGGGAGAAGCAGGCTCCCCGCTGAGCAGGGAGCCCGATGCGGGGCTCAATCCCAGGACCCTGGGATCATGACCTGAGCCGAAGGCAGATGCTTAACGACTGAGCCACCCAGGCACCCCCCAGGATAATTTTCTGAGATTTCAGTTTTATTTATTTCCTTTTTTGGGTCATTTCCACACACCCCCTAAATTTTCTAACGGAAATTCGGGGTTTGCCCTCTATCACCTCAGAAGTAGAAGCTCTTCCTGATCTTTGTAAATGCCTATGCTCAGGCGAGATTAGATATCCCCAGAGAAGGAGGGGAGAGCCCAAGTGCTTCTGAGAACGTTGAGAGGGGAGGTGAGAGATCTTCCACCCTGGACTGGGAGCAGGTCGGAGGTTGATGGGTTTCAATGGTAGTGTGGAGCACGGACCCCCAGTGGCAGCTGCCAAAGGGAGGGGTACTACTCAGAAGAGATGTCGGCCTGGAACACTCATCAGGAAGCATGGGGCTTCCAATTCATCAAAGATTTTCTGAGTCCCATGACGGTAGGAGAAACAAGGGAGCTGCCATATCCCAAAGGGCTGGAACCATGGAGACCCCACTGTATCCCGTGTCCCCCAATGTCCCATGGCCAGTGGGGCCTCGTTGAGGTTCTGTGCTATTTAAGATCCACTGACTTTTGTGTGGCCCGAGAGTGGGGAGCTTCTATAATGACTGAATTCCACTTTTCTACTCATCACAGGGCTGGAGTTTCGATTTTGAGTTAGGCTGACCTAAAGAAAAATGAGGAAATGCAATATTTCTTGCACTTTCTGTCCTGGGGATTGGTTATGGGCGACACTCTGTCCAGTCTTTGCATCTCTCAGGAGGGCCTGTCAGACAGGTTTCATTTCCCATCATGAGCAATGCCCAGGGGACGACCTCACGGGACCCTCACCGCATGAGGATTAGCAAATACTCAGAACCTGCACTCTAGATTCTTACTGTAGAAGAATTCCTGATTGTGATGCAAAGTCTAGGTTCAAAGAAAGAAGCAGGTTGAACTTGTTGTGATAGGTTGGCTTAGTGGTTTAGCAGCTGGTGAACAGAAAAGTAGGACATACAGAGGGCAAGAAGCAGACCAAGTGGGTGAACAATGGTTTGGGTTGTGAAATCCAGTGGGACTTGCCATTTGATGGTCTGGTTTGGGAGTGAACTTTTATTCATTATTCATTAGGACCTACTGATTTTATGCAGTACTGTAATGGCTTCCCACATTGCCCTGAACTACACAGAAATTGCTAGAACAAGAATTAGGTTTTTGTCTTACCTTAAACTGTCATTGTTAATCTAGGAACATAAACACAATGGAGGGACCTCTCTATGTTCTTCCTTGAGGTTTTCTACACATAAGAGATGACTGTCACTCAAAGTCCGGGGGATCTGGAGACCCTTCTTTTGGGGGTCTTTAATAGTGTAGGCATGAAAGGGGAAATCCTAGTGGCCTCAGTGAGAATTTATAAATTCCCATCCACTTCTTTCTTTAGTAAGAAAATTTAGGTGCTAAGATATGATGGAGAATAGCACATATATTCTATGGTACATGCATTTAGGCAATATGCCTTCGTCTGTATTATTTACCCTGTCAAGAGGGTACAGACTTTCACTAATCACCCCCCCCAACTCAATTCCCAGTAATGGTAATTATCAAACTTATGTAACAATATATAATAATTTAAATAATATAGCAACATAATAATAAATAATTATCCTCCCTGGTGATCAACTAACCACATTTGCATGGTTGATCCTTTCCCCCCCCTTTTTAATAATTAGTCTTTTCACAAATGAAAGACCCAAATGTGCTTCTTCTACACTGTGCTTTGACCATGTGAATTAATAAGCCACAGTCTAGCAAATGAAACAAACAACAAGACTAGCAAAACACTACTCTACATGCAGAGAAAACAAGTGGTTCCATTTGAGGGTAGGAGAAAGATACTGTCGTGAATTAAGTGGTCCGTATGTGTCAGGCATTTCATGCATGAAATTTCACTTAATCTTAACAACTTCATGAGACGGGCAGGAGTGTAGCCATTTTACAGATCAAGAAACCATTGTAAGGAGGTTAGAACATTGTTTAGGCACTCACACAAGCAGTTCTATGGGACTGGAATTCAAACATGGGTCTATTGGAACTTAAAGTGCACACTCGTGTACTCTACGACATTGTCTCCCAGCCTTCGAAATTAAACAGAGAGCAGAGTCGCTGCAGAAAGAGAGGGGTTGAGCGATCTAGAACTACAGAGTTTAACAGAATTGGTAAAGAAATGGAACCTATAAAGTAACTGGCCAATTATCTGATGATGATATGAGACAGAAATCTGACAGCTCGTCCCAGAGCCTGATCTAAATTGTTGGGTTTAGATTAAAGTGTTTGAGAAAGTCACAAGAGGGTTAAAGTATAATCATTTTCATTGCCTTATTTAAGTCATAAAAAAGATTAACATGTACTAAGCTGAACTGAAATTACAGGGGCAAAGCTAACAAGAAGTAATTTTGCTTTTGACAGATTCCCTTCCTTATTCCTTCACTTGCTCCAGATGGAGGATAATGTAAACTTTATATCATAGGAATAAATGCCTATTGATTGATTAAACATTGATGATGGCACTCTTTCTCCATCTGTATACGAAAAGTGGCTGTTTTCAAAATTAACCCTTTTATGGGTCTGACACATGCTATCAAGATGCATCCTGAATTTTGGAAGCCAGACTGCCCACAGCTGTGCAATTATGTAAACTAGGCTATTTTCCAGACATCATTTGCATGCAATGGTAAAAAGCTACTTTTGTAGTTTAGTTTAGATACAACACACACTGGAATATTGCTATTGACTTCCTTTCTTTGCGTGTGCGGGATGCTTCCTAATGATTTGGGACTTTCCTTTTACTTCACAATAAACAGATTTTCCCTGACTACAAGCTCACTAGTAAGGAGTTCCCCATATAGCTGAAATAAATATCTTTCACTTAAGATTTTTATTTCTTATCTTAGCAGTCTTTTTTGGCCTGATGTAACTTCTTCCTCCTTGCAGTCAGTGCAGAAAAGAAATGAGGGATGTGTATCCATTTTGTTGACTTTTAAAATCTCAACAGTAGTGTTTCTGTAATGCAAAACCCTTCCTTTGGTTGGTGATTCGAGAGCATGAGAATTGCTATTGGTTTCGACTTGCCATTCATTCGGCCCAGTGCTCTGTCCTTGACAGGGATCCCAGGATTGAGGCCACGGGGAGGGCTGGATCTGCAGGCTATCAATCTCAAAGGACTAGTGATGTGATCCGAAATAGTCATTCTATTGTTGCTGTCATTCAGGCACGTCTTATTGAATGGCAACCATGAGCATTGCGGAGGACACATAAGGATAGGACACACAATCACTACCTTTAGGATTTTTAGTAAGGAAAATAAAATGTGCATAAGTAGATCCACATATGAGGTAGCCAATAGTAATTGCTGTGAGAGGGGCAAATTAAAGTGGAGGAGGGGTGTTCAGACAACAGATTTTTAATATAAAGCCATATATTATGAACACCTTGTACATTCATTTATCTAAATCCTTCTTGAACATTTTCCTTACTGCCTCTCTCCTAAGCCAGGACTCCCTTTTATTGACACGTGGCACACTGAATGACATCTCATAAATTACTTTGTCCTCAAAGAAAAAGTTTCAAGTTCTATCCCCCTGACTCTTGTGATGAAGCTATTTAGCAGCATCAACTATATAGGTAGATGCAGGATGACTGTAGGTTCCTAATAGGCCGGCATATAAGACTTCAGTAGTCATGACTCGACAGTAGATTAGTGTGGAAAGAGGCACCTCTAGGTTAGCAAGAAGTATGATTTAATAGCAGGACGACGTATTGGGTGCTATTTCCAATTCTGCCCCTTGTTCACTGGGTAGTCACTTAACTGCTCCGTATTTTAGTTTTCATAGCAACAAAATGCAGATAATAAGATTTCAGCAGCCGTTCTAGGAAATTAATGGTTGAACAGGTCTTGGGAAACTAATATTTAAAAAAAAAAGCATCATTTGGTCAGTGTTCAGGTATAATTATACAGGGAGATAAAATACCCTTAAAGTGATATTATGAAAATTTTATAAATATACGAAGATATTTTAAACCTTGTATACCTGGCGTTTTGTTATTCCTGCGCTACTCAATTGATGCCATTGTCTTTCTTTTCGAAGCATTTCATTTTCTTTGAAAGAAAGCTAATATTGTGTTGAGATTTAAAAACAAATGCTCTCTGGACATCCCACCTTCTGTTGGTCCCTGTCTCTGCAGACCCCTGAGGTTATAAAGGCAGGAGAGAAGTCCCTCCTGCAGCCTTTAGGATGACCAGATCTCTCTCTCTTTTTTTAGAGGGAGGAGTAGAGGGAGAGGGAGAGAGAGAATCTTAAGCAGGCTCCGTGCCCAGCGTGGAGGCCCATGTGGGGCTCAATCTCACAACACTGAGATCACGACTGGAGCTGAAATCAAGAATTGGATGCTTAACTGGCTGAGCCACCCAGGTGCCCCCCAGATCTTTCTGAAGGTGACCTGCTTTCAACACTGCCTGGGGACTCCTGAGTCAAAAATCAGGTTTAATAACCCTCTGGCTTTGAAGTGGGGTGTGTGAGGCAAGGAGATAAATTAGGGAAGGGTTTAATTATACCAGATTGTGTGGATTCTTCTGTTTCTTCTATGACCAATTTTCTTCTTGGTCACTCCCTTAAATTTTGATGAGCTCCAGGATTCCATTCTATATTCACTATTTTTCTGAATCTAGAGAGTCTCAACCATGTGCATTGTCCCCCACATGATGAGATCACGCATCCCTGTTTTTTTTTTTTTTTTTCCTTTCAGTTCACGTGTTTGTCACAAAGTAAACTTATGGGCCCACTCAAGTTGGCAAGGGGGAGAAAAAGGTCTCCCAAGTTGTAGTACCTCAAAGATTCCAATCAACATTTGCTTGCCTGGTATGTGGTTCTACTTCAAGTTAAGAAACGAATTCTCATGGCGAACTGCTTGAATACCATTTCTCAAGAGTTAAGAGAATAAGAACCAAACTTGCAAGGTGATGTTGATTCCCTTGGAAGGATTCCCACCCAACTTTAGTCCCAACAGGTAGTCTTAGCTTTTTTGTTTCATCAAGAAAATGAGGCTACCAGACTGTCCCACCCATAGGCCCAGGCAAGAGGGGCCCCTGGCCTGCATCCTGTGCTTTAGAGAGCAGCATTCTGGTCTCTGCCTCCTGGTTCCTCACTATAGGGCAAGGGGTGTATGGAGCTAAAGGGACATGCTTACCCAGGGCCAACACCTCACTTTTCTGTGTACTCTTCCCACATGTGATAAGTACCCAGGACCCAGAGTTCTTTGCACAGGTTGGCATGAGCCTGCTTCCATGACCTGCGTGGGCCTCTTCCCCAAATCCTTTCTCCCCATGACAGGTGAACCCTCTGTGGATGCAGCTCTAGGCCCAAGCAGTGGCCAAGGAATGGCTGTTTGCCGAAGGATGTGGACAGAGCCTGGGCATGCAGCCTTGGGTGTCCTCACACGCACTGGTCAGCTCCCTTGCCTGGTACAATGGGGCCAGTGGTGGGAACAGAGAAGGGTTGAGCCATGGGCTGGCAGTGGCCCTCATGTGCCTTCATGTTCCAGCTTGGAGCTCTGAAGAGTCCAAGATCCTAAATTAGAACTTGAATTTCCAAGTTTTAAAGAAGGCATTTCTGTGAAGACAGGAGTGTTCTATTGAACATATGCATCCTATCTATCTAACATGTTTCATTTCACTGGTTTTGGGGATTGATTTCTAATTTTTAGCTATCTGGACATAGATATGTAAGCGTCTGTTTGTACTCTTGCCCTGGGCTCAGAAAATGTGAGGGGTGGGATGCCACCAGGTAGGGACTTCCTCAGCTTCATGTCTGAGGTGGGTCTGAACCCATTTTCCTCCAGTCTCAGAGGACAGGATGCTTTTCTAGATTCAAGCCTATCCCATGCTTCCAACTTTTCATACCATCTCTGGATCTCATGTGATAAAACATCCCCTATTTCTATGGTTAATTTCCCTCATCTCATTAATAAAAAAAGTCTCTCCTATCCTTAAGAAACAAAACAAAACACAAACAAAAAATTCAATTGACCACCCCACCCCCATTCTGCTAGCACTTTCTTCCCCTTCACAGCCAAATTTCTTGTAAGTCTATCTTATACTGTTTAGTCTTAACATCTTTATCTTATATTTATTATTCAACCTTTATAGTATGGTTTCTAATTCTATCAGACCATAAATCCAGTGGTCACTTTTACATTAACTGATGGTTTGCTAGACTTTTCTGGTATATTTGGTTCTGTTGATCATCCCAATCACCTTCTTATTTATTTATTTATTTATTTATTTATTTATTTGAGAGAGAGAGAGCACAAGAGGGGGAAGTGGGAGAGGGAGAAGCAGACTCCCTGCCGAGCAGGGAGCCCGATGCGGGACTCGATCCTGGGACTCCAGGATCATGACCTGAGCCGAAGGCAGTCGCTTAACCAACTGAGCCACCCAGGCGCCCCCCAATCACCTTCTTGAATCTTGAATTCCTTGGGTTTAATTATACCAGATTGTGTGGATTCTTCTGCTTCTTCTATGCCCATTTTTCCTCTTGGCCACTCCCTTAAAATCTGATGAGCTCCTGGATTTCATTCTATGTGCACTATTTTTCTGAATCTAGAGAGTCTCAACCACGTGCATTTTCTCCTACATGATGAGATCACGCATCCCTACATTTCTAGCTTCAATGTCTACTTTCAACCTTGAACTCATAAACCCAAATGAATGTTGGCCATCTCCAATTTGAAATGTCATCAGATGCCTCAGATTCAATGTGTTAGTCTAGACCAACTACTTCCCTGTGCATTCTTCTCATTTTTTATTTTCTCAAGTCCAGGAGTCTCCTGAGTTTCTCCTTCTCTTCTTATATCAAATCTATTGCTAAATGCTGATGAATCAACCTCACAAATGTTTCTCAGATCTGTATCATATTTTCCATTCCCCAGATCTGTCTTTCTTTCTCTTTTAAATGAGTCAGTACTTCCTATTGGTTTCCCCTCCTTCACTCTTGCCTCAATATTGTCTTTCTTCCTTTTTCTGCCAGAATAATTTATCTAAAACATAAATCTGATCTCTTTTAAGAAATTACTGATCTTTACAGTATAAATACTAAGTGCCTTAACATGGCATGCACCTCCCTCTGTGATCAGCCCTCTCCACCCCCTGCCATGATCTGCATTAAAGTTATATTCTAGTTATGTTGCCTTGTCATGCATCTCCTGCCTCTAAATACACACATGCCCGATGTCTCACACTAGTGAGCCTCTTTCCCAATGTTATCTCAGCCTGAATTACTTTTCCTAGCCTCTCCTCCTCCTTCCAAATTCAGGACCAAATCACGTTCTCCACAAAGCGTCTCCAGCCTCACCACTCCTAAAAAGTTGAGCTAAGTCTCCCACCTCTGTGCTTTCATTGTGTCCTTTGAATGTCTCTACCACTATATTTGCTACACTGTACTGAAATGTTCTACTTATGGGTAATTGCTCTCACTGTACTTAGCAGCTCAAGAACTTGGGGGGGAGTGTCTAACTTATCTTGGTATCTTTAGCACCTCAGCACAGAAGGTATTTAATATGGGCTGAGTAGCAGCGTTCCAATCTCCACTGTGTCTATCCAGAAAAGTTCAGGTCCCAATCAACAAAGAAAAACGATTCCTCTTCCATTCTCTTTCATCTAACAATTCTAACTCGAACAAATGGATCTAGTTTTCGAACCCTGACGATGCTGAGATATTGGGGGGTCGTGTTGGACCTGGTGGTGCAATGGCATGGATGCAGCCAAGCTTCCTGACCTCAAAGGGATGGTTATATACAGAGACTGATGACGGACACACTGGAGCTGCTGAACTTGGGTCTTCAGGAGTGTAACATATTTAAAGGTGGTGGGTGGACAAGGAAATGAGCATTTCACCACATGAAGGTGGTGTGAGAGTATCCGGTATGGTTTCTGGTGAGACATCCTGGTGGTGTTTCTGCACCCTGGAAACCTGGTGTGTTATCTGGGTCACTCAGCAACAGCTGAAATTTGAGGGGAGCTTATATGTGAGGATGATGGTGTACTAAGGCCTTATATTCATTAAATGTCTGAACTAAATGCATCTTATGTGCATGCAGATTTGCTCTACGGACTTAAAATGAAATTGAGTACTACTTTTGTTAGTCTTCTACTAAAGCTGAGATAAGAGCAAGGGTCCAGAAGGAAGCAAGGGTTTCTTATTATACTTACAGTGAGATCCAGACTCCTTCACATGGCCAATAAAGCCTTGCAAAATCTCTCTGCTGTGTTGTCATGTTCCAGGCCCCACCCCTTCCTTGCTCCTCCACCCCTGGCCAACTATGCTCCCACCACACTGGATTTTTTCAGTCTTTGTCATTCCTCCCACATCGGGGCTGGGCTTGTGACTGAGTTGGCCAATAGAACATGGTGGAAGTAAGTAACACTGTGCCAGTTCTGAGCCTTGCCTTTGAAAGGACTGGCCGTTTCCACCTCTTCCTTCTGGGAACTCAGCCGCCATGCTGAAGGCTGCCCAAGCAGCCACGTGAAGAGGCGTGGGAAGGAGAAGCAAGGCCCTGGTTGACAGCCAGTACCACAAGTAAGTCATATTAGAAGCAGATGCTCCACTACTAGGTATTTATCTGGATACAAAAATAGTGATCCGAAGCGGCACCTGCACCCCAATGTTTATAGCAGCCATGTCCACGATAGCCAAACAATGGAGAGAGCCCAGATGGCCATCGACAGATGAATGGATAAAGAAGATGTGGTTCATGTATACAATGGAATATCATGCAGTCGTCAAAAGAATGAGCTTTTGCCATTTGCAATGATGTGGATGGAACTAGAGGGTATTATGCTAAGCGAAATAAATCAATCAGAGAAAGACAATTATCATATGATCTCACTGATATGTGGAATTTGAGAAACAAAATAGATGAACCAAGGGGAAGGGAAGGAAAAATAAGATGAAAACAGGGAGGGAGACAAACCGTAAGAGACTCTTAACTGTAGGGAACAGACTGAGGGTTGCTGGTGGGAGGGGGATGGGTAACTGGGTGACAGGCATTAAGGAGGGCACATGATGTGATGAGCACTGGGTGTTATATGCAACTAATGAATCATTGAACATTACATCAAAAACTCCTCATGGAGTATACAGTGGCTAACTGAACACAAAAAAAGTTGCCCGTATAAGCCCTCACCAAACTGGAAAACTCTGAGCCAGTGAATGAGTGCTAGTGTCGTAAGCCACAGTTTTAGGGTGGGTTGTCATTCAGCGACAGCCCCCTGAAAGGTCCTCATACCTCCCAAGCTCTTTTCTGCCCCCGGGCCTTTGCACAGGTCCTTACTCTGCATAGAATGATTCTTCCCTTCCTGTCTGCTCTAACATAGCTGCTTGTTCTCATCTTTGTCACCTCCCCACAGAGGCTGACCCTAAAAACAGCCTATCAAAGCTGGTTTTCTGTTTTGATCTCTGACTTATCACTCACTGTTTGGCCTTAGGCAAGTTACTCACCCTCTCTGAGCCTCAGTAATCCTTCTCTTTAAAATGGGGGTATTGATAACACCTACCTCCTCAGCTTGTGCTTGGGAACAAGTGAAATAATGCATTTGAAGTAGGTAGGGTGATGCCTAGTACCACAGTAAGCACTTAATGAATAATAAATAGCATGGTCGGTCTCAGCCTGGGAGAGAATCCTCTATGGAATCATCTTTAGCTCCTAGGCGAAAAGGAAATACTTACGCACTCATGCATATTAGAAGCAAAGAGATGTGGGTGGTTCTTAAAACATTAATTACCCCAGGATGAGGACAAGCTAAGCAGCATTTATATTGACGGTCTTTGGGGCCTCAAGTGGCTTTGGGATTGGAGATGAAAATGGCTTTTCTTATTAAGAGACCCAGGTCTGGTGTGAGGGGTTATCATTCCACCATGATAGCCCTGGTCATTTCCTTCTATTTGCTCGGTTCTTGTCCTACACTGAACAGGAGAGCCCAGGAATGATAATGATCCTCATTTGTATCAGTTAGGGTCCCAACCTGCTCTGAAATGGTCGTCATTACGCTTGTAAGCTGTATTTATTTTCATTACTCTTGTACTTGCAGAATCGTGTGCCGCCGCCTTTTTCTGGACCGTTCTCCCTGCAGTGCTCTTGGACTGTGTCAGAAATGCAACTTTTTATTTCTTCCTGTGCCATTCATTCTATTTTTATAAAACATAGGGGTCTCCTCATCACTTACATGCTCGTAACCCCCTGGAACAACATCCAGCCTTGGGAGGTGGGGCCAGAACACCTCTAAGATCCCCTGTACCCTGGAGATTCCCTCTGCCCAGCGTGTTCCCACCTGTTGGAGGGCATTGACCTAGCAATCACCGTATACAGACAGACTGTTGAAGGCTTAGGTCTTTCAATGGCTCTGTGCTTTGGGGATGAACACCCAGCCCACCACCGCTGAGTTAAAGTGAAAACATCTGAACTGCAAAGGCTGGTTTCTCCCTTCTTGGAGCAATCAGACAACTAATAAACAATAAGGAAGGGCTTCCAGTTTTCTAGGTTTGTGGGTAATCTCTGAGGAGAGAGACATCAGCTCGAGACGCGTGGAAGCCAAGGGAGCTGTGACTTCACTTGCAGGTGGCAAGAAGTCGATGACGCAGACAGTGCTGTGCCCAGGCCGGGAAAGCTGAGACCCTCCCAGGACCTGGTTGGGAATGGCGGCATTAGCATTCCCCATCTCTCTGGAAGGCCTCTGTGTTCCCGATAATCACCGAGGGCCCTGCTGAGAGCCTCAGCAGCACTGAAAACTGCTCAGGAGAAACAAAAGTCTCCTTCAAGGTGCCACTGGGAAAGTACAAACAGATTTGGTGTTTACTACAGCCCGAGCTCCCACGTGGTCTCCTCGCAGTAACAAATGTAATTCTGCTAGTAACTGTTTTGGTAAATGAGTCATATTGTAGCAATCTTCATGAATCAAAGATAATTATATTTTTACTCAGCTAGCACTGGTTAAGAAAACTCTCTCATTCTTCAATTAGCTGTCTTTTCACTCTGGTATTTATCTAGAGGGTCTTCTGCATAATATTAACCTAGTTCCTCGTGCCTTTTTTCCTACCACTTAAGGCCTTTTTGATTTTCATGCTTCCCCATGTTTTCTTGTAATATTCTTTGTCCTTGTTCTCCTTTTTACATTTGTAGGAAACCACCGTGGTGGATTAAGCTAGGCTTGCCTGGAGGAGACAAATAGTCCTCCACAGCCCCGAGAGTTACTTATAAACCGTGACATTTGTTTTCTGCTCCACGAAGAGGTTATTGTTCACATCTCGTCTGCCTTCTGCTAACTCAGAATCTTCCCCAGAAAGACCATGGAGCCGGAATTGAATCACTGATGATAGCTCTTGTCTTTCAGCGTGTGTTCCAGAAACTCTGTCAAGAGCTTTATTAGATGCACATTTAGCTCCTGACCGGTCACAAGGACTCCATGAATTTTCTCCACTTTACAGATAAACAAACTGAGGCTCGAGGTTAAATAATTTGCCCAATGTCATACAGCTGCAGCAGAAATGACTAGAACTTGGTTTTGATTCTAGCAGCTGTTCTATGTTGTCTACCTCCTGACCTTCTCTTATTTATCAGGTATCGTATGCTGGGACTTCAAAGCTATTTCTCTGCTCTTACCCTGTTTCAAAATGAACATAGAATCATCAGATATTACATCGAGCTCTCCCAAACCCTGTTCTTTTGGGCTTTTATGGCGGCTTCACTACTTGGTCATGGTTGATCCATTTACCCCCTAACCCGTCTAGCCTCCCCTGAAAGTTCCAGCCCCCTTATCCTGCCTCTGGGTCCCCTGGCAACCAGCCGCCCTCCTTAGGTGCAATTTTAAGTTGCCTCACTAACCTAACAAAAGACAGCTTTATCACTCTGATCACCTAGGAAATGCCAAAAGTTTTAGGGGCTCTGTGCCAGAACCGGGGAGGGAGACCAAGTACCTATTTCTTATTATAAATCACAGTTTCACACCTGGGTATCAGGTCGTTCCAGTGTGCAGCCCACGTAGCGCTTCTCGAACCTTAACACGCACTGGATCACCCATCGGACGTGGTGGGACCTGAGAGTCTGCCTTTCTAAAAAGTTCGCCAGCCATGAGGCCTGACAAATTCAGATGAATTTTGTCTGGGCAGAGCCCGGTCATTAGCATTTAAAAAACCCACTCAAATGCTTGCAGTGAGCAGCCCCCCAAGCCCGGAGTCTCTCCTGTGGGGTTGCCTGCTCTCTCTCCACATCAGAATTCATTCTCAGATAGGTTATGTTTCCAGGTCAAAACCTGGAACCTCCTGAGTCAGGAGGATTTTTCTGGGTATCCTGTCTTCTTTAGAAAATCCTCTGACCCCTCACTGATGCTGCTCCCCGTCTCTGACTTGCTCAGCCATTTACCTGCTAGATGTCCTTGGGCAAATCTGTCTACCACTCTGGACCTCAGTCTCTTCATCATTCATAGGAGAGAACTGGGCCAAATGCTCGTGAAGATGTAGGAGTGCCCAAGGCTAAGCTGTACCAGAACAAGGGCGTCATCCTTCTTGAGGGTGGATTGTGATTTATGGGGCCTTGGGAAAGGTGGATGGGAGGGAGGCTGTTTGGGCTCACTGAGTGGATGGGAGGGCAGGGCGGAGGAGAAGTGGCGGCTGTTAGTTGGCCCTCCTTCCTGATGGGGATCCTTCACCGCATCACACAACCAGCTTGGAGGTGGACCATGTAGGACCTCGGTCTCCAACCACTCCCTGGCCAATCATTTGGCCTCAAGGAATATCTGCTGTGGAGTATTACCACTGAAAAACACCTGCCATCCTCTCAGCCATTTTCCAAGGTGGTTTCAACATGGGGCATCTGCAAAGAAACTTCTGTTTCTCCATCTGGGAGCAGCCCTGGCTGCACCGGTCCCTCTTCCTGCAAGCAGCGAGCCTGCGGATGGATGCCCCTGCCTCGTTTTCCAGGGAATTCGTGCAGTATCTTTCCTGTCAGTGATATCTGTGAGGAACAGGAAACTGTTTTCCCATCTCATTCACATAATAGATAAGATGAGAAATTAGCTGCTGGATGAGCAACCTGGGGGCTGTTCATTTTGTCACAATAAATAAGGCTTCTGCTGCTGCAAGTGTGCGCCTGGGTACGTGTGCACACGCCACACTTTCTCATTTGAGAACTCCCCAGCTTCACCCCTACAGATGTTTCCTTTTCTGTGTTTTTCCCTCTGACCCTGCTGAAGATTTTCTCAGCCTAAACACATCCGCATCGGCGGAGTTTTGCAGCCACTTTAAGCTTTGCTTCTGGGGCAACCACAGGGACCCACTCTCCCACACCACCTCCCCTGCACCTCCACCCTGCCATGAGCTAAGCCCTGCACCCCAGGTGTGGTCCAGATCCCAGTCGCTTCTGCCTCACCTGGGTCCTAGTGAGAAATGCAGCCTCTGCAGCTCCACCCCTGGACTGAGTCAGAGGCGGCATTTCAGCAAGATTCCGGGTGACTCATTCCTATGCACATTCAGATTTGAAGAGCACTGGTTTGAAAGAGCTCAGATGGATTCCATAAATGCAGGAGCTGGGGAGTTGGAGATATAGCATCTTGCCCGACATTCAGGGCTGCTGGCGGCAGCATCTCCCTGCCAGTCATTCTAAGGATCAGGTCCTTTCACCTGCCAGTGACCACAGGGGGGACCGGACTGAGGGGGCAGGTGCACATTGGTACGGTTAGCAGCAGCAAGTTCATAAACGTCCCGGCATGCTGGGAGGGGAAGCACCGAGAGCGAGGTGCCTTCAGGTTTAACTTTCCCTCGATGCCTTCTTCGGTTTTTTTTTTTTTTGCTTTAATGCTGTAAGAAACAGATGCGGGTGGAGTGAGTGGGAAGGATGTGGACACAATGAGTGGAGTTTGGACTCATGTGACATTCAAGTTCAAGGGGGAGGGTTCCTTGCTACATGTGTATGAGAGACTGCCGTCGTATGAGTTACGTTGTATGAGTTTGCCTGGGCTGTCCCAACACAGCACCACCAACCAGCCGGGTGGCTTAAACAACAGAAATGTATTGCCCGCGGTTCAGGAGGCTGGAAGTCCAAGATCAAGGTGTTGGCAGGGGTGGTTCCTTCTGAAGATTCTGAGGGAGAACCTGTCCTGTGCCTCTCTCCCGGCTTCTGGTGCTTTGTTGGCCATCTGGCTCTTCCGTCTTTCCTCATGCAGGTGTGCCCGGGGATCTACGTGACGTTCTCCCTGCATGCACGTGTCTGATCCGAATTTCCCCCTTATAAAAAGACACCGGTCCTACTGGACCCAAACCCACCCACATTTTAATTGGATACCCACCTCTGATACCCATCCTATTTCCAAATAAGGTCATATTCCGAGGTGCTGGGGGGGAAGGGTTCAGTCCATCGCACACCTGAATCTCAGGATCGCATAGAAACCGCACCGAACGTTGCTGGGAAGAAAGGAACTGTTCTTGCTCACTCTTCCCCTCCTCTTGGAAGCTTGTGGCCCGAGAAGAAGGTGGGTCTGGTCAAGAGGGCAGCCGGGACAGTGCAGCAGGACAGCCGAGTGTTGCCAGAGACGGGCTTTCCATGGTTGTTGTTGTTGTTTAATGTTTAGAAAACTAAAGAAAGGGAAATCAATTATGGGGCCTACCTGAATTTTATTTCCTCACCCAAAACCAAATTACTCAGCAAACTTATCGCTTGCTATTGCAGGCTTTGGTATTAAAGAAAACAATCAGGCGGGCAGGATTAATCTCTGACAGCTGCCTTATCTTTACCTTGCACCTTTGTTATTTTCTGATGAGCTTCTCCTTTTTTGCTGCCACGTTGTACCATACCTCACTGGTTCCTTTCATTTTATCATCAGGCAAGAGCGGAGGACCTTTCAGTTTATTAAAAAACCTTTATTTGTGAAGAACAAAGAGGGGGGAAAAGGCAAACAATGAGGTCAGACAATCTCCTTCCTGCCAGGAGTCACTCACCTGTTATTTAGAGTGTTATCAGTTAGGGGAGACTTGCATCGTGGAAAATGAGGCTCTGACAAGCTATTCGGTCACACACACACACACACACACACACACGCATGCACGCACACCCCCCAAATCTGACTGACGCACATCAACCTCCACAAAAGGTCCTTCACTAGCAAAGCTGCAATATTTTCTTTTGTTTCTAAGCTTCTGGAAAAGAAAAAAAAAAGCCTAACAAGCCTGCCCCCCTCTGCACCACCCACCCCTCCCCACTTTCTCCTTCAATGCAGCTGAGCCTTCCCGCAAAGAATAAAGCCCTGGCCATTTTGGTGGCTGTGTAACTCCGTCCTGTGGGACCTGGAAAGCACCCGGTTCGCTGTTTGGGGAGCTGGTATATCTACTCTGCATCGTACTTGCTCCTTCTTAATTTGGGGATCCATGGGAAGGCAGCAGTTTTTGGCACATGCTGATTTCTGTTTGGAAGGGCAGTTGCATGGGTGGGGTGGTTAGACGGCTGGACCTGGTGCTTCGACATGGCTTTGTTAATTGGAAAGAACACTGCAGATTCCCTGATCGCCCGTGCCTCAGTTTCTTCCTGTCTAAAATGGAGGAGCTTCAATAAGATGATGTTTAGGACTCCTGCCCTTTCTAATTCTCTGCATCCTTGACCCATTTTGCAGCAGAACTCCTTCCAGATATGGGCAGGTTTAAGTTTGACCACTGTATTTGCCACTAATTAGCAGCGTGGCCTTGAGTAAGCCACTTCAACCTCTCCAAGTGTTGGATGAGATGCTCTCTAAGGTCTCACGTGGATCTATGGATCTATGAAGTGAGTATTGATCTATTGTTCTACATCACAAAGAGCAAATCAAAGAAGCTCAAGATTCAGGTTACACCTGCTGCTTATGTCCACCA
Organism: Halichoerus grypus; assembly: GCF_964656455.1. NCBI lineage: Eukaryota > Metazoa > Chordata > Mammalia > Carnivora > Phocidae > Halichoerus > Halichoerus grypus. Next base: position 136,709,502 of record NC_135720.1, on the reverse strand, counting down.
TCCTGGTAGGCAAGGTGCATTCGTATTTTTTTGTTGTTGTTTGGTTTGGTTTTTGCTGCATAACAGATTATCACAAACTTAGCCAATTTCCATGGGTCAGAAGCCCATCTATCGGTTAGCTGGGTCTTCCACCCAGGGTCTCAGAGGCTAAATCAAAGTATCAGCAGGGGCTGGGCTCTCACTGGGGCTCAGGTCCTTCTCCAAGTTCACAGGTCTTTGGCAGAATACATATAAGCCTGAGGTCTTGGTTTTCTTGCTGGCTTTCATCAGGGGAGTGCTGTCAGGTCCCCAGGGGTGCCCACAGTTCCTTGTCATGTGGCCCCTATCAGCAGTTCACAATGTGGTATTCACCTTCTTCCAGGCAGGCAGGAGAAGGTCTCTCTGATGCTTCTTCCTTTAAGTGCTCCTCTGATTAGGTCAGGCCCACCCAGGATTGGCCCCCTTTTGTATGGGGATGATATCCCATCATATTCCCAGATCCCGCCCATACTCAAGGGGAGGGGATTATACAGGGTACGCACATCAGGAAGTGGGCATCTTGGGGGCCATCCCACAATCTCACCTACCATGCCATGTCTCCACATTCCCTACTAACTTTCCTCTAGGGTCCATTGCTTCCTACAACCAGTCTAAGAATTTTTCTCCTTTTGGTTTGGCAGTGTGGACAGATCCATTTTGGGTAGAGGAAGAACCCTTAGCTGATCTGTTTGTTCACGCCACTGAAAAAATGGGAAAGAAATGTTATGGTTTGCCTAACAGCTACTTGGAAAGACCCCGAGGGTATTATCATCCTCCAGGGCAAGAGTAGGAATGGCTGTCAGTGGACAGAAGAAGGCACGCCACCAGGCCTAGCCAGAGATGTCGGGGATCCCAGCACCATGTCAGTGATCTGCTTCTCTGCACATCACAGGTCTTGCTTAGTCGGTGAACTGGAACCATACCACCTCCTCAATCTTCTCTGTCATTTCCTGTGTCACTGATCTCAATTTAGAAACCCAAATTGGGTCTTTTAGGTTTTTTGACCTTGTTTCCTGTTATTTTGCCCCTATTTCACTCCAGATCCTAATCTCTGAGATTCTGACCTCCCCAGTAACTTTACCCAGATTCTGGATTTCTCCCTGTTAGTATTTGATTCTGTCTTTGAGTCCGAGCTGGACCCTGACTGTTACATGATTAGCTTTGGCAACTCAGTGAGAGGAGCCCAATTCCTTCCCCTAACAAAGACACTTGTGGGCCTCTATGACCCTCTGCATGGCCATATTGGGCTCTGACATGCTTCCTGATCCTCTGTCTCCTCTTCCCTTTTCCTTCTCCCTCCAAGGTTCTGAAGAATCTTTAGGAAGTGAGTTTTGAAAAGGCATGGAAAGATGCCAGCTTCTCAGCCTAACATGCTTCCGTAAGCTCTGTGGACTTGCTCACGGCCTCTGGGTCAAGATCAAGGGCTGTGTCCTTTCTCTGGGGACTGTTGTCCTGGCCTTACTGACAGGATGGGGCTCTGGATCTAATGACAGAGGTCTTTTCCAGCCTCAAGAGAATCAGCCACTCTCTTTCTATCTCTATCTTTAGCTATCTCTGTCTTTATACACACATACAATACACACACACAGAGAAACACACAGGCAATCAAAACTGTAGTGAGATACTACTTCATACCCACTAGGAAGGTAATTTTTAAAAACAAAAACAAAAAACAAAAAGGAAAATGACCAGTGTTGGTGAGGATGTGGAGAAAGCGAACCCCTTATGCCTCGCCAGGGGGAATGTTTTTACATTGGAAAGTAGCATAGAGGTTCCTCAAAAAGTTAAACATACAATTCCCATATGATCCAGCAATTCCACTTCTGGGTATAGACCCAAAGGAATTGAAAGCAGGGACTCAAATAGACACTTAATGTGTATAGCAGCTTTATTCACAATAGCCAAAAGATGGAAACAAATTAACTGTCTATGGACCCATGAATGGATAAACAAAATGTGATGTATATATAGGTATATACAATGGGATGTTATTCAGCCCTCAAAAGGAAGGAAATGCTGACACGTGCCACGGCACAGAGGAAGCTTGAGGACATTGCGCTCAGTGAAATAAGCCAGGTATGGAAGGATGAATATTGTAGGATTTCACATCTGTGAGGTACCAGGAGTGGTCAAACTCATACAGAAATGGAAGGTGGAATGGTGGTTACCAGGGGCTAAGGGAAAGGGGGCAGTTACTGTTTAATGGGGTTGCAGTTTCTATTTGGGAAGGTGAAAAAGTTCTGGAGATGGATGGTAGTGATGATTGTACAACATCGTCAATGTATTTAATGCCACTGAACGGTACACATACAAATGGTTGCAATGGTAAATTTTATGTTCTGTATATTATACCACAATAAAAATAACACAACAACACACAGGTGTGTTAGTGTGTGTGCTTTGAATGTTCAGGATATGCAGACTAGGTAGTATATTACAGCGATATAGACCCCTTCTGGAAAAACACCCTGTCAAAAGGAGAGAAGTCAGTGGGGGAGGGGAACATCAAAGTGTGTAAGTTCTTTCCAGCAAAGTGGCACCATGTGCGGTTGGATTTATTTCATATTTAATACTCAAATACAAGAGCAGCGTGCTAAATGAGAGCACGATACCCTGTGTTTTTATAATCAACTTTTCGAAGGTGGAGAAGTTTACTTTTAATGCCAAGCATTGCCTAAACTGTTCTTCTATTACAGAAGATGTTTAAAGGGATATAAAGATGACACTGAAAGGAAAGATCAAATAAATTGACCTCAGCTCAGAGAAGGGGCTGAGGTCAGCCGCGCTGTGCCGACGAGAGGACCCTAGCTGGGAGGTTAGATGTGGGCTTTGGTCATACATTCATCACTTTTATGACTTTTTATCAAGTCATTTAATTTTGGTGGCCTTGGGCATGTTTTTATATATATAAAATAAGAGGGTTCGTACTGGAGTTATTCATTCATTCTACATGCATTAACTGAGCACCTATGTGGAGTTCACAGGGGAGCGACAGGAAGCCCGGGTCCTCACCATACTGCAGCTCATAGTCTGCTCTTCTTCCTCTCCTCCATGTGACCCCTTTCCAGTCCCTGCTGCGTCCTTTTTGCAGGTCTAGCTGACTTCCTTCTTATGCTGCTTGCCCCCTTTCCCCTGCAAACCAGCTCCTTAGGGCTGGTTTCATCCACCCCCACTAGACGGTGAGGCCCAGAGTGGCAAGGGGACGTATCTTGTACCTTCCTTGTACCCTTTCTAGCGTCTAACAGTAGACATCATGCAAAATCTATGCTCAATAAATGCTTCAATGGCTTACTTTTTCTAATTATGAAAGTAATTCAAAGATGAGAAACTGGGTAACAGGAAAAGTAAGTCCCATGAAGAGGCTGTTGCCAGAGTCTAGAAGAAATGACGGGGTCTCAGTGAAGGCGGTGACAGTGGGGCAAGGGGAAGCTGGGGGGAGGGTGACATTTAGCAGATGGTACTGGCCTACTTGGAGTTCTGAGTCCTTGGGATTGTCCCGGTCAGGACTCTGCAGGCCACTGCCAGGCTGTGGGGACCATGCAGGCCGGCGGGTGGGGCCCATGGGGCGGAAATACAGAGGCAGGTGGCATGTGGAAACGCGGGCAGGTGGTGGGCGTGGGGAAGAGGCGGGCCTGGGGTGGGTGGCGTAGAGCCCAGGAAGGGCGGGAGTTAGCTCCCTGGGGACCCGGCAGCAGCTGGGAGGGCCACCTGGGCGGGGCCTGGCGGGAGTGAGGCACCGCCCAGCTGGGGAGAATAGAGTATGGGGCAGATTTTTAGGGCAGAGACCCAGACATGGAGGTGTCAGATAAGAAACTGGGTACAGGGTGGAGACTTGATTACAGGCAAAAAGCAGAGGCAAGAGTAAAACAGGATTTGTTGTTTATTCAGTCCTTCCCTCATTCCATGCATTTCAGCTGTGGACCTGTATGTGCCAGGCACGTCACTCGACCAGAAGGGTGGGGAAAGGTAATCAGACAAGCAGGATCCCTGAATTCAGGGACCCCCCCCCCACCCACACACCTTCTAGCAGGAGGGGGCATATGACAGGCAAGGAAATACATCCATGACTTGGAAACTATCTGATGTATCAAACATCTAATCATACACCTGAAATGTATATGACTTCTTTTTGTGAATCATACCCCAACAAAGCTGGAAAAAAAGGAAGAAAGAAAATAATCAGACGGAGGTGAGTGTCATTAAGGAAGTAACGCTGGATAATGAGAGGGACCATCAAGGTGGCCCAGGAAGGCCTGGCGGGAGAAGTCCCTTCTGTGTTGTGACCGGAAGGATAGGACGTGGCCATCTGTGTGAAGGTCTGAGATCCAGGCAGAGGAAACAACAAGGCACAGTGAGGAATCGACAGGAGACAGGTGTGGGAGGAGGGCTGTGGTGGGGGTGTGTGTTCCCAGATGAGGCTGAAGAAGGTGACAAGAGCCAGACCTCATGGAGCCTGTTGGGTGTGACAAGGGATTTGAATTTTATTCTAAGAAAAATGGAAAGTCATGGAAGATTTTAGGAAGGAGGATGTCTTCTGGTACTGAGAATGGTTTAGAGGAACGGAAATTTATTTCTCACCGTTCTGGAGGCTGGAAGTCCAAGATCAGGGCGTGACCGTGGTTGGGTTCTGGTGAGAACCCCTCTTACTTGTTTATAGATGGCTGCTCTCCTCCTGGATCCTCATGCTGGTGTTGGGGGGAGCCCTGGTCTCTTTCCGTCCTCTTATAAGGGCACCAATCTCATCATGGGGCCCCACCTTCATGACCTCATCTAAATCTCATTACATCCCAAGGGCCCTACCTCTAAACACCATCCCATTGGGGGTTAGGGCTTCAACATATGAATCTGGGGGGGGGACACAAACATTTGCTCCAAAACAAGAGGTGACTTGACACTTTGGAACTATCCATTGGCTGCTCAATGTGGATGAAGCGTGGGTGTGTATGTGTGGGGGGGCTAGGTAGGGCAGGAGGGGATGCTAAAGGTCTGAGATACTAAGTTACTTAAGCTTTTACAATAAATTCCTTTTACTAAGGACAGGAAAATATTCTAGAGTCTAGGTCTTGGCGAATTAGACCTGGAAACAGGTAGGGTCCGTTGTGGATACAGGTAGCAGACAGGTCCTTACAGTGAGTGATGGTAAGACCTGTGCATGTATGGGTATGTATGTGTGCCTACTTCTGCAGGGGTGGGGAGTCGGAAAGGGTGGGCGAAGGAGGGACAGAGGGAGAGAAAATCACAAGCTGCCTTCCAGGTCCTGCTATTGAAATTATAGCCATCATAGCAGAGGTACAGGGCAATTTCAAATCTCCACAGTTTCCATAGAGCCTAAATGAAACATAACATGTACAGAAATATGCACGTGTCTTATATGAGAAAAGCACTCTGAATTTTCACAAGGGGAACACACCTGGGTAACCAATACTCAGATCAGTAAACAGAACCTTCCCATTGCCCTTTATTCTCCCTCTGGTCATGGCCCCTCCCCCAAGAGTCACCACTGCCTTCACTTCCGACAGCCTAGATTAGCCTGTGTGTGTACTTAAAATAAATGGAATCGCTGATGCTATTTTAGAGTTGTTTCCAAAGCTATTTTGAAGCTTTTTCCAAAAGGACACATGAACTTGGAAAGAGAGAAACCAGGAGGTACATGAAGACATGCTGTTGAACTAGTTCATCCTGACAAAGGGCTCCTAGTTTCAAAGTGTCTTTAAATTAAGGGAGTAGTCTGCCATGTGACCTCTAACTCCTGAAGCACGTTCTGTCTTTAGAAATCTCATTCTGGGTCCTCCTCTATTGAAAATCTGTCCTTTCCACTGTAAGGAGGAATAGAACGGCTCTGGGGGTCTCCAAACGCTGACCAGCTAGATGGGTCCCCTTCAGGGTATTGTGCTGCCGAATTTCACACTCTTGTCTTCGTAAAGCAAAATGTAAGAAAATAATAAAATTGATAGAAACCAAGCACTTTTTATTTCATACGCACCTTATTTAATCTTCACAACGATATTTTGAAGTAGACAATATTATTACAATTTGTGGGTAAGAAAACCAAAGCTCAGAAAGGTTAAATATCTTTGCTCGAGTTTGCATCGCTGAGAAATACCTGAGTCATAGTCCTGCTTTAAATTCTACCTCCCTCATACCACATCGCCCCCCAGCGATGCCAGGATAGTTCGGTACCACTTCTTCCATTTCCCGTTATCAACCATGATTTTCAAAATACAGCAAATAATAATGTATGTTTCATTCATTCAACAAATGAGGAAATTCCTCTTCTTGAGGTTCTTCTATGTTCTGGACAGTGTCTCATGTGTTGGGGGAAAAATACTGAACAAATACAGACCTGGTTGCTGTCCTTGTGAAACTTAGAATTTAGTGGGGGAGACATATAAATAGTATAACTACACAAACAATTGTAAAGTAGCAACTGTGAAAAGTGCAAAGAAGGTGAGAGATATGGGTGCCAGGAGAAGCTATATCTCTTCTCTTCCTTTCCATCCCCAAGCCCTGCAGATGTATGCACATGCACGCACACACACACACATACACACATGCGTGAGCTTACGTGCACACACACAAACACAATTTCTTTCACAAGAGGGACATCAGAGAAAACTTCTTAGAGAATAAATGCTTTTGAGTTGAGTCTCAGGGATGAGTAGGTGTTAGGGTAAAAAGGGAGAAGAAAGTACATTTCAGATAAGGTGAAGAGCATGTGCAAAGGCCCTGAGGTAGGAGGGAGCATTGTATACCTGAGGGGGTGAAAGAAGAACAGTGTAGCTAGAGTGTATCGAGGAAGGCAGGGCACACTGGGAAATGTAAGAGAGAGACAAACAGGAACCAGACCTCCCAGAGCTTTGTGAGTCTGGAAAAGGACCTGACGTATATTTCACAGTGAGTTTTTACAGGGTAGCAAGGAAAATGGAACACAAATTTTCAGCTTCCTTTATCGTCTCTCCTGTTCTAGAGAATGCTTTGCTGCTAAGTGTAAAGTCCCTTGGAATTAACATTATTTGTTTCCTTTTGGGAAATATGTTCATCCCCCAGTGCTCTACAGAACCAAATTAAAAATAAACATCTAAACCAAATTAGGCTGCCTAGATAAACTGATAATATGAGCCAAATTGAAACCAAGTTGACATGACATCACTTGTGAACCTACTGATAATTTACCATATTCAATTTTTTTTTAAAACCTGGTCATGCCCATTAATCAAGGAGGCTTGTGTTACTTGCATTACATGGTGAGAGAGGCAGCATTACCATCCCTGGTGGACCCAGAGCACCGCTGGTAAGGCTTGGTATCTTGAAGGTGGACCATGGCATTTCAATCCACAGCATTTCAGAGAAGTTCATTTTCACTGCTATCGCCCATATTTTTGCTTTCATTGTACAGAGAAGGCAGCAGCCCCACAATTACGGGTATCCTATGTTAATAGTTCTTGACCTGTGGGTATCAGACTTCCAGGAAGAATTGGAATTACTGCAAGTGAAATCCGAGGCTCTGTATACATACCATGTGTTTTCCATAGACGGATACAACACAGATAAGGTATACAGTGGTCATGGATGCTTTTGTGATTATGTAAATGTGTTGTACCTTTTTGTCCTATTTAATCTTAATCAATAGAGACTAAAAGTAGAACCCCTCTGCTGGAGGTGGTCCTCGCAGGTTGTTGACATTTAGAAGGAGGTCCTATACTTGAAAAGTATGCGAAGTTCTTGCCTGATTAAGGAATTGGCATATTCAGATCGCATATTTTGTGTCTAGATTAGTTACCATCTTCACAAAAGCTTAGGGATGCTGGTATGAGGGACCAGCAAACTGATTTTGGGTATCACCATGATGGGCAGTGGTAGATGCAGAAGAGTCGTTTCTAGGGATCTGGTAAGGGGGATCCTTATGCCACTCTGTCATTGCTAAGATTTACCTCTGGAATCTATGTTTTGAAAATACCTACCTCTGTGACTAAGTTCCCTCTTTGTGTGTGAATGCACATGAGTGTATGTGCAAGGTGGGCTGTGAGGTTGAAATTGGGCAACCTCACAAGGGCACCCAAGAGTAGATTGAAATCAGCTTCTAGACTCATTTTCTGCCAAATGCCTCCAATATCTCCAGTGGGCAACTAAGGATCTGTGTGAAGTTGTCTTCCCCCAGGGTTGGAGGGCAATGGACAGCTTGCCGTGCCAGTGGGTCCCCGATCTCAAACTGGAAAGGTTTCCCAACCCCCTATTTTTAAGTTTTTATTTAAATTCCAGTTAGTTAACATACAATGTAATATTAGTTTCAGGTGTACAATATAGTGATTCAACACTTCCCTACATCACCCGGTGCTCATCACAAGTGCCCTCCTTAATCCCATCACCTATTTCCCCATCCCCCCAACCCCTCCCCCCTGGTAACCATCAGTTTGTTCTCTAGAGTTAAGAGTCTGTTTCTTGATCTGCCTCTCCACCCCCCGGCCCATGTTTGTTTGTTTTGTTTCTTAAATTCCACATATGAGTGAAATTATATGGTCTTTCTCTGACTGACTCATTCTGCTTAGCATTATACTCTCTAACTCCATCCACATCATTGCAAATGGCAAAATTTCATTCTTTTATATGGCTGAGTAATATTCCATTGGGTGTATATATCACCTCTTCTTTATCCATTCATCAGTCGATGGACATTTGGGTTCTTTCCATAATTTGGCTATTGTAAATAATGCTGCAATAAATATAGGGGTGCATGTATCCCGTTGATTTAGTACTTTTGTATCCTTTGGGTAAAGACCTAGTAGTGCAATTGCTGGATCAGAGGGTGATTCTATTTTTAACTTTTTGAGGCTCCCCCATACTGTTCTCCACAGTGGCTGCACCAGTTTGCATTCCCACCAACAGTGCACGAGGGTTCCCCTTTTTCCACATCCTTGCCAATACCTGTTTTTTCTTGAGTTTTTGATTTTAGTCATTCGACAAGTGTGAGGTGATATCTCATTGTGGTTTTGATTTGCATTTTCCTGATGATGAGTGATGCTGAGCATCTTTTCATGTGTCTGTTGACCACCTGTATGTCTTCTTTGGAAAAATGTCTATTCATGTCTTTCCCCATTTTTTAACTGGATTATTTGTTTTTGGGGTATCGAGTTTTATAAGTTCTTTATATTTTTTGGATACTAAACCTTTATCAGATATCTCATTTGCAAATATCTTCTCCCTTCCTAGGTTGCCTTTTAATTTTGTTGACTGCTCCCTTCACTGTGCAGAAGCTTTTTATTTTGATGTAGTCCCAATAGTTTATTTTTGCTTTTGTTTCCCTTGCCTCAGGATACATATCTAGCTCAGTCAGTAGAGCATGCGACTCTTGATCTCAGGGTTGTGAGTTCAAGCCCTGTGGGGGGCCTACTTAAAAAAATAATAAAATAAAATAAAGTCCCCCCCCTTCATGCTGGAAAGGTGTTTTTAATGGCTAGCTCTCTAATTAGGTGTACTTTGCATAAGTCATTGACTTTTGTAAGCAGGACTGATTTTTTTTTTTCCCACCCTCCTTGCTTGGCCAAACAGAACCCAGGTATTCTCATTTTCAAGAGACAAATGAGGATCCCAGGGCCGTAAGGACACTGTCTTCTGCTCAGGAAGTCCCCACACCATGGTGAACCCAGAGATAACAGAGGAGGGGAAGAGGGGAAGGGAAGGTAGCTAATATTTGATCATCCTATACAGCTTGGCTTTTTCTGTGCTTAGTCTCACATAATTCCCACATCCCAACAAGGGGATTATCTTCCCATTTTACAGTGGAGGAGACTGAGGCTCAGAAAGGCTACATAACTTGTTCGAGGTTATAAACCTAAAGGAAGAGGAGGGATCTGAATCCACATCTGCCTGACCCCAGTCTGAGCTGTTTCCCATACACCTTGCTACCTCTTGGTCATACTCAGTGGAAAATCTGCCTCCACAAGAAATCTACCTCACCTGGCGGTTTCCCTCTGCTAGGAGGACAGGCGCTAGGTCCTTGAGTGTGTGGTTGCTGCAGTAACAGAGGCTGAGGGGCGAGGCAGAGACAGTCTCGAAAGCCCTAGTGTGACGTGTTAGCTTAGGCACAAGAACGGGTTAGGACATCCTTATCTCAACATGTCCCTTCCAGCAAAACCTGCCTGCCCCATCGGCCAGAGCGTGGCATCAAAACCCTGGCTGGGTCACTAGCAGCGAAATTAATTTCAATTCCCATTAATTTTAAGATGTATGTACATATATCACCCACTCTTTTTTTCCCCTTGGGTGATTTTCAAAACTCTGTCATAAAAACAAACAAAAACAAGGAAGGACAAGCCCAAACAGGTTGAGAATCACCAGGATACTGATGAAATTAGGTTTTCTTATTGGCAATCTTAATGCCTCCTGCTTTAGCCTGGGTTTATTTCTCCCCCCTCCCACACCCCACTTTTTTTTCCCTTTCTGTTTTGCGGTCCAAGGAAATGGAGGCTCATCTCCTTGGGTACCTGAAGACTATTATTATGTGCTTCCCCACCTTTCTTGCCTGGATCCAATAATCTACTAAATCGTTCCTCCAAGGGCCAGCGTTCACCACTCTCATCAACAGGAGGGAAACTGATTAAATCGTAAATCTGCTGGCAGATGACCGTCAGCAGACCCTTGGCTGCCATGCTGATGCTGGCTCCTTGCCATTTGTACTTTTTCTCGCTGCCATTTTTCCAAAGGCACCACCTTTGTAATTTCTTCCCAATTAGTTGTAGAAGTTTGGAGGAGGTCAGAGAAATCCTCAGCAGGGATTTCCCAAAGTACCTACATTGTCAAAAAAAAAGTTGTAAATCTGATCATAGCATAGTATTCAGTGTTATCCTTTTTCGGGGCTGACTGAAAGGTTATAAAATGTTCTTATCTCTCATTTTTAGTATTTTCACGAGCACGACTTCATTCCGGAGGCTTGCGGAAAATATTTAGTTTTGATTAAAGCTAAACCATTAAACACACACACACACACACACACACACACACACACACACACACACACACGTGAGGGCAGCCCTTCCCCCATACGTTTTACTAACAGGAAAAATAAAAATCCCTGTGATAATGACAAGATGTGTCTGCCTATAGCAAGGGATAGCTTATCCAGTGTCTGCCGGGTTCTCTTTCAGAGTTTCAATCCTCAACCATCTGTGTGTATCAGCAAAACAAATGGCCGGTGCATTTCATGTTCTAACTGGATGATGTTCTAACAGGCCTAATGAAGGATGCTCGGGCTTGAAAGGGCCCCGGGCGCTGCTGGTCCTGCCGCCTGCCGGGCCTTTTGTGCTGTATAGAGTTGTCTCTCTTGTCGGAGCCAGGAACCAGACAGCTGGAAAACAGGTATTTCAGTTCCTCGATGATTTATTTCACACCTCTCTGAGGGCTTGGTTGGAGCCGCTATGCTCTCTCCTGGTCCTGTTCCACCTGTGAGTCTCAGAGGGCAGCTCCGGGAATATTTTATTCACACTTACTTTATGTGCTGGGCAGAGTTTACAACCTGCAAATGGAGCATCAAACCTGCTATCAAACAGCGTATTGTTGATAAGATTGTTTTCCAAATCTTATTTTTTTGTGGCAGTTGTCTGAAAAACCTCCATTTTCATAATATTAGCCTTCGTTCATTTTAGATCTTTCCGCTTTCTTTCTTGGAGGCAGATCCTAGCTCTACTAATAAATCTGACCTTGATTTGGAGAAATGTTTTAAGCTTTTGATACCGAAGGAAAATTTTTAGGCAAAATTGTCTCCCTCATGAGGTGCAGAGATGGGTGAACATTCTTGTGCATTTCTTCTAAAAATATAAGATGTCTCAACTAATAATCTCTGAAAGTGCATACCACGTGTACATTTTATACCCTGCATGCATGGCATGTAGATTTATAAGAGCATTGTGGCAAAAGGAAAGTGGTAGATAGTTTTTTTTTTCATTTTAAAACTTTAATAAAGTAAACGAATGAATGAATAATGAATAAGTATGCCATTTGTTTCTGTTCAAAAATTAATGAATTGTTTTAGTGACAATTTCTAAATGTATATATGTGATAAATGAACTTTATAAATATTGCATCAATATATTATGAGCTGGATTTCTATAAATATCAGGACACGGCTCTTACCACATTTTTTTTTTTTTTACAAACTTTGAAAGAAGACCAGAAACACAGAAAAGGGGTGTGATTTACTAACTTTACTTCTACTTGATATTTATAGGCATGCTCTTATCCGATAAAGTCCAAGCCCAGCAGATGGGTCCCACTGACATTGTGTTCAGGTCTCTTGTGTGACTGTCAGACCATAAGCACAAAGCAGGGCAAGTGAATCCAGGTGGCCAGGCAGGGGTTTGGGCATTGGAGGCCATCACTGCCCTCTCCTTCCACCAAAAAGGAGCAGAAGAAGATCAGTTCAGCTGGTCCTTTTCTCTAGGCAGTGCCACTCATCCCAACCCCCAACCCGATCACTCCTTCTTGGGGTCCCTATTGCTACTAGGGTAGCACCTGCAATACTTCACTCTACCACCTGTTCTGCCTGTTTCCTCACTCAGGGGCTCCTTGGCGGCAGGGGCCCTGTCTCAGGCATCTTTGTGCCACCAGCGCTCACACACCACCTGGCACAGAATGGGTACTGAATTATAAATCATAGTTTGTTGAATGAATGCATTCCATTGTATGATGTATCCATCAGGGCTCTCCAGAGGAACAGAACCAATGGGTAAAGAGAGAGGGAGAGAGGGAAGGGGGGAGAGAAAGGAAGAGAGAGGGAGAGGGAGAAGGAGAGGGAGGAGAGAGGGAAAGACGGAGAGATGGGGAGACAGAGAGATTGAGAGAGAGAGAGGTTTATTTTAAGGAACTGGCTGATGTGATTGTGGAGACTTGGCAAATCTGAAATCTGGTGGGGGAGGCCACCAGGCTGGAGACTCAGGAAAGAGCTGCAGTTAGTGTCCAAAGGCAGTCTGTTGGCAGAATTAGCTTTTGCTTGAAGGAAATTAGTCTTTTGTTCTAGTCAGGGACTTCAACTGATCGGATGAGGCCCACCTTATTATGGAGGGCAATCTGCTCTACTCAAAGTCCACTGATTTAAATGTAAATCTCATCCAAATACAGAAACATTCAGAGTAATACTTGATAAACTCTCTGGGCACCGTAGCCCACCCAAGTTGACACATAATTACTCACCACCCATGATTTAACTATAGTTTAATAGGCAATGACTGATTACATTCTAGATAACTCTGAGGACATTGCTGTCATTGAGGAAATATTTATCTAGCTGTAAGATATTTTACCTAGACAAATATTCTAAGAAAAATAACATGAGAGTGACAAATTTTGGCACAGAAATAATCGATTCCTCTTCTGTTTCAACTCTAATTTCAAAAATGACATGTTATGGGGGCGCCTGGGTGGCTCAGTCGTTAAGCGTCTGCCTTCGGCTCAGGTCATGATCCCAGGGTCCTGGGATCGAGCCCCGCATCGGGCTCCCTGCTCAGCGGGAAGCCTGCTTCTCCCTCTCCCACTCCCCCTGCTTGTGTTCCCTCTCTCGCTGTGTCTCTCTCTGTCAAATAAATAAAATATTAAAAAAAAAAAAAAATGACATGTTATGTAAGATCGGGATTTATGCCAGGAGCAGGGAATTTCTGTGTGTGTGTTTCAGGCCCACAGAGGGAAAAGTCTGTATGGGTATAAAGTAGAGAAACAATTTGATTTGACATTGTAAATTAATTTTTTGAACATGGAATACATGTGTATAGTTTGATGATCAAATACTATCAAGAATTCAGTGGAAACTCTCACCCATTCTTCTCCCCACATGTACAGAGTTTTCTATCCTCCCCACTAGAGTTAGCTTTTCAAATTAGTTTTTAAGGTATATTTCTGGAATTTCTTGATGCAGTTATAAGGAAATGGAAATACAAATGTTTGCTTTTATTTTTCAGCCTTGAAAAACTTAAATTTTTTAATTTAAAGAAAGCAATGTGCTCATATATTAAGATCAGACTAGTGAGCTTTATTCACTAAGTGCAATAAATTAAAGTTGAAATTTACTTTTACACTTCAGTTGCCTAAAAAGCTCAAGAATGGGTGGGGGAAGAACAGGGGTTTGTTCAGAACAGTCAAACTTTTGGACATGAAAATATGGATTTTCTTGTGTATAAACTCCAGTTTGTTGAAGTTCTCATTGCAAAACCATTTATTGCATTTCCGACAGGAACTTGCAAATATTTGTTTTTGCATTTTCATGTAAGACTTCATATAAGTAGAAAGAAAAAGGACATTTAGTGATAAAAGATGTGAAAGCCATTTCATTCATGTTCATGCTATCATGATTGAACACATCTACAGAATTAACTGATCAATACTTACTATTTGAGAAGGATAACATTCTTGAATGACTCAGTAGGAGGGTAATTTTTACCAAAAAAAAGTTATCTTAACTAGGTAAATATTAAGGAAATCCAGATTATGGGTTAATGTCTCATCCAGGTAAGAATTTATCCTCCGGATTCACTATTTGAGAAATAAAATGTTTTCTGGAAATCCTGCCTGTGAAAAGATAGTAGCATACATCTGCCTACGCAGCAAGCAGGGAAATAACATTACTTGGTCATACAGCACAATCATTATCAAAAAACATTTCTCATGTGACTACATTGAGAGGTAGCTTTTGACTCTACAAGGTAGACATGCCCCATTCTGGGCCAGAGCTTTAGCTCGTGGGAAAGGAGGAAGGAAGAAGAAGCTGTGGGATTTCATGGCATATTAGCTGTGTGACTTGGAGACACAGAGGCAATGGGGAATCCAAGGTTTCTCGATGGACGGTAGATGAGGGTACAATGTTGTCCCCTTGGGTGGGGAAGCTGGTGAGTTAGCAATCAGAGCACTCTATAGGTTTGTGTGCTGGGGGAGTATAGAGTAGTGGGGTCTTTGGTATCTGGCTGACCTACATCTGAATCCTTTTCTTTTTTTTTTTTTAAGATTTTATTTATTTATTTGAGAGAGAGAATGAGATAGAGAGAGAGAGCATGAGACGGGGGAGGGTCAGAGGGAGAAGCAGACTCCCTGCCGAGCAGGGAGCCCAATGCGGGACTCGATCCCAGGACTCCAGGATCATGACCTGAGCCAAAGGTAGTCGCTTAACCAACTGAGCCACCCAGGCGCCCCATCTGAATCCTTTTCTGTCACCTACTAACTGTGTGTCCTCGGACACTGAATTTGCACCTTAGGTTTCTTTGCTGAAAGACGAATAGTGCTTACTTTGTAGGGATTTTGTGAGAATAAGTAAAATAATAAGTAAATAATAATAGTGCTTACTTCATAGGGATGTTGTGAGAATAAGTAAAATAATAAGTAAATAATAAGTATAATAATGCATGTAACATGTGAGAATAAGTAAAATAATGAATGCAACACCTTTAAATGGTGCCTGACCCAAGGCACCTGATCGCTGCTCAGTAAATAGCACTAATAACTCATGACATATGTCACACATGTACAGGAAAAGCTGGACAAGCAATCAGGTTGGCTACAGCCCTTGGGGACAGGTAGAAGAGCTGGGGTCCGGGGATGGAGATTCCAGGTCTGATGGAAATAAAGAAAATGATCGAATCCACGTAAAAAACGTAGGAGAGGCAGGGTGAGGAAGAGGTGAAGATTCTGGAGCCCCATTGCCCAAGTTCAAGCCCCGGTTCTAACAGATGTGTGGCTGAGACAAGTCACGTGACCTCCCTGCACTACAAATCCTACCAACCTGGTCGACCTGTTGTCTCCTGGGTTTGTGTGTATTTAGAACAGTACCTGGCAGAATATAAGTGTGAGTTGTAACTGTCGCTATTTTTATTGGAGTGTGTGACATTTCTGCCTCTCATAAAGTTACAGAGCATAAATTGAATCTGTGGAGGGTGAATCTGCATCCCATGTCCACTCCAAATGGCTGTCATTGTGTGAGTGATGCTGATCCTGTTCTATAAAACAGCTCAGGTCAACATTTCCGGCCTCATCATGGATGGACAACTGGGAATGGTAGAGACAAATAATTGACAGGTCAGAGCTAGAGGTGAGGTCCATGATATTTCAGTCTGTTGGCATTGATTCAAAGAATCCCAATTAGACAGACACATGATCCGTCTAAGGTTTACTCCTTTTGAGAAAAGCCAAAGTGGGCCAGAAATCCCACATGCTCACACCCGCCCCCTCCCTGACAAACAGGGACAGTGCCTGCAGGGGCAGAATCTCAAGACACATAATAATAGTGGTAATAACCAGCCTTTGTTGTGTGCTTCCTACCTGCCAGGCAGCAGGCAAATTGTCTTATTTGTATTAGTTCATCTACTTCACGAGTCTTTGTGAGATGGTTACTATTACTACGTCTTAAATGTAAAGACAAGGACACAGAGAGTAAATAAGAATTCCAAAGTAATTCAAGGAGTGGCTAAACTTGACTTTAATGCCAGTTCTGGGTGATTCCAGAGCCTGTGCTTTCAATCACAATGCTCTATTATGCATCCGTCTGAAGACCACTAGGTGACACTACCTTGTTTCGTAAGCGAAGACACGTCCCAGATCGAATGGCTTGTCAAAGGTGGTTTCTGAGGTCCCTCCTGGTGAAGCCCAAACAGCAGGGACTTCCTCACCAATTGTCACCTTGCAAGACTCCCCAAAACTCACCGCCACTGGGACACTGGCCTGATATCTAACCCTGCTCTGTCTCCTTCATCTGGCCAAATCCCCATAGCACTCTATTTGCTGTGGGGTCTGGACCATATCCCCATGCATTTGCATGTTCTCTAAGTTTTCCAATAAATATAAAAACTAAAGAATTATATTTGCACTAAGATGCAAAATTTTGCAAAATGAATGATTTTCAGCCCAGGAATTTTCATGATGAACTTTGTTTCTGCGACCCTGGATTTTATGCCATACTCTATAAACATGATGTATCTTTCTAGCTAAGGCACTGATATGGAGATGCTTCACCTTCAGCTTAAAGGAAGCAGAAGGTAGCAAGAAATGCCATTTAGGAATGCTAATTACATATTGTGTATACCCAAGACAATTATGGAGAAGATGGTGAGGACACTAGGCTTAAATGTATATTTAAAAAATTCAAATCACTCACAGTTATCAAAACACTGTGATATTGGCATGAGAAAAGACAAACAGATCAGTGACACAGAATAGAGACAAAAGCTAATTAAGTATGTGACATCGGTGGCATTTCATTTTAGCAACAAAAAGATGGTGCTGGCAAAATTGTTATCCATCAAGAAGGAAAGAAAGTTGTACCCCTTCCTCACATCATATAGAAACAAAAAGTCCTGCATGGAGCACTGGGTATTATACACAAACAATGAATCATGGAACACTACATCCAAAACTAATGATGTAATGTATGGTGATTACATAACAATAAAAAAACTAAAAAAAAAAACAAACAGAAAAAAAAAGTCCACATTAAAAAAAAAGAGAGAGAGTAAATATTTCAGTATACAAGGATAAAGATTCTTAGAAAAAATATAAAGTAATATTAGGTAACCTCAGGTGAGAAAGAGACTTTAAAAAAAAGATATTTATTTATTTTGGGGGGGGCAGTGCAGGGATGGAGGGAGAGGGAGAATCTCAAGTAGACTCCGTGCTGAACGCACAGCCCCATGTGGAGTTCGACTCCAAGACCCTGAGATCATGACCTGAGCCGAAACCAAGAGTAGGACGCTTAACTGACTGCACCACCCAGGTGCCCCAAGAAGGAGACCTATTAAGTGAGACAACAACTATAAAAAAAAAAAGCGTGTATGAGATTATATTAACTTACTAGACAAAAAGGTGCATGATAAATTACATCCTCGAGTGTTGTGAGAAATATGACTGCAGATCAACATCCATAGGATGTAAGTGCTCATATTCACTTGTAAAAAAAATTCAACATCTCAATAAAAAAACGAACAAGCGGCATGCGCAGGCAATTTACAGAAGAGAAAATCCAAATGACCATTAAGTCTGTGAAAAGGCGAGTAATTTTCCTACTAATCAAGAAAATGCAATTCGATGTGGCAGTGTGATTAAAGTTCTTTTTTCCCACTAAACTACCAAAAATTAAGAAGTGGCACTAAAACTCAGTGTTGGCTAGAAGTGGGGGAGAAATGGGCATTCTCATTCATTGCCAGGGTGTGTGGGAGACCCTGTAGTGTTTTTCAAAAACAATCTAACAGCATCTGTTTCATTGGCCTTAGGAATGCCCCTTGGAAGAAACTCTCTTACAGAAACATGAAGGGCCCAGGAAGGAGGATTTCTCAGCAAGACCATTCCTAGTGGCCATATTTGTATTGGAGATAACCCAATGTAACCCAATGACCATTAGTAGAGCAATGATTGAATAAGTTGAGGTACACAGTCCTCCCTTATCTGTGGTTTTTGCTTCTGAGGTTTCAATTGCCTGCAGTCAACTGCAGTCTGGAAGCAGATGAGCCTCCTTCTGACATGCTCAGAGCGTCAGTGGCAGCCTAAGGCCGGGTCACATGCCTACGTCACTCACCTCCCGTCATCTCTTCACGTAGGCATTTTCTGATCTCATGTCATCACAAGGAGAAGAAGGGTGAGTACAGTACAATAAGACATTTTGAGAGAGACCACATTCACCTAATTTTTGTTACACTGTATTGTTAAAATTTTCCACTTTATTACTAGGTATTGTTGTTAATCTCTTACTGTACCTAATGCATGAATTCAACTTTATCAGAAGTATGTATGCATGGGCAAAAACAGAATATATATAAAGTATGGTATTATCCATGGTTTCAGGCATCCCCTGGGGGTCCTTGAACATATCCCCTGGTGGATAAGGGGGAGACCATGTACACATAACCGTAGAATATAATGTATCTATGAAAAAGAATGAGTTAGAAGTATATTCCTTCACAAGGAGAATGTTCATCACGCATTGTCAAATAAGAAAACAAATGGCAAAACAACATATATAGTATGAGCCCATTTTTGAAAAAAGAAGTACCCAAAGGAAAATCCCTATGGACATATGCTTATAAGTATTTGTATGTGTTCATAGGACGGCAAACAAAGATGTTTTCAACATTGAAAATTGAGAGAGAGAAATAAGGAGTGAGAGAAGCAGAGATTACTGAAAAGGGGAATTCACCCCAAATACAAGCAAATAAATAACAAGTAGACATGAGGCAATCCTCAACTGTATGTACTGGAGAGACTAGGTAGCAAAACCAGTCTACCCACAGGCTGCACACACAAGACTTCCTTCAGAAAGATGCCTGGTGCTGAGAATCCTTCACCTGCACAGGACTTCTAGACGTTCCTATTTGGACAATCTACTGTGACTCAAAATTTCTATTCTTTTTATCCTGTTTCTCTGAGTACTCAGCACAGTGCTGTGCACAGGTGATCCCAGTAAATGGAAGCTCTCATGGCAGAGGACCAGGACGCAAAGCAAGAAAGCTGAATGCAGATGAGGGGGGACCCCCATGTGGCCCCATCCTCCGTTGGCTGGGGCTCTGCTCACAAACAGAGCCTGCTGGGCTTTCTGCCTGGAGGCACCAGAAGGGGACAGAGGAGAGGCCATTCCTGGACACCCTCTCAATAGGTGTATTGAGTCTTTGGACAAAAAGTGAATTTGGAGCTGGCAAATGCCATGTCCAGTGGCCTGAACAGAATGAGAGGGGGTGACCGGGCAGCATTTTTTCAGTCTGTGCTTTTGCCACAGGATGCAACAGCTTTGGATTTGTTTCCAGGATGGGGAATCCTCGAGTGTTGGCATGCCTTTTATGTGCACTGTGGGATTCAGCCCCGGGGCCGGAGATGGAGGGTTGATGAAAATGACTATTGGCTGAGGCATACACCATTTCTGCGAAGACAGCAGAACTGTATGGGGATCCTCTGCCTATGGCAACAAGGTTGGAGCCCAAACCTTCTGTTTCTATAGCATCGCCCCTACACATGCCCCTCATCTTTGCCATCCTCGCCCTCCCCCATCCCCTCCTTTGTGCAGTGCTCTGAGCTCATTTGCTTGGATTCTTTCCATTGCAGACTTCAGTTCAGCCATCAAACTGAATATTGCGTGAAGAGTGGGGAAGGAGAGTGCTTTCTGAAAAGAAAAATAGAACAGGAGGAAAAGCATGATGTGGTGGGCTTGGGGATTCCCTTAAAGAGTGACTATCCTGAGGGGCTAATGGTCAATGAAGCACCTCTCTTGCTGGGTATGGCTCCAGTCTTAAGTCCTTTCACTTGTGTTCCGGTCCATTTACCTCCTGCAGCTCGTGAAGAGCCATCCCTCTTAAGAACCTGCTCTAGTGGCCGAAGTGAATGAAAATGCTGGTGTAGTTCCTTCCAGCAGTATTGGAACACACATACTTACAACGCACAGCCAAGAGTACCCACACCTGCTCGCACACGCTCACATACATAGACGTATACATCACACACACACATACACACACACACACAGTAGTGATACTGATTATTGTCAGTGTTTGGGAAGATCTTTTAAAAATTCTCAGTTCTAACTTCCCATGCGTGGCTTTTGAATTGACTGCACAAATCTACAAAACCATGAGCACTCTGAGGTGGCTCCCCAGAAGCCTCGGGTGTTGGCAAGGCCACATGCCCTTCAAAGGCTCTAAAAGAGAATCCTTTCTTTCATTTTCAAGCTTCCGGTGACTCCAGGCATTCCTTGGTTTAGGGCTGCATCACTCCCATCTCTGCTTTGTCTTCTTCTCTTTTGGTCTCTGTCTTCTCTTCTGCCTTATATAAGGCACTTGTCATTGCATTTAGGGCCACCTGGTTAATTAAGGAAAATCCAGACTTGAGGTCTTTAGCTTGATGATATCTGGAAAACCCTCTTTTCCCAATAAGGTCTGACTCACAGGTTTTGGGGCTTAGGACTTGGACATATCATTTTGGGGACCACCATTAAACCTAGTTCAATGTTCAAAAGCAAGATAAGGCATTCTCCTGTTCAAAACCCAGCCCTGGCTTACCATTATGCTTAAAATTACAAATTCATTGGTTAATAAGGAATAAGACCTTGGTTAATAAGACCTTGCCCATTCTGGCCTCCTCCATAATTGTTCAATATCATTCTCTGCATTCCAGCTACACAGGCCTTCCTTCCATTTCTCAAGCACGCCAAGCACTATCCTTCTTCAGGCTTTTTATGGCTCATGTTCTGACCTGTGTCTGGGAATTCCCTCACCCCTGCTCTTCAACGGCCTGGCTCCATTTCCTGTTTATCTGTCAGCTTAAATGTCATATCCTGGAACCATATGTAAAGGAGGTTTTAACATTATCCTTTATAGTGACAACTTCTTGATTATCTCCTGGTCATTATTTGTAACAATTTGTGTATTAGTTTCTTGTCCAGGTGTTCTATGAGCTCTGTCATGGACTTTGTCCATCTTAATCATTGTTTTAGCAATTAAATCTAACACATAGTGAACAATAAATATGTGTTGAATGAATATATGAATGAATGAATGAATGAATGATGCTCTTCGTTTGGGAGATGCTCCGATGGCACTCAGAATGGGGCTGGTACTTCATGCACACGTGAACCGTGTCAAAGGCTTGGATCCTTAGCCTCGAAGACATTTCTTATTAGACAGGCCAATGAGGCTACAGTAGCAGATTAGCAGGATGTTCAGGGATTTCTGCCTGGGTAGTGGGCTGGTAGTAAGTTGGAAGAAACCTTTCAGACAATGATGGGTCTGTGCTAAAGGGTGAAACTCTTCAATGCTTCTCCTTGCCATCTTTCCCAGGAAATAAGAGGTTGGTGGTTTTCTGTCTCCAGAAGGCTACCCAGAAGGTATTGCTTTCACCCTCGGAGGAAAGCATTCCACTTCAGCTGAGCCAGAAGAAATACAGGTGACAGAATATGAAATGGGATGTTTTCTGTTGCCTTAGATTTTTGCCTAACACCCCGAAACTGAGACCAGTAGGCACATCACAGGCCAGCAGCCAAGGGGCTGCCAGGATCCCCTTCTGGGGGCGGTGAAGGGTCTCCAGCCTCATCCTTTAAAACCACACCCCCCACACCATGTAGCCTATTTAAGCAAAATCCTAGAATTCACCGAAGAAGGGAATTAGGAATAATGAAGTAGCAGCCTAGTGGGGAGTGTTAGGGCCTGGAGGGAGGGGTTCCAGGGGAAATCCTCATGGAGGTGGGGGGTTCCTTCCAGAAGAGCAAGGGAAGAGGAAGGGGTGCAGGTGCTGGGGGCCGGGGGTGAGGCTGGGGCTGGAGGGAGGGGGGGAGGCTTGGGCTTGGGGAGCATTAGCATTTTGACATCAGAAAGTGAATCCCAGCTATTAAAATGGGACTCGCTCTAAGTAGGAAAGAAAGCTAAGGGACCTATAGTCTGAGATGATGTCAAGGAGAGAGAGAGGGTATTTGAAGGGGTATGTTTCAAGTCTGTTGGTCGGCGAAGAAAATAAAAGCCGTCTCCTGTTTATTCCCCGTGGATTTTGGTCTGTTCAATAAACCGATTAGCTTATCGTTAGAATTAGTCTATTCAATGTAAACCATAGAAATAATGAGGTTTTATTTTTTTTTTAATTTGTATATACAGTAATGATTAACCTTTGCTGAGTATTAACATCAGGCACTGTATTAAGTGTTTTATATCCTCTGTATGTGTGTTTGTGTGAGTGTGTCCTTGTGTGTACAGACATCTTATAGCACCCACACGAGTCCTCATAAATTCTCGTGACAATCTAATGAAGTAGGGACTGCTGTTATCAACTCATTGTAAATGAATTAATGTAGGCATAATAGATAAAATAATTTATCCAAGATCACCCAGCTAGTAAGCAGCAAGACTAGAGTTTGAACTCTGGTCTGTCTTACGACAGAGCACCAAGATTTTAACCACACTGCACTGCCTTTATCGTGGGGACATATATACACATACGTATTCTGTGTGCTTGAAAGGGAGAATGAAGGGGGAAAATATTCTGGATCCTTCCAAAATAGGCAGAACTTGTAACTGGGTTCTATGTAAAATGCATGACGACTTGACCCCGCCTTGCCCTTCAATTTCTTACAGTCTAATTGCAAAAGTAAAACCTATGTATGGCAGCACTGCCCTCCCTGAGGACCACTTATGATTTTGGGAGACCAACACAAGCTAGGACCTGAGTGTGCAGGGTGGGAGGATTTCTGGAGACTGTCTAAGAGGCAAGTTTGGTTTTGCTCGTATTTGTGAAAAAGCCAGAGAAGGACTCTCTCCCATCATATGTGTGTGTCAGAGGACATCTGGGTCACCTAACTTTAAAGTGCTGGGGGAAAGCAGAGCAAAGGAGTGGTCAGGTGAGGTGTAGGGGTCTGTAGGAAAACTGGATGATAGCAAGAACATTGTGGTTGAGGGGTCTGCCACTCTCTAGAAGTGTGACCTTAGGCAACTCATTTCTCTTCACTGGGCTTTAGTTTGCTTATCTGGAAAAGGAAGCAGTTGGGTCATATGGCTCCCAAGGCCCTTCTTCAAGGCTCAATTCTATGAATCGATGATTGTGTGAGATAGTGAAGAATGGTTAGGGCAAAGAAGGAGGCAGAGAATAAGCCAAGCATGTAAAGCAAAGAGGAACTAAAAATAGGAAAGTTAGTTGACTTTTTTGCCCCATTGCTATTCCTTCCTACAGAAACAACCTCCAAAAAAAAAAAAAAAAAAAAAAAAAGCAGATTTGGAAAACTCGGAGCAATAGATGGTGGAGAAAAGACACTTAAAATAATCCTGCCATTGAACAACAAGATTCGTGATATCCGGGAGCTCACGTGCTTGTTGCATCTTCAAGGAGACCCAGCATGCTTGGAAAATTGCCTGATGAATATGCCACACGGCCCTGCACAGGTTCAAGCACATCCCTGGTCATGTCAGCACTTTGATGCTTCCTGGGGCCCTTCTTGTGCTCATTAGCATTTTCAGAAGGTTATAGGACTCAAATCTATTAGTGAGATATGCGCCCCCCCACCCCCAAATTGTGAGGGGCTGGAAGGAGAGAAGACAGGGCAATGAACTTGGAGGAGACTCACCCCCAGCCCCACATTCTTCTGGTAAATGGACAAGTCTGTTTTTTTCATGGTGAAAGAATGGGTCGTGACCCCTTCAGACACTGTCTCTGGCAGAGCAGAGGGCACGGACTGCCCTGGAGGGGGGCACTCATTTGGAAAGACCCTTGCTGCTGACTCCATCCCTGTCCTTGAAGAGACTTTTTTGCTTCTCTAGACACTTGCAGGCACCCTGGTGGGTTGACCCCAGGGACTCCCATCTCGATTTGAGACCAGCTCTCTGGCTGTCACATTCACTTCAACATAACCCCTCCTTTCATGAGAATGACCTAGAGGTGACCCTCTGAAGGAGACAGCGTGTCTGTGGTATTTGGCAGGACCGATAACTATAGTCTGTTTTCAAGAGCAGCCAGGAGAGATGGTGGGGACGCACAGGCATATGGGTGCCCCTGTCTGGCTATCCTGGAGACGTTGAGCTGAAAACGCTAGTTTTAAGAACAGAGTAGCTCAGAGCAGAACCAAGCTCCCATGCTGTTTGAGACAAAAGTGAGCAGGAAAGGAGAGGCTTTAAGTCGGGAGCAAGAATGTGAGTTGATGGAAACCTTGAGCTCCTTTTGGACCAACCAATGAGTAGATTTGAAAATAGAGACCGAATTTTTTTTGGAAATATGCTTAAGGTAACCCTGGGAGGAGCACAGCCTGGGCTTGAGTCTTTAATGGAGGTATCAGGCGGAAATTAAGTAGTTATTGTCTCCTGTTTTGGACAAGGCTAGAAAAGATATTGATTCTCTCTATAGGCAAATGCACGCTTATCAGCAGGAACTCATTTATACTGTCTGCAAGCAAGTTGTCTCTTTTTATATGTAAAATGACCAGAACAGGCTTTAGGACAAGGAATCTGGTGCTGTGGAGCAGGCTGCATTTGGGAGCGAAGAGGTGGCAAGAGGAGGTCGTTAGGGGGATCTTGTGGTGATTTTAATATCAAGATGAGAGCCTGAGCCCATAAGGGGACATGGGGCCTGAAGAAGAATTTGCTACAGATTTAAAAAAAGTATAGAATGACTGGTCTTTCAGAAAAGTTCCTGAATGAAAAAGTAAAAATAGGCAAAATGTGGGGAGATTCTTTTTTTTTTTTTTTGGCCACTTTGGCTTGTGGGGACAGGACTTGTCTGACCACAGTGACCTGTGACCATGCGACAGAGTATGGTGGATAAGTTTGCCAGGGCTGCTATCATAAATTACCCTAGATCGGGTGGTTTAAATTGCGGAAATTATTGTCCCACTGTTCTGGAGGCTGGAAGTCCAAGATCAAGGGGTCAGCAGGGTTGGTTTTCTCTGAGGCCTCTCCTTCACTTGTGGATGCCTGCCTTCTTCCTGTGTCCCCACAGGGGTTTCTGTGTCCTAATCTCTTCTTATAAGGACACTGGTCAGATTAGATTAGGTCCACTCCCATGACCTCATTTTAACTTAATTACCTCTTTAAAGGCTCTATCTCCAAATACAGTTGCGTTCTGAGGTACTGGGGGTTAGGACTGCAAACTCTGAGTTTTGGGGGGACACCATTCAACCTATAGCAGGTGATGTTCTGGGAAAAGCTGTGAAGAAGGAAGCAGATCACCTGAGTTAATCCTAGCCTTGTCCCTAGCGGTGTCTCCCTCACTTTTAGCTTCGATCTCTCAGCTTCTGCTCTTGCTTGACCTCTTCTCTTCATGCTAAGAGTTAAAGAATATCAGCCTTGGGGCACCTGGGTGGCTCAGTCGTTAAGCATCTGCCTTCGGCTCAGGTCATGATCCCAGGGTCCTGGGATCCAGCCCCGCATCAGACTCTCCGCTCTGTGGGAAGCCTGCTTCTCCCTCTCCCACTCCCCCTGCTTGTGTTCCTTCTCTCGCTGTCTCTCTCTCTGTCACTAGTGAGCTATTTTATATTATGCTTATGCATCCCAGACATCTCAAATTTCGGCAAAGTTCTGTGGTCACCCTTTGGTATCCAGATAAGATGGTCTGAGTCCCCATCTTACATGTTGCTAGAAGTAATCTCTGGTACTCCTTGAATTTTCTGAGGGGCTTCATTCTCCGGGGCCCTCAGGGCTGCCCCTGGTCATGGCTCTCAGCTTCTGAGACCCTTCTCTTCCCAGATCAGTCCCTTCTCTTAGAAGCATCCTACAAGGACTTGAGACTGAATTTTATTAGAGGTTTTGGGGGAAGGGTAGGCATGCAAGCAATATTACAGGGCACTGCAAGGACAATCTTCAAACTGAGTTGTGGATTTCCCTGTTTTAAGTTTCTATAGCTTTTTCTTATTTCAGGGCATTTCTTGCTGGGCCACCATCTCCCACCTTGGCTCCTGCTTAATGGCCATCATTCGGACCCCTTTCTTTCCCTCAAACCTTCCTTCCGTTTTCCTCCTTCCCAGGTCCCCTCACTGTCTCAAGCTGTCAGTGAACAACTAAAACCCCATTATTTTCTTATGCAGAATTGTAGCTCATCCCAGTTTCTGCTTTTCTTTGAGTTGGACTCTGGGAGGAGTAGTAGGTGGGGTGGGGCTCACCTTCCTCCACCAAAGACCCATCGAGACATATTCCCAATAGAGTCATCTCCTCTGCTGTGAATCATGCCTCCAGTGTGTTAAAGCGGCTCTGTCTCTCTGTTTAAAAATCACATTCTCGTCTCATTCTCCCATCTACCCCTTTTACTACGCTCTCTACGACGGCCTTAGGCACCACTCTTTCATCTGTGATGTGGGTGAATTGATGTTACAACAGCTTGGAGTACATTTTGGTATTTTTGTGTAGCGTGAATATCAATGGTAAGAAAAAGGGAGACACGCTTTTCTTGTCCCGGGTCCATAGTACTGATGATTGTTTCAAGTAGAAAAGCATTATAGAGTCATTTACTTGATTCCATCTCAGTCAAGAATTAAGTGGGTCAACAAGAAGTAGCCCATGTCATATCTATTATTGGTGGAAGGTGCCAGTCCTTTTTTCTCTGATAATGTCTTTAAAACAACAACGGCAGACCAGCCCTGAATCTCCTGAAAATTGTCAACAGCTGTGCTAATGTTTCAGCGTCTTCATCTTGCCCAGCCCTTTGGAAGTCAGTGCTTTGTATCTCAACAGATCGCGGGGCCATAGAGGAGCTTCATGGCAAGAGCACAGACTCAAGAGACAGAAGGTTTGGGTTTCCGCGCTTGGTCCATGACTTGTAGGTTATGTGACCCCGGAAAATCGCAGAAGCTCTCCAAACTAGTCCCTTTTATCTATAATGTGGGGAAGAATCCTGCCCCTTCGCTCACAGGATTGAGATTTCATTACCTGGAAGCACTTTTTTTTGGCTAGAAAGACTGGAACCCAAGTGTCTAAGCTGGGTAGCTGCTGTGACATCAGACATGTTCGGGCACGTCTGGAAGTTTAATTGGCGTGCTGGCCAGGTTCAGGCTTGCCTGTCCCGCTCAGGGGAGGCACAATGACTGATTTTATTGAATCTGACAGTTGGCCCCCAAGAGTAAGACCTGGCACAGTGTCTGAGTGGGAGCTAGAACGCAGGTGTTCATGCCGAGTCCAGGAATCCTGGTTGGAAGGGAGAGGGCATGGTGCACACAGGTGAGAGCATGCCTCCATATTGTCTCCCTGCCTCAGAGAACTCGAGCCATGTTCCTTGAGAGAGGGAACTGGTATGAGGAGTGGGCCAAGGGAAAGAGGCTTATCCCTAGAGATGCTTTCGAGTACTGAGCTAGAGAGCAGTTCCCCTGTGATACCTGGTAACTCTGGGTAGCACTAAAGCTGGTTCAGTAGAGTAATGCTAGTTGCAGTGGCAGGGGTGGACTTAGGTTTAGTGGGACCTGAGGTTGTGAAATATCGGGCATTCTCTTTAAGAAAAGAACACAGGGCACCTGGGTGGCTCAATCGTTAAGCGTCTGCCTTCAGCTCAGGTCATGATCCCAGGGTCCTGGGATCGAGCCCCACATCGGGCTCCCTGCTCTGCAGGAAGCCTGTTTCTCCCTCTCCCTCTCCCCCTGCTTGTGATCCTGCTCTCACTGTGTCTCTCTCTGTCAAATAAATAAATAAAATCTTTAAAAAAAAAAAAGAAAAGAAAAGAATACACAATTACAGATGTAAAATTGAGCAGGAACTATTTCTTTAGAATGATAAAGTAAACCATAATAACCTACATTTAGAAAAAGCTGACAAATAGTACAAAGCCTAGGAAAATAACATTTTTTTTCTAGTCATCTGACACATCTCTTTAATACCTTTTTTCTCACGTTCTTTGGTGACACACATTTTGATCGTCACTTCATGTGACAATGATTTTGACTATCACTTTCTATTAGAGAGAATGAAAACATAATTTGGTCTTTCTCCCAGGATGGTTAATCGAAATTAATTCTCAATTATTGATTGTTAGGTTGAATAAAAGAATGAAGACAATGCAAATGATGAACTCTTTGTGGGATTCCTACAGCTTGAGCTCGACAAACACAAGAATACTGAAAGATCCCATTTTGAGTGATTCCTATAATAAAAAGGAAAAAAATACATGGCACATTTATAATTGTATATACCAACAAAAGACAGTCTCTGTTTTGACTAGGTGTTGATGAGAACCAAATTGTCTGCTTACATGTTTACATGTCTACAACTACAAGGAATTCCCACAGAGAAGCTTCTGTCAGGAGCATTTCAAGCCTCATTCTCTACTGTGCTCCCCTGTGGTGCCAGGTCTCATAAGACCCGTGCATGTTAAGTTAGAGACTTTGGTCCTGCTCCTTCATGTTTGGATACCAGGTGAGTTGGCACAAGGGTAGTAGGAAAATCCCTGGAAAGTCATTTCTATACTGGTACAACTGGCAACAACGTAAATATACCTGGAATTGATTTTGAACCAGATAAATAGATCCCATTAATTCCAAAATAAACTTCCCTTAACCAGATTCCAAAAATGCTCCGGGCCACTCCAGTGCCACTGGAAACAAAGTGAAGATTAATGGAGGGCAAATCAAAGAGGAAAGGGAACGAGGTCTTGGCCACTTGTAGCTAAAACATTTCACTTCTGCAAATTCTAGAAAAGAAACATATGGCCACACGAACTCATTGCCAGAGACTTCTCCAGGTTCTTAGATGGGGACCATGGAAGGGAGGAGGGTCTCAAAACTGAAGCTTCATTACCTTTTGAGGAAGTATGCTTCTGGCTGAAACAGATAAACTCCTGAATTTCAGTGGCTTTACACAATAGTTTGTATTTTGTTGACATAAAGACCAGTTGGTGGGTGGTGGTTGTGGACTTGAGAAGCATGGTGTATGTGAAGGGGCAGGGGTAGGGAATCCCTTACTCCATGCAGCCATTCAGGGACCCAGGATGACAGAGGCCCTGGCATCTTCTTTCAACGTTGCCTTGGGCACGGACAACTAGCTGCTAGACAGGGGAGGAGATAGAGACAGAGAGAGAGCAAGGGACCATATAAGAGGTGTCATGGGCCAGACCAGGAAGTGGGGTATGTCACTTCTTCCCAACAGTCTTTGGCTGGAACTCGCTCAGCACCATACAACTGCAAAAGAGGCTGAGAAATGTGGTATAGCTGTGTACCTAGGGGAAAGAAGGAATAGGTTTTGGTGAATGACAGTAGTCTTTGACCTAAGAAGGGATAGGACTTTCCCTCAATCGGGATTGGAGTGACACAAGTATGACAAGACGATACTGCTAGAGCCACAAGAGGCACTGAAAGGCCATCAAGAGCTCCTGGGTGACACCCCCCCACCCCCCCGCCCCGGTGTCCTCTTGAACCAGGGAAGATTTCAGGGCTGTAGTAGGAGAGATGTGTCCTGGGAGCTCACAGAAACTGTTATTTTGCTATTGATATTTTCACTCTCTTTGTATCCAGGAAAACTGCCTGGAAACCAGCCTAAGGGATGAAGATAATGGTGACTGTGAGTTAGTAGAGATTTTTAGGGATAAGTTTGGAAATTCTAAATTCTAAATTCTACCTAGTGCCATTCACCCAAGGGATGCCCAAGGACTGTTTTTATCAGACTGTGAGCTCCATGAGTGAATGTGTCTCATTTACTTTTGGGTCCCAGTGCTTAGCAGGGGGCTCTACTGGATTGTCAAAAAGATTTTCCTTTACTCTCCTAAATACATAACCATTTTATAAGCACTAAACATTTTTTGATAAACAGTGTTGTTCAGAGCATTGGCAGAATAGATATTAATGCCCAAGGTCAACAAATTATGTTCACTTTGATCCACAATTTCTGGATATTTCATAATTAATTGAACTTGGAGTCACGCTTTGAGATTGATTCTTTCTATTAGACCTTTTCTACAACAATTTAAAAAACATAAGGCTTAGGTATAAATTTGTTTTTGTCTTTCTTGGAATATAGAAATTCCCTCAGTCCGTTGGAAAAGTCAAGTTCTTCCTTTCTTCTGGCAAATAGAAAATTACTTTTTCCTTAAAGCTTTTCTCTCCACAAGTTAAAAACCCATTAGTAAATTAGGCTTAGCTGGGTACATTCATTGATATTTGATCCTTGGAACCTCTCAAGGAAAATCAATGTGTGGCTTTTCAGTTAATTAACATAATGTTAATAGAATGTATAATGCCAGCATAGCTGGAATGCTCATGCTTAGTGTTCTGCTCAGCCCGAGTGAGCAGAAAGGGTAGATTGATATTTTTCAGAAGAGAGCATATCTGGACTCCTCAAGAGAAGACAAGCACAGGACTACTCTGAGGTGAAAATTGTACCTGTCTGTTCCCGTATGATTGCCTGGTGGGGGTTGGTACGGCAGGAAAGACAGGCTAGAATAAAGCTCAAAATGAGAAGAATTCAAATTCTGTCCACGTAACGGCAATTAGGGGCAGCCGTGGAACCTGACCCGAATAGCAGATTCAAATTCAACCCTCCGAGACATGGAGCTTGAAGAGGGGCAGGATGAGGAAGTGTGGGTTGTTAACTACTTCCAGGGTTTCTATGGTTAGGGGTGTTACCACAAAAAATAGTCTCCCAGCACTGGGTCCCATTCCAGTACGCAAATGTTTTCCTCTTTTCCCTGCTCCCCTCAAAATGTTTAACTGTGGTAAAATACACACAACAAAATTTACCATTTTAACCATTCAGTGGTAGGAAGTACACTTTCATCATTGTGCATCCATTACCGCCATCCATCTCCAGAACTCTGTCTTGCACAACTGAGACTCTCAAACAATACCTCTCCATTCCCTCCTCTCTGCTGGCCCCTGGAAGCCATCTTTCTCCTTTCTGTCTCTATGCATTTGTCTGCTCTCAGGCCCTCCTATAAGCAGACTCATACAGTATTTGTCCTCTTGTGAGTGGCTTATTTCACTCAGCAGAACGTCCTCAAGGTTCATCAATGTTGCAGCATGTGTCAGAATTTCCTTCCTTTTTAAGGCTAAAAAAATATTCCATTGTATGTATACACCACATTTTGTTTATCTAGTCGGTAGACACTTGGGTTGATTCTACTTTTTGGCTATTGTGAATAATGCTGCTAGGAACATGGTTGTACAAATATCTCTTTGAGTATCTGTTTTCACTTCTGGGTGGAATTGCTGGATCCTATGGTAATTTTAGTTTTAATTTGTGAGCAACTGCCATAATATTTTCCATAGTAGCCTCACCACGGTGTGTACAAGTGTTCCAGTTTCTCCACATCCCTCCAACCCTCGTTCCCTTGTTCTTCCCTTCCCTATTCTCTCCCTTTCTTTTTTCTTTCTCTCTCTTTTTTCTTTCTCTCTCCTTCCTTCCTTCCTTCCTTCCTTCCTTCCTTCCTTCCTTCCTTCCTTCCTTCCTTCCCTCCCTCCTTCCTTCCCTCCTTCCTTCTTTTTCTTCTTTTACATAGGAACCATCCTAATAGGTGTGAGGTGGTATCAGGCTGTGGTTTTGATTTGCATTTTCCTGTTGTTTATTGACGTTGAGTATCTTTTAGTAGGCCCGTCAGCCATTTGTATGTCGTCTTTGAAGTAAATCTATCCAAACTTTTTGCCCACTTTTAAGTCAGGTTGTTTGTGTTTTGGTTGGTAAGTCCTTCCCCCCTACTTAAGATGTGGCACTCTGGATGACTCTGGTTCTCTCTTTAGCCAATCTTGTTCAAGCCAATCTCAGTATGTTTTGGAGCAGTGACTTTCCAATCATGACACCCTATGCCCTCAGGAGTTGATAAGGGCTTAGGAGACAGCTGGGAGAAGGGAGACCAGGGGTGGTGGTAAAGAGGGGATGTGTTAAGACCTACTCCTGCTTCAGGCCAAAGAAGCTCTATTTTTCCCTATTGGAACTTCCATCTAAGATGGCATTTAATGTTTCCCTGCTGGAAAAAAATTTCCAAAACACTTGTTATAGGGATAAGGTTGGCCTTAATCACCTTTCTCCGCTGCAGCCTGTTTGAAAACAAGACCTGCTGCGGTGTGCTTTGAATTGATTTCTCAGGGGTGAGTTGAGGGGAAGCATTGTTCAATTCACTTCCATGAATAATTGTGGGATGTCCAGTATGCACCAGACCCGGTCTGGATCTTATGGAATTGCTCACAGATAAACAGAATGGCTAGTCTGGGGTAGGATCTGTCACCTTGGAAATAACCAGGTGAATGGGGCTCAGGGCTAGAATGTGATCCTGGACCTGACCAGGCACAGTTCTCCCCATATGGGCCCCGGGAATGTCTACTCCATTCCCAACCGGGGCACTCAGCAAAGGGCAAAGGCTCAGCCCAGACACCGCCTGCTGACCGTTTTCCCTCTCCTCTCCCTGTCCCCTAGGCCCTTTCTCTCTCCCCCACCCCACAGCTTCCCTTCTCCCGTCTCGTCTCCAAATCTCACCCACCATCTGCCGTGACTAGTGTTCTCATTCACCTTCTCCTGCTTATCTCCTCTTCGGCAGGAAAGTGCTTCGGAGGCTGACAGCCTAATCTCTCCGCTGAGCCCGTGTTTCTGAATTCATCATCCCGCCCCTCAGGCTACTGCCCCTACATGGCAGCCTGGCTGAGTAGGAGGAGGGAAGGTGAGGCTGGACCAGACCAAAAAGGAAAGAAAAGAAAAGCAAAGGGAAAAGAAAAAAAGTGGAGCAGTCATCCAGGCACAGGGAATGAGGCTGTGGGTACCCCGGACAGCCCTTGAGGTTCTGCCAGAGGCTGAAAGAAAGGTTGTCTGTCCCCTATGTTTCCAGAAGCAAAGCTGCCCATGACTTTCTCATCTCTAAAACCTGCCCCTTTCTGGTCACACCTTGAGCAAGGTCACTTGCAGAGTGGGCTTTCTGTATTGCTATCTGGATGGTAGCTGTAAATCATTTTTCCTTTTTCTGTTATATATATTTTTAAAAAATTGACTTATTTTTTAATTGGGAGATGATAGGGCTCATCACCTAGTGGAGAGGGCAGGGGACTCCACTGCAAAAAAAAACTCCCTTAAAACATAGACTGATGACCATAATGCGAGGCCATTAAAGCATATGACGCTACAACAGATTTTCTTTAAATGCACATTTTTTATTTCTAGTCTACGTCAGAGAATGAGCTCCTCACCTCCTGCACCTCAGAGGATGGAGGCTCCGCCCCACATACTACCCTTAGTAACACTTGACGCTTACAAGAACTTTGACCATTTCCAGAACATTCTCCTTTTATTTTCTCTTTCACACGCATGCACACATTCTTCCTCTATGCCCTTTCCCTTCCAAATCTGGCAGATGGACTGGACCTTTTTTTTTTTTTTTCCCTCCTTTTCTGTTTTGGCTCATTTGAGGATGCTGTGGTATAAAGGAAGGATGCTTCCAGCCCACTATTGAAGTGCTGAGGAGTGCACTTTGGGGAAATGAAACTCAGGTCATGTGTCCACTCTCTGGAAAGGGGGAATTAGGATAAAGTGCGAGAGTTTGTCACTGTTACCGAACTAGCATGTCCTGGAAGGAAGGAATAGTCCTTACTGCAGATGTTCTCACTCTTCTCTCTCCCACCCTAACGTACTTCATGTAATAAAATCTATTTCTGGCACAAACTGAAGAAAACTGTGTGGTTTGGGGTAGCAAGAGAAGCTGATAAAATGATGAAATTAGGCCCAGACCTTTTGCTATCTTTCTTTTTTTTTCTTTTAAACATTAGATTTATATTCACAAGTTGCCAACCCAAAATTGTACACATTTGTAGAATATGCCCTCTTCCTTTTTTTTCTTTTACATTTTATTTTTTTATTAACATAATGTATGATTTGTTTCAGGGGTACAGGTCTGTGATTCATCAGTCTCTTTTTAATGCTCCTTCCCAGGTCAGCGATGTATCGCTTGTTCCAGTTCAGTTCTTGGCACTCCAAAACTTTTACCTCGTAAAGACATTGACCTCTGTTATGGTAAGTTGTGGTGTCCACTGAGAATAGAAAGGATGCTGAGGTTTTAGGACTTTTTGTGTTTTCTTGTGGCCATGGATGTTTCAATCACGAATCACAGAATTCTCCCACTGTCTGGAAGGTGCTTGAAAGAGCTCGCGTGTCAACGCCATGATCAGAGTAAATGGCAGTCTTATGGCTGCAGGTGGATGGGTTGCAATTTGTATTCAGCTTCTTCCCAGGGAAGAAGCTATAGTGAAGCAATCTTCAGCCAGAGGGATAGTTATCAAGTTTATAGAATGGGTCAAAAGTCGATAGCAAGAAGTTTGGCAGTTTCTTATGAAGTTAATCCTATACTTACCCTGTGGCTCACCAAACCCACTCAAAAGTCCTTACTCAAGAGAAACAAAAACATGCATCCACAAAAATACTTTCACAAGAATGTCCATAGTAGCTTTATTCATAATAACCCAAGACTGGAGATGTCCAAGTGTGCATCAGTGGGGAAAAAAATGGATAAACAAATTATGGAATATTTGTAGAATGAAGTACCACTCACCAATAAAAAGGAATAAATTATAGATATATTAAATAGCATGAATAACTCTTACGCAAACCGTGTTGTGTGAAAGAAACCAAACACAAAATAGTATATATTGTGTGATTTCCCTTATGCAAGGTTCCTAAACAGACAAAGCTAATCATTAGTGATAAAAATCGGAAGAGAGGGATGCCTGGGGGGCTCAGTTGGTTAAACATCTGCCTTTGGCTCAGGTCATGATCCCAGGGCCCTGGGATCGAGTCCCAAGTGGGGCTCCTTGCTTAGCGGGGAGCCTGCTTCTCGCTCTGTCTGCTGCTCCCCCTGCTTGTGCTCTCTCTCTCACAAATAAATAAATAAAATCATTAAAAAAAAATCAGAAGAGAGGTTGCCTCTGGGGACCAGAGAGTAGGGGGAAGCATCAGAAACTTTTTAGGGCAATGGAGGTATCCCCGATCTTGAGGGAGTTCAGGTAACATGGGATTTATATTTGTCAAAACTCGGTGAACTTAAAACTTCGTTTTGCATTTCAAGGAATATAAATTTTAACTCAAAATGAAAAAACACCATAAACAAATATTTTTAAGAAATATGTAGCAGCGGTGTCCCACAGCGGGGGCTCTTTTATAAACCCTGGTGTGGCAGCTCTGATTTTCAAACCTGGCCGCACATTAGCTACTTACTGGGGAGATTGTATTTCTGCTGGTGCCTGGGGCTGACTTACCTCCAGAAATTCTAACTCTGGGGGCAGTCTTGGAATCTACATTTCAGAATAAATTCCAGGCCACTGCTTTAAAAAAAATTTTTTTTTTAAGATTTTATTTATTTAGTTGAGAGAGAGAAAGAGAGAGCATGAGCGGCAGGAGGGGCAGAGGGAGAGGGAGAAGCAGACTCCCTGCTGAGCAGGGAGCCCAGCACCGGACTCAATCTCATGACCCTGAGATCATGACCTGAGCTGAAATTAAGAGTCAGATGCTTAACAGACTGAGCCACCCAGGTGCCCCTGGAATAAATTCCAAGGCTTCTTGAAGTACATGTGAGAGTGTAGATCTCAGTGGACATTTTTAAGAGGCTCCTACAATATTTGGTCCCAGTCACCTCTGCCACTTTTGAGTTGTGACATCAGTGAATTAAACAGTAAATGTGTTTATTCAAACCCATGTATATGTTTATAAAAGAAGTAGGTGTGAAGTGGAAGATAGAGGAAAGGAACTAACATATATTGAGAGTCTAAGATGTGCCAGGGAGGGTATTAGGCATCTCACGTAGATAATTTCATTTAAATTCTCTAAGAAGCACACTTATCTTTTATTATCTGGTTTTTTCACCATAATCGCCATAGTCCAGGCCCTCAGGTGTTAACAGTCTTGCCTTTTAAGCTCCAGCAAAACCAACTTTCTTGCAAATCACTTAATAAGCTGAGTTATTTCAGGGCCCTGGGCCTTTGCAATGCCTGGGATGTGTGGCCCTTCATCTGCCAGATGTCCTTCTACTTAACTTCTTAGGGTTCAGTTAAAGTATCCCACATTACGCACAGTCCTTCCTGCTCCTTCCCTTACTCTGTTGGCGGGATTTTACTCTTCTTCAGGTAGAAGTTGTGTCTGCTGTCCTAGGATTTGTACCAAAATGTGTGGTGGAATTCTGTTACATGAATCAAAGACACTCATTGGTGACCGATTTAATGCTAAATGCACTTAAATGGAGAAAACACTACCAATGAATCTTTGGCAGTCAAATGCAGGTTTGCACTCGACTGATTTCTACTTTTAGTATTACATTTATCGCACGGAATTATAATTTTAATGTACATTTCTCTCTCACCACTAGACAAAGATCTCCTTGAAGGCAGAACCATGTCTTATTTGTCTTTGAAATCCCACGATCTTGCAAATACAGTGTCCAGTAAATTACTCTTGAATAAATGTATGGATGAATGAACGAGATCACCTTGCTTCTCCTTAAATCCAGCTTGTACCCAGATAAATAATGCATTTTCAGTAACCACTCACTGACCTCAAGATAAATGTAAACCCTCAAAATGGATTCCATGAGTTCCCATAATTCTCATCTGCCCTACCTCAGCTCTATCTCTAATTAATCTTATGGGCTAATGATTACTACATTAAATCTCCTGGCCAATATATATTGACCCATTTCTTGAACATTATACACTCATTTTTTCCTCCAGAGCCTTGATTAAATTGCCCTCTACTCCATGGCATAATGGAAAGATCATAGAGTGTCCAAAAAGCTGATCGTGAGACTCATACTCATGTTACCTGTGTGACTTTGGTCAGATGACTTAACGTCTTTGAGGCTTGGTTTTTCTCATTTATGAAATGGGAGGACATCTGAGATAACACATATAGATTGCCCTGGAAGCGGAGCAAATTTTATTATTCTTATTCTTACATATTATTATTATAGCTGCACATAGAACCATATAAATATTATTATTATTATCCTGCATATCCTTCAGTGTGAAGCTCTAAGGCCCAAATTCTCTTTGAAGGTAGGAGAGCCGACATTGTTTTCTGAACTGTCTGAACCACTAACTAGGTACTTCTTCATATACTATCACAATTGTTATTTAATTGTTTCATGTGTGTATGATCTTTCTCCCAGATTGGGAGCCTCTCAAGGGCAAAAGCAGGGAACTTGTGTTACCCTGTGTTACCCTTCCTTTTATGCCCCTGATCCCTTAGCAGAGGATACCATGTTAAAATGTAGTAATATAACCTATTAAAGGTATTAATATTAAATTGTCTTAAATAAGGAGAATGGAAAATAGATTTAGAATCAGAGGGTTTTAGAGTGATACATCTTAAAACATCACTTAATACAACCTTCTCTTTTCTATGGAAGCTGTAACCTATGCTATGTGCCTTTCTTATAGTCACAGCTAAGAATAATTCATGCTAACGATTCCTGAGACTATGCCAAGTAATTTATTTTTTTTTTTAAGATTTATTTATTTAGAGAGAGAGAGAGAGCAATATAGAGTGGGGGAACGGCAGAGGGGGAGGGAGAGAGAATCCCAAGCAGACTCCCTGTTGAGTGTAGAGCCCGATGTGGGCCTCGATCTCACGACCTTGAGATCATAA
Source organism: Halichoerus grypus (assembly GCF_964656455.1). Taxonomy (NCBI): domain Eukaryota; kingdom Metazoa; phylum Chordata; class Mammalia; order Carnivora; family Phocidae; genus Halichoerus; species Halichoerus grypus. Next base: position 136,671,496 of record NC_135720.1, on the reverse strand, counting down.
CCTGAACTGAAATCAAGAGTCGGACACTTAACTGACTGACCCACCCAGGGACCCCCGTGCCAAGTAATTTAAATGAATGATGTACTTTAATGACATTGGAGTATTTATGATCCCCACTAGACAGATGGAAAAACTGATGCTTAGAAGCTAGGATTCAAACCCAGGCATCCTTCTGTGGAGCTCCCACCCTTAAACCTGCCCTTGGCAGTGACGTTTCTTAATTCTCACACCAGCACCCTTCCTGCTCCAGGGGCAACTATTATCTTCTGTCTATCGCAGTGGTTCTTTGTGTGGCCCCAGACCAGCAGCTGCAGCATCATCTGGGAACTTGTTAGAGATGCAGATTCTTGGGTCCCACCCAGCCCTGCTGAATCAGACACTTGAGGGGGAGGAGGAGGGGGAGGGAGAGTTAGACAGTCTGTGCCTTGACAATTCCCCACTGATCCTGATGCATACTCTTGTCTGAGAACCACAGCTTTTGGGTAAATATTGTACTTGTCTTTTGGCTTCTTACATTGCTTATCCTGTTGCTTAATAGATTTTTATGTAGTAAGGTATTTTTTTAAAGATTTTATTTATTTATTTGTCAGAGAGAGAGAGAGAGAGCAGCAGGCTCCCCGTGGAGCAAGGAGCCCCATGCGGAATTCAATCCCAGGACCCCGGGATCATGACCTGAGCTGAAGGCAGATGCTTAACCGACTGAGCCGTCCAGCTGCCCCTATATAATAAGATATTTAAGTAACAAGGGTGATAGAGTCTACGTCTCTCCATCAATATTCAATGATTTCTGTGTTAGGAAAGGAAACGCCACTTCAAGCAAAGAGAACTAACCTGAAATCTGCTGGCATGAATTTATAATTTGAAGAACCTTAATTAGTTTTATTACTTCACTTGTTTTTACATACATTTTTATATTTTCACTTAACATAATTATAGGAAACAATTTGAATTTTCTCTGCACAGTGACTGGAATTTTTAACAAAAATTGCATCTTCCCCAAGTCCTTCCAGAAATTCTGTATTCTGCTTGGAATCCTTAATAGGGCTTTAAAACATTTAAAGACAGAGGAAAAATATTTTTTGTTTAAATTTGGCCAGATATCATCATGAATGATATATACAATATGTAATAATTAGGGAAGAAACCCGGACCTCATTTTTTATGTAATACTAACATATAGACTGGTAAGAACAACCTTAGCCAATATTCATATGCTTAGTTTACATGCAAATAACAAGAACAAAGGGTAAATAAAATATGTGATTTCTTCAGAGAAGCCTAATTTCTTCAGAGTCTTTTAAAGTTCTTGAAGTAATTTTTCTGGAATGTGGTAATGTGCAAATCTAAACTCATGACTGTCATGAGACTTGTATATGTTGTTTGTCATTTGGGTACTTTTAATATTAAATCAGTTACCATTTATTTACTTAAAATGTATAGCTAACTGAGGGAAAAGTCTATCTTATTTTTGATAATAATTTTAGAAGGACAGATATTTAACATTCCTACCACTGACAATTTTATGCCAGTCAAAAGACCACATCAAAGGACCCCAGATCCCCTGGGACATGTTAAACATTTAAAATTTTCTACTTTGGGGCTCTAGAGAATAAGAGGTTAATGACTCCATTTTCCGCAAAAGGAAAAAATGTAAAAGATAAAGAGAAACGTAGTGGTTGTTGGAATGTCACCTTTAAGATTTCAAATCACTCTAAGTTCTATGGGTAATGAGATTTTCTTGCTTTGGGGTGAGGATGGCTACTTTTTTTTTTTTTTTTCCTTAAGATTTTATTTATTTGCAAGAGAGAGAATGAGAGACAGAGAGCATGAGAGGGAGGAGGGTCAGAGGGAGAAGCAGACTCCCTGCTGAGCAGGGAGCCTGATGTGGGACTCGATCCCGGGACTCCAGGATCATGACCTGAGCCGAAGGCAGTCGCTTAACCAACTGAGCCACCCAGGCGCCCGAGGATGGCTACTTTTTTGAACAATTTAAGATACTAGCTGAGTAGTATTTCTGTAGAAACTGCAGAACAGCTCAACCAATCCTTAATAGATCATCGTTATGCACAGAATAACTTATGCTGTACTTTTAAGGAATAAGGTCAATGCAAATATTGTCCTTATATAAAAGCAATAATTATTGATGTAATGAGAAATTGATCTGGAATAATAAATATATTTTCGTCTTCTAAAGAGGAAACAGTTGTGATTGCTTACCAGAGAGTGTGCTTGAATTGCTTTCTGAACAGCAATGCAGGATAAGGACACACAGAGAATGAAGTGTGATAAATTGATGGGACTTCAGGTAAATTTCAGAGAATTTTAGAGTTGTAAGGGATGTTAGTTACCATCTAGCCTAATCTCCCATCTAACCCCAAATCTCTTCAGTATAGTCTCTGATGGAATGTTATCCCGTGCTATTTGAATATCTACCCCCAGGGATAAAAGAGTAAACCACTCTCTTCTTAGATAGGTCCATTCCACCTTCTCAGTTTCACTCATTGGCATAAATTCTGCCTCCCGGGGCCCCACACTGACCCCCCACTTGGTCTCGTCGCCAACATCGGGATTACTTCTCGTTTGTGAATGTCTCTCTTTAAATCAAGTTTCCAGAGTGAACACAATTAATTCAGCTGCTATCTGAGAGCAGGGCCACATGTGGGCAGGACTGACCATGATCTCTTTTCTATGACATTCTTTTATTTTTTCATCATGTTTATTGAGGTCTAACTTACATGCAGTATAGTTCGCCCCTTATAATATACTGTCCTCTGAGTTTTGATGAGGGCATATAGCTGGGTAACCACAGCACAATCAAGGTATGGAACAGCTCTGTCCCCACCTTGTGCCCTTTGTGGCCAACCCTATACTTCATCCTCAGCTCCTGGCAACCACTAATCCATTGTCTGCTTCTACGGTTTTGCCTTTTCTTCTTCAATGACATCTTGATTACTGAAGTTCAATATTATGTTAGGTGCGAGGGTCCTCATTAGTATGACACAAGACACATGATAACCTGTAAAGAATTAAAAAAAAAAAGGATGGGGAAAAAATAAGTAAGTGCAAGAGAATTGAAAAAGGAAAGAAAGGATCCAGAGAGAGGAAAAAGAAAGACCAAAGGAAGGGTGTATGGTTGGGATAGAAGGTGTTTTGGATGTTGGTGTTGACACCTGTTTGAGTCACAGTGGGGGGCCGACCCATGGCACTGATTGGAAAATTTGGTGGGCTCACTCATTGCACTGATTGGACACTCGAGGGAACACACAGCTGGTTGCAGAGGGGGAGAGGCTAATCTCCAAATCCACGGTGCTCACGAATAGTGAGAATGAGGGGCCGCGCGTCCTCTACCACCGTGGGAACCACTGTCTACAGTGCCGAGTACCCATCCACTGCCTGTTAGCACATATTCATATATCCTAACTTCAGATTCTGGTGACTTCTATCTACCTCTCCCAGAGATTCAGATCTGGGTAAAGCCCAAGTTTTGGAGAAGAGAATCTAATGTGAATTTGGGAGACTGACTTTTACAGCGACACTTTCAGAAAATGAGAGAGATTTGTTTTGAAATAATTTTCAAATAATTGCAGTTGCCTTGAAGGATTTTTTTTTTTTTTCCTAGCCAGTTAGGAAGATAGATTCCCTCTTCCACGCCTCCTGACCCATTTATTGTTGTGATTAATGATTTGCACCTCAGATTAGTTTAGCCGTTACTTTCCTCCTGGGTTTACTACTCTGTGGAAGGTCCTCATGCTCTTGAGATTTGAGCTCTAATCTCAGCTGTGCACCAACTAGCAGGCTCACTCCCCTACTGTCTCTCAGGGCTTAGGGATAGGGTTGTCGGGCTTAACAAATTAAAATATAGGCTGTTCAGTTAAATTTGAATTTCAATAAACAACAGAGACTTTTTTAGTTATAAGTGTATCCCATGCTGAGATAAGCTGTTAAAATATCCTGAAATATGCAAATGTTGTGAAATGTCAAGTGGTTGCATTGTTTAAGAAGATATTCTTGACTTGTGGGTGACCCCTAGTGATTTAGGAGAATAGACAGTATATAACCCTTGTCAAGGAGGTTACTTTTGGATTCTAAGTATCGAAGGTAGCTTCAGTCGGTGAAATCATCAGGTTATAGTGGTACTTGTAGTTCAAGGGTGGGAGGCGGGAAGGTGTGCACCCAAGACAGTGTCCACGTGGGTAGATGGTGAGGACACCTTTAGAGCTATTAATATTCAAGGTGATGGCAGCATTCCTAGTTCGGGTGAATTTTATTTCCCGTGATTTTTTAAAATGTCTTTTCTTCTACTACCTTTTTTTTTTTCTGTTTGCTCATCAGCTCATTTTGGTCTCCCATTTGTGTTTTAAATCTTTGCAGTTTATTTTAATTTAGGATGTCAGCCCATGAAAAATAGATTTTTTGTTCTGTGCCCCGGACATAGCATTGCTGATTTTTACTTATTTATCCATCTTTATCCTGCCTGAGGGAAAACAAGTATTTAAAATGCATTGTTGTCTTCATCTGTGAGTAGATAAATTTAGTACTTATTTGCGATGGTGCCGTAGTCTACTTTCTTACTCCTAATTTTGCTGCTAGCAATTACTGGGCCATAGTCTTGTGAGAATGTCTATACTCCGTGTGTCTTTGTAGTCTCTCTAGGCATTTAATCATGGTAAGATGGGTAAGAGTAGAATGAACAATGGAAATGGACATTAGATCATGATGGTTAATTCTTACCAAAAAGTAAATTTAGCTCCAACTTTTAGCTTTTTAGAAAATGACTGTATTAAAAATTTCATAAGTTCATCTGTCCATCAAAAATCTAGTGAGTACAGATCAGAATAACAGATTAATGTTAAACATGATTTCTGAGTGGCAGGAAATTTTGTTCTAGATGGAGCTGATGTCTCATGCATACGTGACTGACAGGTTCATAATGGCACATTACATTTACTCTCCCACTCCTCTCATGTGTAGATAAAAAAAAAAAAAAATCAGTTACAATAAAGGTAGTCACATTTCCAATAACTTACTGTTAACTCATCATGTAATGGTAAGTTCTTTCAGTTAGAACTCAAGCAATATATTTTATATTGATTTTCTCTTGGTGATGCTTCTGGCTCATACATCATTAGGTATTTACTAAAAGAGGTAAGTAACAAAAATGAGATTATGGCTTTCTGAGCATGGGTAACTCAATACTTTAGTGAATAGAACCTACTAATAAAAATTAGTCTTCTAAATGTCACCTGGCACTTACGGCCCACAGAGCTGGACAGCACAGGTGCTGGGAAGGTCAAGGGAGGGGACTGTCCCTCAAGAGAAAGCTCAGTGTCAGGATAATGGAGATCCGCGATCCTCCCACAGTTGGAGAAACAAGGTTAGCACATTGTGATTGGCACAGGATAGTGGACAGAGTCTGGCGCTGAGACATAGTTTTCCTTTCTCCCTTCCTCCCTGCCTCCCTCCTTCCCCCCCCTTCCTTCCTTCCTTTCTTCCTTCCTTCCTTCCTTCCTTCCTAACCATCAGAATAACTTCAGGTCCTTGGTTTTATTTTCCTGTATAAAATGGAGAAGTTTTGAACTGAGAGGGATTTTAGGGATTCCCAACTCAATCATCTTATCATATCCATGAAGAGTCTAGCCAGTATCCAGGTGGGCTAACTGAGCTACTCAATGGCACAGATAATACTGGTGGAGCTAGGGGCAGGACTTGGTTCTCAGACTTTTATTTAATGCTCTTGCAAATGTGGTCAAAGGGCATGAGCTCAGAGGCAAGATTTGGGTCTCGGCAGGATCATATCTGAGGCAGATGACCTTTTCAAGTAACAATGTCCTTGAACTCATCTTCCTCATCAGGAAAGTGGGGGTAATAACACCTGCCCTGTTTACCTCTCAAGGCTTTTATGGGTATCTAGTGAGACAATAAAACATAAAGTTCCAAAAAAAAAAAGAATACTGCATTATTTATTTCTTGCCATGTAATAATCTTAGCAGCTTAAAGAACAAACATTTATTATCGCATAGATTGTGTGGATCAGGAATCCGGGCCCAACTTAACGAGATGCCTCTGACTCGAAGTCCTTAGTAAGGTTATAGTCAATCTGTCAAGAAGACCCTTGGTCTCATCTGAAGGTTTGACTTGGGGGAGTTCCAGGAGAGGTCTTTTTCTAAGGTCAGTTACGTGATTATTATCAGGATTCAGTTCCTTGTGTGTGGACCTCTCTAGGACGGTTCATAACATGGCAGCTGTCTTCCTTGGACTAAGTGAGCAAGAAAGTGAGAGATTGTGAGCAAGATGGAAGCAGGTCTTTTTGTTACCTATTCTTGGAAGTAACATCCCATCACCTTTGCTGTTCTCTATTTATTAGAAGTGGGTTATTAGGCCCCCACACTCAAAGAACACGAATGACATAAGAGCACCGATACCAAGAGATGACAGCCATTGGGCCCATCTCAGAGGTTCCTACTGCAAGGATTATTCTCAGTTCCATGGTAGTTACAAGGAAAGCATTAGATATTAGATGTATGCTTGCTTTAATGAATGGAAGGCTTTTTCAAAAAGAAGGTGGTGTTAATATCTTCATTTATCACTATTGATGGACTCTCTGCCCCTAAAAGAGATTCTAGGTGGCATCCACATTTACTTTGTGTGTGCTCTATTCCTCCTGTTTAGAATGCCTTCCTTCTCAGCCCTTGTGCACCTGAGAATTGCTAAATCATCTGCAAATCCACCCAGACGTTGCCTCCTGGATATGTTTCCGTGGTTCAACAACTATGCTTTCTGAGGTGAACGTGGCCGTAGGACCCTGTACAATCTGAAATACAGCTGCATTTTCTAGTTGTATCACAGTTCACTGATGAGTCTTCCTAGAGGAACAGCAATAAATGACCTTGGGCAAGGGGACCTATATCTCACTGGTTTATTCTATTTTGAAGACTAGACCTTCAGTGATTTGTAAAGAGTTCTTGAAACCTTGACAGTTCCCTTGCTAGGGGTGCAGAAACATATGAAAAACTTTTATCAAAATGGGGGCAGAGGGGGGCGCCTGGGTGGCTCAGTCGTTAAGCGTCTGCCTTCGGCTCAGGTCATGATCCCAGAGTCCTGGGATCGAGCCCCGCATCGGGCTCCCTGCTCTGCAGGAAGCCTGCTTCTCCCTCTCCCACTCCCCCTGCTTGTGTTCCCTCTCTTGCTGTGTCTCTCTCTGTCAAATAAATAAAATCTTTAAAAAAAAAAATGGGGGCAGAGGATCACCTGCATCCCCACCTTTGGAAGGCTTTAAAAGTTCAGATTCCTGGACCTTGCTTCAGGCTGAATAAGAATCTCTGGGATTGATCCCAGAAATTTGTATTTTTACCCAGGTGATTCTGATATGAAGTTTGATCAGCCCCAGTCTGAAGGAACTCTCCGAAGCTTATGAGTGACAGCATCCATACGGGTGTTCTTATTTGCCTTTATATTGGCTATGGTTTGTGATTATAGTTCTTCTAAGGCACCGATGGTTTTAAAAGGCACCGTTATATTCTGCACAATTAAGAAAGAAAAAAGAAAACAACTCTGCTGATTGTAATGTTAAGGGTCCATAAAGATCCCTTCAATTGGAGAGATGTTGAAGTATGAGAAAAATCTCAGAATTGAAGCAACGTGACAAAATATCTTTCTTTTCTGACCTGACCAGACCTATGAGATAAACACTCTATATTTGACTTCCTAGAAACGTATCTTTTAAATTCCTGCATTCATCCACCCAACCATTCATTCATTCTGCATGTATCACATATAGTTACTGACGGCACAGTGCTTGGCCGAGGTGATAGGGTGGTGGATGAGATGTATCTCATGGGGCTGAGGCTACAGGGGAAAGACTGAAATTAAATAAACACACCAGGCAATATATACCTGCTAATTAGGATAAATGCAATGAAGGAAAAAGAAGAATTGTCACCTAATAGTTGCTGGGTAGACAGAGAGGTTCAAAGGTATTGGGGCCCATGGGGATAAACAAACAATTGTCTCTGAAGAGGATGGAAGTAAGGGCAGACGGGAGGTTGTTTGCATTAGCCAGGCTCATACCAATGACTCCTTTAGGAGTGGCACGTGAGACCATGAGCCCAGCACAGGGACAAGCATGCACAAAGGTTTACTCTCTCAGCATCCGGGTGACTGATGTCTGGAAAGGCCAGCCATCCACACGTTCCATAACTGAGGACCCCACTAGGCTGAGTCTTGTCTTCCTTTCTCCCAATGTTCTCTGGGTTTGAATTCCCTTCTGGGCTTCCACTGCCATGTGCCTGACTGCGAACTGAACTTAACACCCTGAATCATCGGTGTCACTCTGAGATGGATTCTTTACAATCCTTAATGTGACAAACTGGATTGATGCCCTGCCCTCTGCCTGCCAGCTTGCTGCGATGTCTCCTTAAATCTCTTCTTCTCCCTCCCTCTGGCTTCCTACACCGTGCACACGAAAGGGAAGGCATTTCCCTGCAAATGCTACACAGTGTGGAGAAGCAAGAGATAGGGTCCTGAGTTCTGGAGTCCGCTCTGGTCCTCCTCTCCTCTTCGTGCTAATTTGACGTGACAGAATTCTGCAGCCTTATCAGCTGCCTAAATGCCCTTCAATCTTTGTTTTGGGAGACTTTTGTACAAAAATTGAATCAATCTGGGTGTCATCCGGCAGCCTAAAACAAATGAAATTGTAAAAATATTTATCGCCAAGCAGTGATTTGAATACTCCCCCTCCCCCAAACCCGTTAAAAGAAGGAAAGCAGATCAGTTGTCTCTGGGAGATTTAAAATGAAAGGTACTTTTCATCTTAAAAATGGAACTCAGGACGCTGTTTGAGTGTGCTGCGCATTCAGTATTCACAGGGTAAAACATAAAAGAAATAACATGGATTTAAAAAAAGATATTATTTTTCTGCAGCATGCTGCTTCTACCAAACCACCTGAGAGGTGATTTGAGAAGGGCGTTTTAGAATAAAGACATTGTTCTGACAGCAAATACAAATGAAATAAAATTGGCCCAAGGCTTTGATGCCAGAACCCACATGGAGAGCTGAGACATAGCAACACGCTAGCTTAATGCACTAGAGGGATAGAACCAGCATAATTGGTAGAAGTGTGTGAAGCAAAGATGAAAGAGGAAAATATTTTTTAAAAAAAATTTTAAAAACACGCATGGAGATTAGAACAGACTTTTCTGGTTGTATTAATTCCTTTATTGCAAGAACTAACCCATAACTGTAACAAGGGGACAGAGTTAAGCTATAATCTTTTCGGCCCCATTGTCAAGGGAAGATATGTGAGTGGGGCGAAATAAGCTATTGTCCTCTAATTTTTAGGAAAGTAAATAGAACAGGGGCACCTGGCTGGCTCAGTTGGGGGGGCAGGTGACTCTTGCTCTCAGGGTTGTCTGTTTGGGCCCCATGTTCACTTGTAGAGATTACTTAAAATCTTAAAAAAAAAAAAAAAGAAAGTAAAGAGAAGAAAGGATGGAAGTCTTCTTTTGGGTGCTAATGAGATTCTGGCCTCTGGCTCAAGCATATGACATATCTTGAAACAAACCCTATACATACTATATGAGCGGTGACCCCGATCTTCCTCACCTGTGAGCTTTGCCCCAAGCCTGAGGAAGTTGCTTAAAATGGCTTCCAGTCAGGCATAAAACAAGTAAGAAAGGAATCAAAACCACAAGAAAATGAGACCAAAACTCTCTCAGACTTTCCAGGTGACCCTATGTCCATGAGTTGTTCCTGATGAACAGGTATAAGAGAAGTTTAAGAAGAAATAGGAACTCGGTCATTTAACACACCCCTGAGGAGGGCCAGTTGTCTATTGTTTTTAGATCAATCACCAAGTACCGCTGCAGAAGGCTGAAGGAAAGATCCTGAGTGCCTTTCTTGTGTATTAGTGAAGAACGCACTGTCCATTGAGAGGCGGAATGGTCATTCGGGGCACGGAGAAGGAAAACACAGTTGATAACTGATAACTGTTCCTATAGACCGCTAATTCTTCTGCTCTCATTTGAACAGCTAAAACAATGCTGGCTGATTTTAGGAAAGACACTCTTTGAAGTCTTTTCCTGCTCTTTAAATCTCTAGACAAAACAAACGAAGGCAATGCAAAAGCGCAAATTAAAATTGCATTTTAATCTCATTCCTTAAATAATTAAGTCCGTAATTTTTTTCCTTCTTAATAAATGATTTAGCCTGGAAGGGAGGTCACTTAATGTGCGTCTAGCATTGATAACAATGTGGAAATAACACAGTGTTCAAAAACAAGCTCTAGTACGTAATTAGCCATATGATCTTGAGCAAGATGGTTACACTTGAAGCCTCGGATTTTTCATACATAAAAATGGGATGAATATCTATTTTTCAGGGTTACCATAAGTATTAAATGAGATATGTTCAATTGCTTAGCATGGTGCCCAACACATCATTGGTCACAAATAATTTCCTTCTAAGGATTAATATTTAGATTAGATTTCATTTCTCACAGAAGACCTACAAGAGGAAAAGTAAAAAGTCCCAGCTCTTGAAGTTTTTTAAGCCTATAATTCTTTCTCAACTGTGAAAGTAACACATATTCTTACAAAAAATTAAAACATAGGAGCGCCTGGGTGGCTCAGTCGTTAAGCGTCTGCCTTCGGCTCAGGTCATGATCCCAGGGTCCTGGGATCGAGCCCCATATCGGGCTCCCTGCTCCGCGGGAAGCCTGCTTCTCCCTCTCCCACTCCCCCTGCTTGTGTTCCCTCTCTCACTGTGTCTCTCTCTGTCAAATAAATAAATAAAATCTTTAAAAAAAAATTAAAATATAAAACATTGAAAGAAAAAAAATGACAGTGGTCCCCCTTATCCATGCTTTCTGCTTTCTATAGTTTTAGTTACTCCAGGTCAACTACAGTCTGTAGGCATATGATCCACCTTCTGACTTTATTGTCAGAAGGTCAGTCTACGTCGCAATGCCTACGTCATCCACCTCACTTCATCTCATCACGGAGGCGCTGTTATAATCTCACATCTTCACAAGAGGAAGAAGGGTGCGTACAATACAATAAGATATTTTGAGGGACAGACCACAATCACATAATTCTTTTTACAGTGTATGGTTCTAATTGCAATGGTTTTATTTTTATTTATAATTGCAATTTCTATTTGATTACTAGTTATTGCAGTTAATCTATTACTGTGTCTAATTTATAAATTAAATTTTCTTATTGGTATGTATGTATAGGAAAAAACATAGCATATATAGGGCATGTCCCCAGTTTCAGGCATCCACTTGAGGTCTTGGAAATGTATCCCCTGTGGATAAGGGGGAATTGCTGTATTATCCACAATCTCACCACTCTTTATATTTGTAGGTTATGAATTTTCTGCATTTATTATCGTTTTTTAAAGATATTTTAACATTAGATATTATATATACATATAATTAAAGCAAGAAAGTATCTTTTCTAAAATCAGCCAGCTTCCCAAATTTGAATGAGAGCAAAACAATTGCAATACTATTTTTTTCTTTCTCTGAATATAATGCCATTAACATTTCCTTATATTAGTCAAATCTTTTGACACATCTAATGTTTATTGACTATATATTCCACTTACATGTCATAAACTCTTAGGATATTTTCAATGTTATGCTATTGAAATTGACTTTGAGATAAATATATTCACATATTTTAAAAAATGTACTTAATTTCCAAGTGCTATTTGTACATAGATTTTGGAGTAAGTGGATATGAACATTTCTAGGACTTTGGAAACATCGCCAAACTGCTTTCCTATAGGATTGGGTCAACTTACGTCCCACCAGCAACACGAGAGCCTCACTTCCACCTCGTAAATATTGAATAGTATTACTGAAAAAGTTTTGCAAAAGTGAAAAATGGTATTTTTGCTATATTAATTTGCATCTCTTTATTACTGTGTTTGAATGCTTTCCCCTTTTGTGAATGTTTGTTCATACTCTGTGCCCATTTGGCTGTAGGGACCCTCATATTTTCCCATCCATTTAAATGTACTTTCCCTATAGAAAAGATAAACGCTTGGTCATACTTGCTGTGAATCTTTACCTTATTTTTTACTTTTTTTGGTACATTTGCTTGAAAATTTTACAGTTGTATTTATTTTTTTCTTATGGATTTTTCTTTTCTCTTAAGGTTATCCCTTAAGGGAAAGTCCTGGAGTTATTACTCATTTTTCTTTTGAAAATTTTGTTACCCAAAGGGGTTCCATACTGTACCCCCCCAAAAAACCCAATTATCTCCTGTGTGTGTGTATAAGTGTGTTTGTGTGACTCCAGTTAGGACAAAAGGGCAAAATGGAAGATCACAAATACCAATCTCAAACATAATGAAAATGATTCATAAGTTTGTTTTTTCTTAAAAAATCCAAATGCCCATAAAATTTCATTGTGTGGTTTCAAGGCTTGGAGAGAATTAGAAAGAGTTGCCGACAATACATCGGAATGTTAAAACCAGCAGGCTTCTTGACAGATGGGGGAAACTATGAGTTAGTTCTATGAGGAGCTATTTGAGACAACATGGAACAGTACAGTGAGTGGCAGAACCTACCCAGACTTAGCCGCTCTCAAACACTTTTCCTCTTTGCATTTGCCTGACCCTGCCTGAGACAGATCTAAGTGAATCTGTGAACAGCCAAAGAGAGGCGAATGATTTCCAAACAGAAGGAAATCTCTAAGAATGTGATTCTTCCTCAGGCTAATAGGGAAACAGTATGAAAAGTCTTTCTCAGCTTATGGTCCCAATTAGGCTATCTCAATACTCTTTAAAGCAAATTCTGCAACCCGCCCCCCACCCCCCCAACACACATAGTCGGCCATATTCACAAATTTCAACGCGAAGGATGTTTTTTCATCTGAGAATATCCTCTATTTTAAATTTTTCTGTTCAAACATAAATTCTAGAGAAAGAGGACTCAAACCAGAAACTCTATACTTTTCAACGCTCTGCATATAACAAAGTTCTGAAGTCGTGGATTCTGCGTATAAATGTACTGAGCAAAAAATTATAGAGACACCACACCTGGTCACAAGAAGCATGCAGGGGAAGACTGTGCTGAGTGCATGGTGTATAGGGACATGGAGACAGATAAAGTAAGATAAAGATATTAAAGATAGTAAATCAATATAGGAATGGACCAAGAACACTACATGTGACATATGCATCAGAAGAGATGTACATTTATTCACCTAATATATGTAATGGTAAATATAACACGGGTCATTTGTGATTAGCATCAGTCCTTAGGGTACCTTTAGTGAGGCACCCCTTTGTGATAAAAACTCTCTCAATAAGGGGAAATAGAAGGGAAATCCTACAACATTACAAGGAGTAGGTATGAAAAACCCACAGCTAACACCATACTTGTAACCATGTGTGTAGGTTGTCCTACAAAATCTCCAGAGAAGCTGCTGGAACCAATAGTCCTGGGGATGGCAGGAGAAGGTCCATTTGGTCATATTTGGCATTAATATCTAAGTGGCAGGAGCCACAGAATACTTTTGGACTGAGGAGTAATTGGTCTGATTCTCATTTGCGAAAACTCCTTCTGGCAGGTGAGTGAAGACTGGTTTCAAGGGTTTGATAAAGAGAGCAAAGACCAGCTGAAAGGATTTTTCAATGGTCCCCATGAGAAATGATGTGGGACTACATGAAGAGGGGCTGGATGGAGAGCAGAGTGGATCTCCTGTAGAAGGCAGGGGTATGAGAACAGAATGAATATGGGAGCAAGGGAGAAAGAGGAGTCAAGGATAATGTTCAAGGTGTCTGGCATTGTTTGAATCCAAATGTGCATCTGTGCTTCTGAGTTGTTCAAAGCACCGAGAGAGGGAAGTGGCCTTTGACACTGAGGCGAGAAAGGAAAAATAATAAGAATCCAAAGTGCGTTTTTCTAAATGAGCTGAAATACACTGTATTTTGTGATTCAAACATGCAGGCTGGGATTATGCTTTGTTAGTTCGTACCAGGTGATTTTTTTGTGTGATTCTGAGTTTTGACCGCATCTTTGGATGGGAGTTTTGTACATTTCCCGCGCCGTCACAAAAGCTGATTTTAGGTTGGAAAGATTGCATTCTATTGAAGATCTGCCAACACGTGATAATGAAGGTTTCCTTCGTTAGGTGTCTGAGAAGAAACTGTGTTATAATGCATGATAACTTATCACTGGAACTATTACTAGTTTATCTAAAGTTGAGCATCCATAATGACGTAGAGTCTAAACATAATAGTTTCACATTCTGACCTTTCATCCTTCATGTTTTCTGTTCTTTGATGTCAGATGTGAAGTAGTAGCAGGGCAAGAAGAGAGTTTTGGGTGAAAAATGCCTTTGCTTCCAGGAAAGCTTGCTGTTTTTCCTTTTCATTCCTCTTCACGTGGGAGTAGATATTAGCCCTTCTTGTTCTGCGGCTATTATTCTGGGGAGGGGGGGGGATACAAACAGAAGCCAAGAGTATATTTTAAAAATTGAAGAGCATCAAGACATCACAGCCTGAGTTGGCCATCAAGATTTACAATTACATTTCCATCACAAAGAGCCTGGCCCATCATATTTGGCCATGACCATTTATGTTTTGATTTCTATTTCTTTGGCGGGACAACACCCCAATTAGACAGATGAGCATTCCGTTCCGATTTTGGAGCATATCCTTGCTGGCCTAGGTTACTCTGGGGCTCCAGTGGCTATTCTCTTCTCCATGGTGCCTGCACCCCATGAATTCTCACCCCATAGAAAACTATGTAGGTTAATACACTCATGGTAATTTAACCTGGATTATGGCTGAATTACCTGGATGATAGACCAGAATTTTCCCTGAAGTTTCTAGGTTCTTCACCTTTAAGTGCTTTTCACTGTTGTTATGTAAATTGAGTGGAGGTGATGGGGGTTGAAGGGAAAGAGTCTGGAATTTCTTTTTCTCTCCTTATCCAGTAACTGGGTCAGAACGTCTATGTTGCCTCCTGGTAGCACACAGTGTTCTTTAAAATATCACAGGAAAGTCATAAGTAGAGAATCATCATTATAAAAAGGGCATTGTGGCTGCAAATTCGGACTTGTGTGGAAAAAGAACCGTTTTCATTCAGAATTCATATCCCGCTAACACAAAACATAGTTCACCGTTCACAATCGTGTATTATGGTGCACGTGGGTTCACTGTATATCTTCAGTGAAGGAAATATAAAAGGAGAAACCATCAGACTTGTCCTCCTTGTAAGAAATGAAACCCGCAGTTAGCAGGGCTTCCACGGCATTTCAAACCATTCCAAGAAGAAAAAAAAAAAAAATTAAAAGTGACTCCATGGACAGATTTTCCTTTCTTCAGAGGTAAGAGCTGCATTTCATTACTTTAAAAACGCTCGTTCTTTTAAACAACACTAAATGCTTCCTGGTCTGGATATATAAAATTATTGGATGGCCACTGCTGGCCATTCATCTGAGACCCTCATGTGCCCCAGTCGACTTTTGAGACCAGTTCTGCCACTTAACATGACAAACACCCAGCCTTGCAGTTTAAGAGATCTTTGAGAAAGGCCATCCCCACATGAAATGAATTTAAAAGCAGCAATTTGTCATTTTGCCCTTCCTTTGCTGGGGAAAAAAATGCTGGTGATTTCTTTTGACTTAAACTGGGCATTCAAAAAGCTGTTTTTATTAATGAATCATATTAAGCCACTAGTGAAAGGCTCCCTGACTCTGTTTAAATAACAGGCTATGATTCCTCTCCCCTCAAGCTCCCCCCTCCCACCCCCATTTGGCTCCGCTGCTATTAATTGAGGAGTTTCTTTGTTTCTTTCCTAATGAAGCTAACAGAACACATCTGTCAGGTGCTCGTATTCTTTGCCTGTCTATAGTATGTAATAGACCAGCTGGAGGCTATAACGCTTCACAATACCCCTGGCCGTTACAGCAACTATTTATTCCTGGGCTTTTCCTCCGAAAGGGATTTGAAAAAAAAAAAAAATCTGAAATTTGGGCCTAATTGCTATTTACCCAGCGATAGACACCTGTTCTAGCTGAGACATTGGCTCATGAATCCTACACCTGAGACCTCAGGGAGAGTAGAGGGGAGATTTCAAGCAGCTGTCTGTCCATTTAGATAGAGAGAGCTGTAGCTTGTGGGGTTTGTGTGCTTGTATGTAGAGACATATATTTTTAAATACTGTATGTTTAGTATGCACACCCATAACCAGAGGGTATATATTAAAAGCCATGTACTATTATTTCACGGTCAATTGCTTATCTGAAGCCTGGACGCATACTGCTGTTGCAGCTACAACTGTGACCGCTTTAAAAATAGGGCACTGGGGCTGAATTCACCACGGAGAGCGGGCGCATGTCCTTCAAAAAGTCCATTCCAGGCCTCGGGGGAAAATAATTTCTTAGGACCAATCAGGAGAGAAATCTAATCAAACATAACTTTTCTTGGAGAGATGCAGCTCTGTTTTTGTCGTTCCCCTCGCCCAACCCGATGGGCTTCCCTCCTTAAGACCTACTGAAATTGTTCAATCTTCTGTTTATTTACTTTTTGACCTCAATAACACTATCCTTCCTTCCTTGGTTTGCCCTCCATTGGTATTGCTGGAATAACCTCCCCTTGACGTACTGCGCCTCTTTTGCCCAGTGGAGCTACAGGGAAAGAATTCATGGTCATGGTGACAGCAATTTACTTCTTGGGAAAAATACGAAAAGCAAAAAGCAATTAATCATGGAGACTCTATGTCACGCAAGTTAGTACAACACCTAATGTTAAGTTTAGTAGTTAGAAATTCAAGCTTATTAAAATGCTATTAGATCACAAAAAGTACTGCTTTGCATTTGTAAAAGAACGGAAATTACGGTAATAGTATGGGGATACGTGCATGTGTGATATACATGTATCATGTATACATGCTATATATATATACACATACATACATATGTACATATGTATGTACATTTGAATGTATATACACACATCTTCTGACATCACACACTCCAATCTCAAGGCCCCCTTTTGGCTTGAGGTATGTTTATGTGAAGAGAGAAGACTGACGATACAGAGATTTAGCACAAGCTCATTGACAACAGAACGGAAATAAAACGTTATTGCCCTGCTATTTTATCTGGCCTCTAATCAGAGGACATTCCTGCTGCAGAGGGCTGGCAGGGTAGGGAAGGTGGAGGGGGGGTTTAGGTGGGGAGGAAGGGGAAAGGAGAAGGAGGAACCTTGGTTTTTTGTTTTTTTCCTTTTCTTGTCTTTTGTGTCTTTTTCCCATTTGGTCTGACTTCTGAGGTTTTTGATGTATACTCCATTGGTATTGCTGGAATAACCTCCCCTCGATGTACTGTTTTGAGAAATCCGGCCTTGCCGAGCTAATCAAATCATGCTGCCAAACAACACCTAATTTGTTACCAAACTAGAAAATTATTTACTATTTCTCCCAAAGGATATGTGAGCTATAGTAGATCCTGGTGTGAGAATTCATGAAATGAAATTAAAAGGGTGAAGGGAGATTTAAATATGAAGCAGAAATACAAGTCATCAATGAAATAAAAATCATCTGAGTGATATCACATGAACACGTGTGTGCGCACACACACAACCTTGCTTGTTAAGAAATTCCCCTCGGTCTCATCTGCAGCCGGAGTTGACCGAAGAGTCAGAGCCTTAGGAGGTGGCTGGCAATGACAGGGGAGATGGACAGTACTCACATACAAATGAGAGCTTTGCCTCGGGGCTCACACAGTTGGATGGAGAGCTGACACAGAGACAGAAATTCATTTCCCAAGAGAAGGAGAGAAGTGTGCAGGGAACTCAGGGTCACATCAGAACAGGTCATAATGAAATTAGAGTTAATGAAGGCTGGAAGGAACCGAGGCCAGATGGATTGGAGAAACTGTTATCTGAGATGCACGCTGAAACCAGACATGGTACCTCTGTGTAGGAGAAATCAATTGTTGGAGGACACAGGAGAAAAGTTTGGGGAAATGTAAGACTCCCCCGTGCCCCACCCCCGTCTCAGAGGCAGGTGGTCTCTGGGCTTCCGTGTGACAAGATATTGAAAGTGTGCGATTCTAGGAGGCAGATTATGTGATTGAGGGCAAGATGGGTAATGTCTCCGAGCCTCAGTTTCCTTTCTGGTAAAATGGAGATAACAATACCTAGTGTCCTCTTCTTGGAAAGATTAAATGAGGTAGTTTTTGCCAAAAATGCAGGCGCGCAGACTTGGTATCAAATATACAATAATGTTATCGTATTTCTTTGCAAGTGATTATTCTTGTAAAAATGCCAGTAAAGGCCATGCCAGTTAGCCTATCCATGGAGTTGTCTACTTTCTAGAACCTTCATAGTGAGCATACGACATCAGAAAAGATAAATGAATGCTACATACATCTTGCTGTTCTTAGTAGGTTTTTATATCTGCAGTGTATAATAAAAGATAAGGATTTTGTCAGAAGGAGCCAAGGAACTAACTGATGCAGAGATAATCCACAGGACAATTGTTTAAATAAGAGTGAATGTCATTGCAGGGATCAGTGTTGGTCGTAATAAAATGGATTTGGGGCTTGATGTACGTATAGATGGAGGTGTATAGGCAAGCTTTTCCTCCCAAAGCTCACTGTTTGTAACACCATTTTATTAATTGCAGGGAGAGGCATTTTGTGGGTCATTTTACCAACAAACCCTTCTTTCTCAGGGCTGTGATTCATTGGCCTTAGAACACATTTCCTGGACCACCAGGAGCAGGGAATAATGTGGCAGATTATAGTACTCAATATAGTATTTGTGGCTGCTCAAAATCTTCTGGATGCTCTTCTTACCTTTGACACGTCCCACACTGCATCCTGTCTTCCCAAGTAGACGCCAGACACCTCATCACCATCCTACCTGGAAGCTAGGGTTCAGGCACAGGAACTGGGCTCTGCCGATCAGACATGCCCACATGAGACGTGGATGCCAGTGAAGCATCACTGGGGACCAGTCTCATGGCAAGCATGGTGGCAGAAGTGTTCTGTTGGTTGGCCCTGGTGCTGCTGGTTTCTGACCTCCAGTTCTGAATGTCATGGTACCAGATGGCGTTCAGGGGCTATTTTGCTAGTAAACAACTTGGCGTGGTTGCCCAGCACTATGGTCTAGATCTCTGACCCTTCTGAAGATTCTGGGAGCTATCTAAGGCCTTTCAATAAAACGCTTTTCTTTTTCCACTGGCCAGAGTGGATTCTGTTTGCTAGTAAGACTCTTGACCATTGCGCATGTGTTACATATTTTCATTAAGTGTAATGCAGATTTTTCAGTTTAGTAATATTATGGAGGCAGGACGTGCCTCCCAAGCATCCATTTGCCCTTCTCTTGGTAATTACCCTGATATTTTGTGGGGAAGATGGTGTGATCCATGATTCTCTAGTGTAGTCATCTGGCTGGGGGCAAGTTAACTCTACCCTGACTCTAGCAACAGGTCATGTGGCTCAAGGCTGTGCTAATCGATGTAATTCTGTTGCTGGCCATAGTTATGGAGCAGGTATTTGGAGATATCGGAGGAAGTGTTCCAGATGTTTCTAGGAAAGATCTCCTCAGAGAGTTTCCAGAAACAACTCTTTCTCTCTGCATGCATATCAAGAGAGATGTAATTCAAGGGGTTATTTGCTGCCTGATTTCAGCCACAAGAAGGGAGCCAGCTCCAGGATAAATAGAATGGAAGACATAGCAGAGAGCCACAAAGAAGCCACATACTTGTGACATCATTGGGCCACCAAATCTACCCAACCCAATCGTCCAGCCTAGATATGAACTTTCTAGTAATGGGAAGAAATTAATGCTTCTTCTGTTTACCACTTTGCATTGAGTTCTTTGTAACTTGCAATGGAATGCACCCTAACTTACCAAATACTTAAAAAAAAAGAAAAGGGCAACAAGATGCTACTGATTATATGACTCACCAGTATGTTATAAACTATTAGGGGAGGGCGCCTGGGTGGCGCAGTCGTTGAGTGTCTGCCTTCGGCTCAGGTCACGATCCCGGGGTTCCTGGGATCGAGCCCCGCATCGGGCTCCCTGCTCGGTGGGAAGTCTGCTTCTCCCTCTCCCACTCCCCCTGCTTGTGATCCTGTTCTCACTATCTCTCTGTCAAATAAATAAATAAAATCTTTAAAAAAAAAAAAACTATTGGGGGAAAAAAATCTGCCAATTTAACTCATACAATGTTTTTGCTACATAGAATTTTGTTCTATATTCACTGCAAAAGCTCTTTTATACACATTTAGACTTCTGTGTTTGTCATTTATTACTTCAGTGCATATATACTTCAAAAGGAAAATGTCAGTGAAACAAATTTGTCAAATGTTCTAAGACTTCTTCACATTCTCTATTTGCCCCTCCAGGTCTGTTTGTCTGCCTTTTTCTGTCTGGCCCCGGGCCCTGTGGGGCTACCCCTATGGGCTGGATCTCCTGAGCTTAGAGCCAACAGGATGCTGGTTGGTGCCACCAGGGAAGGCAGCATCAGGAAAGGGGAGGGCATGAGAAAGGGAAGTTGGGCGTGTCTTCTAGCTGTGCCTCAGTCTCTCTACTAGTAGCAATTCCCTCTGGGGCTATAGCTTCTCCAGTTCTTACCACGCTCCTTTTAAGATTTCCTCCCCCTATTTCTTCAATCCTAGGGGTAACAATGGCTTCTTGGTGGGACCACACTTTTGTAAGAAGTCCTTCCAGGGGGCGCCTGGCTAGCCCAGTCGGTAGAACATGCAACTCTTGATCTCGGGGTTGTGAGTGCGAGCCCCACGGTGGGTGTAGAGGTTACTTTAGAAAATCTTAAAAAAAAAAAAAAAGAAGTCCTCCCATTAAAGTCTTTTTATTTGACTCGCTGATGGTAAGTTTTGATTCTTGACAGTCCTCTGACTGGTCCAGAATCCAACTCTTCTAGGTAACTTTTCTATTCAAAATCTCTGTTTTTTCTTTCTCCCCTAGTTCCATTCCCAGTATCATTAAGAGCACTGATGATGCAGTTACTTCTTAAAGGGGTGGTCACTCTCTACTCCAGTAATACTTTCAAGATGTAACTTGGAGAGGCAACCACATTCCTCTTAGTGACCTAATATTGTTTGCTATGTAATAAAAAGTCTCTTATCTGTGTCATCCTTTGCATTTCTGTAGCTCTCCTCTCTTCAGATCATGCCTAGTAAATACAGTCTTCCAAATAGCTCTGCCCCAGCCTGTCCATTCTCTTGCTCACTGACACAGCATGGTCACATGGGTGCCCCCAAACCACCCAGCACATTCCACTGTCCACAAGATAAAACCCAATTCTTTGCATGACATTGAAGACCTTGTGTAATCTCACCTCCTCCAGATCTATTTTTTTTCTTTGAAAAACACACTTTTTTTTTTTTTTTAATTGAGCTCCTGGCATGCACCAGTTACTATTCTATGAACTGTGGATGCAAACATAAGATAGATATTCTCTATGTTTAGGAGACAGCCAGGTAAACAAATATTTATACCAGAGTATGAATGCCACACATATAACCTGTGTTTCGTTAGAGCATCCCAGGGTAGGGGCAAAAATTGGGTCACATTAACAGTCACAGGCATCATTATTATTTTTTACCTGATTTGAGGAAGGTGACATAGGCCCTTGAGTTCCCCTGCCCGGCTTTAAATCCCTTACTTCCTGTGTGACCCCGGGCATGCTTCCTAAACTCTCCGTACCTCAGTTTCTTCATTTATAAAATGGGGATCATATTAATGGCCATCTCATAAAGCTGTTGTGAGAATTAAATAAATTTTAAAATATTTGTAAAGTATTTAGAACAGTGCCTGGAATGTAGTAATTGCTCAGTTAAAAGCTATTTTAGAGGGAATAGTGTTTATTAGACTCTTCCCCACAGCAAGACTTGAAGTTCTCTAAAAAGCCTACCCGCCACCATCCTGCACACACACCTATATCTTGTACTTCTTTAGGGGCACCTTGCTTTTGCTGTTCTAGGGCTCTGGCTTTCCTCAGGCCACCTTAGAAGAAGGGAGCTTATTATAAAAATGCATGAAGTCTGGTATTGGTCTTGGGAAGCTATCCACTGGCCTCAGGAGTGTGGGCCAGCTGCTTTCTTTTTCACTCTCTTGTGGGCCCTGGGAACTCTGCTTTGTGGCATTTCTCCTTTTCTTTACATGGCTCTGTATTTCTTCTTATTCACTGGCCACTCTACCCTATACCTTCTTCCCCCTACACCCAGGGTGGAGCTCAACACGGGGCTTGAACTCACAACCCTGAGATCAAGGCCTGAGCTGAGACCAAGAGTCAGACACTCAACTGACTGAGCCACCCAGGCGCCCCTACCCTGTACCTTCTGAAGAGAACCCAACAGATTGGCCCGGAGATGAGCCTCACCCAATCAGACAGATGTAATGTTCCAGGTCTCCTTATATAGATCAATAGCCAGCCCACGATGGGCCCATCAGGGTGAAATGTTCAACCTGGTCCAATCAGGGGCTCCCCTTATGCAAGGACTGATTTCACCCTGCTTTGTCGGCTTGGGGAGCTTGGCTGGATGGTCTGAAGTAGGATGCAAATGTCACACGTCAGCACACTCTTACTAGCAAGGTGCAAGCTTTACTCCCAGGAGACCAACATCTCACACTGTGAGGCAGAGTTCAGACCCCAGTTCTCCTATCCTTCTAGGATACCTGAAGAGGAAGATCTTCTCCTATAACACGAGCCCCCCAGCTTCCCCTCTGGAGACCCTCTGTCCAGTGTCCACCCTCTACCCCCTTCCTGATGCTCCTGCTGAAACTCTTAAAGACTTCCCACCACTCCGCCCTCCCTTGACCCATGCCAGACTCAAAACTGCCAGCAGTCTCCCTCTTAAACCATTTATAAATGTCCCTCTGCTTCTTGTGGCCTGTGCTTTTGGAGGCTTTTTTCACAGCATAGTTGTGATGCTTTTAGTACATGATTTTTCCTTTGTACTGATATTTCTTATACTTGCAAGATCATATAAATCATTTGGGTCACCCATGAAAAATATAGACTCCTGCTCCCACCCATAATTTCCAAATCGAGCTTTTCATGAAAAATACTTAGGGATCTGGACTTTTAACACATGTCCCCAAAGTCTTATTTCATGAGAGCATTTATTTTATAATTCCCTCTTTCCAGAACTCATAGGCATGTCAGGTGTGTTTGAGGCAGGAGTGGGAAAGAAGGGCTGGGTTAGGGAACAGGTTTGGGGCCACCACTAGTCCACTGACCATGGCCATTCAGAGTGTTGTCCAGGCACCTGTCCTGCTCTGCAGACTATTAGTGGTCTGGGTGAGAAAAATATGGTGCTGGAATAAGAACCTAGAAGAGGATGAACTGGTAGACATTGTCCCCACTTCCAGCAACCTTACAGTCAATAAGTGAACATAAATTGTAAATAGGGAAGAAGGGTATGTTCTGGGGAGGCAGGCATCAGTTAGAAGCTCGGGGAAGGCTTCCCCAGAAAGGCCACGTCTAAGCCTGGACCTGAAGAATGAGCATGTTCCTCGGGTGTTGGGGGGGAGGGGCAGGGTGAGAGGTACAGTGCAGTCCAGCCCAGAGTGGGAGGCCAGGAGCTGTAAAGACAGGCTGGGAGGCAAGAGAGTCCAGACAATGCCATGTCTTGCCAGCTGTACGTGAGCTCTTTAGGATGGGAACATTTTGGAAGGTTCTGCAGAGGGCGATGGTGAGGGCAGATCACTCATTCCCAAGCCCTGCTGAGCAAAACTGCAGTGAACAGACTTCTGGGGGTGGCTGGGGAATTGGGATTTAAAAAAAAAACAACAGTAAAAAAAAAAAACAAACCAAAAAACCAAAACCCAAAACCCACCCCCAAAACAAACTAGGTAACTTTGATAAAGTTTGGGAATGTAGTCACCTGAGAGATCAATATCAAAGAGAGATTCAAACAACAAATTCTGCTTTATGGCTATATATACATAATAGAAAATAGTGTATCCTATCATAACAAAATTCGTAGAGCCAGTTAAATAAAAAATTCAAGGCACATTCTTTGAGTTCGGGAGTGACTTCCTTAATTACACAGTCATAGTGCTGGTGAGCATTATGAGACATATTTTGGTTTTCTTCTTTAAACTTGCAAACTCAACAAAGCGGGATTTTTGGTTTGTTTATTTGTTTATTTTTGGTCAACCAGATTGTTTTTCAACTCAGTAAAAGTAGTTTCTTGGACCCAATTGTTTGTACCTTTTTAAGTCAAACTTCATTCAGCAAACTTAATTTAAAATTCTCTCCTACTCTGTGTTCCTCTTATTTTAATCAGCTTAACCGTTATAATGGCTAAACTCCATCAGTTGGATGCCTTTTTCACACAGATTCATGCTCTATTCGTATGGGAGTCCTGGTTTTCACTTTTGACAATTACTCTTTGACCAATGAATTTGTCTGGTAAACTCTATCAGGCGGCTCAGGAGCAAAGTATGTTGGCTTAGTAGACATGCAATACCCCTCCCAATTTTGAGTCTTTGAGGATCCTTCCTTCTGATCTGTACTCCCAACCAATGTCATGTGCTCCCAGGGAAACCTAATGTTAATCGAACTTTTTGGCCTACATATTGAAGCTTCAGGTTCTTTTCTGACTCAAACACTATTAATTTTGTATACATCACCATTTTTCTGACCGATCTGTGGAGATTGTGGCAACAGCTATGAATAGCTGAAGCAGCATGCTATAACATTTACATAATAATAACTTACTTAATGGGGCTTGACAATCAGTGCAAATAAAAGGTGGGCAGGAAAGAGGAACCTAGCAGGCTGATTGCTGTAGGGAGTTGGCAGGTCTGGTTGAGGGTGAGGAGCAAAGGGAAACTGACATGGCTATTGACAGGGTAGCGAAACCAGCTTGTAATGTGAGGGGTTCCCCATAGGCTTACATCATAAACTGTTGGGGGAAAAAAAGGTTAAATGCTCCTGGTTTAAAAATCAAGGGAGGATGTCACTACCAATGACTTCCCTTTTCAAAGGGGACTGGAGAAGAAATTTGAATTGTCAGATAAATATCTTTTCAAAAATGTGTGACTACGTCCTGTGTTTACATCTAGTGTAAAGGGTGGTGGTTTTAAACTAACAGGAATATGTAAATAACTGCAGGAAGACATAAAAGGGTATTGTGTTAGAATTCTGTGGACAAACTCACACCCCATCAGCAACTCAGACAAAATTAGCACATTCCTAAAGCAACAGAATGTAGCAATACATTATTAAGAAGGCAGAGGGACTAAGCGGTTTCATGTTACTGCAGTCTGATATTATTTACCCGAGAACCTTCTTGATGAAGAAGAAAAAAACACCAAGGCTTAGTAAACATTAGAAGGCTGTAAGGATCGCACCCTCTGTGTCTAATATATTCCTTTTTGTGTGGTTTGGTAAGGAACCTAAAGACAGGGGTGTAATGCCTCGGTGATGAAGCAGGGAGGCTGATGGAAGATATTAAAAAAAATTGGTTGTAAATAATACCGGATCATAGCCCTTGTCTGCAAATTGGAACTTTTGACTTTTTCTCGCCTGGATTCTCATTCTGTTTCTTCAGTCGTTTCAAATTCACACTTTTACATTTGATTTACACGGCAAGTGTTTATTTTCCTACACTGCAATCCAGTCTATATTTTTATTTCTTACTGAAAGGAAAGTGTTTGTTTTTCTAGCAATGCCTATATTTGATAAGCTGCAGTCACTGTGTATCCCTGTAGATGGAAGGCATGGCTGGTCTCCACGGGCAGCGGTGAGGAGGGATAAACCAAGTCACTAAAGAAATCATCTAGCGTAGCTTTGGTAGGAAGATTCCTTATGGCTTCCAGGTTACCCTAAAGCAGGAGTCTAAGAAAGAGAATATTAGTTCTACAAGTGGGCAGCACTTTCAAGGGACCACAGTGGGCATTTTTCTTCTTCTTTTTTTTTTAATGCCAGAGAAAGCGAAGTCCAGTAAAAGCAGTCAAGAGACTCCCTTGAAATGATGGTGCTAGAAAATGATTTCTGAGAGCTGGGGAGAATTTAAATGAGGCTGCATGGACACCTATAGATAGCATCAAACAACTTCCATTTGGCTGCCGTGGTGGGGAATGACGGCCCCTGGATGTGATCAAAACCCCTCCTCCCTCCCCCCCACCCCAGCCCCGCGTTCTCTGGGGTTCCCCCTTGAGTGGGACCATCGCGGCTCATTTAGATGCAGCGCAGTATTTGGCAGGGTGCAGAAGCTGCTTGTGCTCCCGGTGCTTAACCTCCTTTCCCCTAGATACAAATGTCAATATTGGATTTAGTCTGGTTGAATGAATGTGTCAGAGGCGAGATTAATGACTGGCAGCCACAAAAGGATTTTTCAATTGGCAAAAGTAAATTTCTCACAAATGAATCAAAACAGTTTGAGGTGGAAAAGAAGCAAGGGGAAAAAAAAACCAGCCTTGCCAAGTTGAGTCATGATGCCTCATTTAATGGATTTGAAGACTTCAGGATAGACTTTTACCTACTACTGGATTCACCCAGCAGGAAGCGGGGGGTAAGGGGAAGAGCATATACCTTACTATCCTCACAGAGCATTTTCTGTAAAAAGTCTCAGTATGTTATCTCTTTTTATAGCATAAAACCATCCACCGGCTACCTTCCGATGATCAGAGGGCCTAGTTTATTATAATAATCCTTAGACCATTTAATGTAATAAGTTAAATGTATGGAAGTTTTTCTTTTTATGGGTGGTTGCATTCCTGTCTTTAGAAATGGGTTTGCTTTGCTGTTTATTTATTTGTTTGCTTTGAATGCTTTTTTTAACCATCATGCATCTCTGCTTTGACTGGTTGAGAATAAAGGTAGGTGGTTCCCAACACAGAATCACTTTTCCTGTACGATTCACACTTCCGGCATAATTGCTAAGACCTTTGTGTCTGTGGTCACATTAATATTTCTAGTCATGTTTAATATTATGGGCATGTCTAGTTCAAGGAATCTGTGTTCTAGAGTGAAAGGAAAAAGGAGAGACAACCTTTGGGGTGTGGTTATTGATTTACTCATTAGAAGCAGTTCTGAATTATCCTTTTCAGGTTTAGCAAAACAGGTTAACAGTTATAAACGTACAAGTCTCAAGAAGGGAATTTGAAGGTTATGGAAGAAATGTGGGAAGTATCAACTATTCAACTCTATAGATTCCTTGAGAGCTGCTGACAGAGTTTAGAAAAGTGGACTTCAAGTCCTCAGAAAACACAATTTTCATACACTACCCACATGTATTAAATCTTCTAAATTCAAGGCCATTGCCAAATGACTAAAGAAAGCAATCAGTCAGTTGGCTGGTGTCTAGTGTCAGAGCCTATGACTGGCCCTTGCTGACTTCCTGAATTTTATATATTAAAAGATAAACAACACCCAAGAAGTCTCTACCTTATAAGAATCACTATAAAGCCTTCTTTTTTCTAACAATAAAGAATAATCAAGCTATATAAATTAGGATTAGATTTGGTCACTTATAACAAAACCCCAACAACATTAATGTCTTTACCACACAAGGTTCATTCTCTCACCTGAAATAGGTCCTGAGGTTTACTGGTGGCAGACCATTATGGAGGCTCCATATTTAATTGGGATCCTTGATGGTCTTCTTTCCCCTTGCTAGAATGCCTTATATATTTATGTTAAGAATCTATCCATTCCCTACCTCACACCCAATAGGCTGGCTACTATAAAAACAAACAAACAAACAAAACAAACCCAAAAAGAGAGTGACAGGTGTTGGAGAGGATAAGGAGAAATTAGAACCCTGTGACACCGTGGGTGGGAATATAAAATGATGCAGCCACTATGGAAAAGAAAGTTGATAGTTTCATCTTTTTGTCTGTCTCCTGTGTCTTACTTTTTTTTAAAGATCTATTTATTTTAGAGAGAGAGTGTGTGTGTGAGTGCATGAATGGAGGGAAGGGCAGATGGAGAGGGAAAGAGAATCTTCAAGCAAACTTCCCACTGGGCATGGAGCTTGACCCAGGGCTCTATCCCACCACCCATGAGATCATGACCTGAGCTGAAATCAAGAGTGGGATGCTTAACTGACTGAGCCACCCAGATGTCCCTCCTGTGTCTTATTTTTTAAGTGTCCAAAATCTATCAAGAAAGAAAAGAGTGTTTTGTATTGACTGTCTAAAATATACACCATAATAATAATATATTCTCTCTCTCTCTCTCTCTCTCTCTCTATATATATATATATATAAAATCTTTCCTTCAGCTTATTGACATTCTAAATGCCCACTGGTCGCAGGCACCATGGCCTTGCCCTAGGCTGTTGTGCCATGATGCATTATAAAAGGGTCAGAGATTCATGTTCTAAAACACAGGAGGAAATTGGCAGCCATGAACCAAAATGGCTTGCAGTTATGAGTTCTTGATCAGCTTTTTAAAAATTAGTTACCAACATTTAAAAATTGAGAGATTCCAGGGAACAACTTGATCTCTGACTTCTCCTGAAGAATCAGCCTTTGGCCTCTGTTGGTAGAAGGCCAAATGCCTCTGAAGTTGATCAGTTGCAGCCCCTTGGGACAGGACACTCTTTCCAAATTCCCACTGACCTAACCTCTCCTTAGCATCTTGTATCACCTACCTGGCCTTGCAGGCTCTTATATTTGCAAACTGTTTTTTTTGCAACTTTTGTTCTAAAAATTTTTGTGTCACCTGCAAGCATATCTGAGGCTGACAAGTTCTTTTAGGGCCAAAGTGTTTGTACCAGGTTCCTTCCAGCTTTGTGAGACCTCTCCTCATATTTCTTCCTAGTAGTATTGTTTAGAGACCCTATCCTCACAGCCAAGGTAGCCTAGGTATGCTAGGAAGTATAGAGTCCAGAATTGACCTGCCCCTTACCATGTTTATTTAACAGGGCTTATTGTGGAGAGTTGTTTCATCCACTCTCATAATTTATCCTAGACCATATCTGAAAGCTCAGGGAGAACTCCCAGAACTCTGAGCTCATTCCAGTAGCTTATGGACCCAGAGTGACAATGACCAAGTATTGCCTTTTATTATTCAAACAAAACTGACTGGGCCTTCCTAATAGTCTTCTTCTGCTGCTTTGCTGTGGCAGATTCCACCGTGGAAATGGCCAGCATATGGCCTCAGATATCTTTTAAGTATGTGTCCCCCAGAAGCCCCCTGGAAAGAAATAATTAGGAATATCTCAGCTAAATGTCTTGGAGGGTCAGCTAAGTTTAGAAAATTCTCATTAGCTATGACCATGTTGTCTTCTCTCATTATAAATCTACTGAGGTGTCCACTACCCCAGGCTACTACCTAATTATTGCTAAACAACTCTATTACCTAATAATTTGCATTAAGACAAATGAAAAAGTTAGTGACTTCTAGTTACTCTCTTTGCTTCTTTGCATTCTTTATGGGTTTCCAAAGCATCTATCTAGCAAGCAACTAGCTCAGCAGTAGCTGAGATTATCCCATTTATGGAGGTGGGGGGATGTCCAGAACTAATGTCAGCTTTGACCAATCTTCATGTTGAAAATATTTGCACAGTTTAGATTATCCTGAATAGGTATAGCTGACTGTGTACAGAAGGGTATAGAGGCCAAAGTAATAATAGAAAACAACCTTAACAGGTAATAATTATGTCATGCTTAGTATGTGCTAGGGACCGCTGTAAGTGCTTAATGCTTTCAACAACTCTAGGAGGTGGGTACTATTATTTCTCTCATTTCACAGATGAGGAACCTAAGGCACAGAAGGGTTAAGTTCATAAAGCCAGAAATGCTGGAACTGGAATTTGAACTGAGGCAATCTGGCTTCAGAGTCCACGCTCTTAAGCAAAACTACATCTTTCCCTTACAGGACTGGATGATTCTGCAGGGTGAAGCTGGGCTATGTTCCACTTTAGCCTCTCCTTATGGTAGCATAGTTTCAGGAAAATTAAGATTGTATGTAATTTTATATATTTTCATATACATATATAAAAACATACATAAATATATGTTTATACAAAATATATAATGAACATACATATAATAAAGGGCATTGTGTCTGGACTATAAAAACAACTTTTATGACTCAATAATAAGACCAAAAATGGGGAATAGCCACTTGATAAGTAGTATGAATAGCCAATATGTACATAAAAAATTTCTTGACATCATTTTGGGGAAACAAACCCACAATGAAATGTCATTACACATCTTTGAGAATGACTAAAATGAAATGACTGATGATACCAAGTATTGGTGAAGAACTGGAGCCAATAGAAATCTCACACATTGCTGGAACTTTTTGAAGTGGTTGTAGGATGGTGTAATTACTTTGGAAAACAGTTCGGCACTTTCTTAGAAATTAGATATGCACTTAACATATGACTCAGTAGTCCCACTTTTGGTATTTATCCAAGAGCGATGAAAACATGCATCCACAGAGATTTGCACACAAATATTTCTAACAGCTTTATTCATAATAGTCCCAAACTGAAAACAACCCAATGTCCGTTGACAGATGAATGAAATGAATTGTAACATAATTCATAGAATGGAATATTACTCAGAAATAAAAAGGAATGACCTATGAATACATGTGACAACATGGATGAATTTCAAAAACACTCTACTAAGCAAAATAACATGTTGTATGAGCCCACGTATATTAAATTTTAGAAAAGACAAATTACATCATATTGACAGAAAGAAGATCAGTTGCTCTGGAGCCAGGTTGGGTGGTGGTGGTGGGGTTGATTGCAAAGGGCACAAGGGTATTTTGGTATACTGTAAATGATCTATATCTCAATTACCAGTGGTAGTTATACATTTGTCAAAACTCAATGAATATAAAATGTGTGCATTTTATTGTATACAATTTATGCCTTAATAAGTTTGCTTAAAAATAAAAAGGACTGAAATGAAAGACTAAGCATTTAACTTAAGAAAACAAAAATAAGTAGAAAGAAAGAAATTATAAAGAGCATACATCAATAAGTAATAAACAAAGATATGATTGGGAGCATCAATAAAGCCCCAAAGTTTTTTGTTTATGTTTTTAAATTCTGACAAGAAAAAGAGAAAAGACACACATGAATAGTATTAAAAATGAAAAGAGCATGTAACTACAGATGTAGGGATAATAAAAAATAAGAAAGCCAGAGTAATTACTTTAGGTTAATAAATATAAAGACATTCAGAACAGACAATTTTCTAGAAAAATATGAACACTAATATGGACTCAAGAAGAGATGGAAGCTCTGAAAAAAACTTATAATGGATAAATAAATTGAACAGGGAGTTAAATATATACCTTCTCTAAATTTTTACACAAAACATTAGGCTTTTAACAAGAAAGTTCTACAATACATCCAATGATCAGAATTTAAATAATATAAAACACTTCCACAGAATAGAAAAAGAAGAATGCCCCCAAACTCATTTTACAACTAAGCTCACTTAAATTTGATGATAGTGCAATTATGGAATATTATAGGCCAATCTTTCTTCTGAACATAGATTCTGAAACTTTCAACAAAATATTAAAAGACAAAATCCAGTAATGTATTCAACTATTTGATTTATCTGAGGGACTAAAGGGAGGTTTAATATTAAAAAAAATAATAATGACCATTTACTCCATTGACAAAATTAAGAAGAAATACCTCCTGGTAAATGCTGTAAAAACAATTGATAAAATTCAACGTACATTTAAGTATACTCTAGTTAACTAGAAATAGAAAGGAATATTCTTCCCTGATAAAGAATTTTTACTAAATATTACACTTAATGGAAATAGGAACATTTCCTTCGAGTCAGTCATGATTTCTAGATGCTGATATCAGGGTTCAATCTTATATTGGGGATCCTAGCCAGTGTAGTTAGTCAAGAAAAAGAGAAAGAAAAAGAAAAATTACTTAAGAAAGGATAAGGAAGAAACAAAATTGTCATTATTGATGAAGGGTCTGATTGTCTAGATAGAAAATCCAAGGGAATCTACAGATAATATATCAGAATCAATAAAAGAGTTCAGCAACATTGTTATTATATAATATTGATAAACAAAACACAAAATCAATGTACAAGAGCAACAAACTATTAGAAAATGTAGTTTTACCAAGATAAAATTTATAGAGGGCTATCTGACTAGCTATTAATCTGAATAATAAATCTAAAAAAATGCACAAGAAATTTATGGAGAAATTTATAAAAAGTTTAAAAGACATTCTAAAAGACCCTAGGAAGTTAAAAGGAACATGTGTTCATGTAAAGCAAAACTCAATATTGTAAAGATGTCATTAATGCCAAAATTAATTTATAAATTCAATGCAATGTTAATTAAAATCCTGAGGTTTCAGTTTTGTTTTTATGAAACTTAAAAAATAAATTCTAAAGTTTATATTGAAAATAAAGAGTCAAGATTAAGGAAAACAATTTTGTAAAAGAAGAGCAAGGAACATAAGCTTAATAACTTGATTTTAGGAGCTAGTATTAGGTTGAATCATAAGAAATTTCTGTTTCTTTTCTATGAGTCATATTAGTAGGATATTGGCAATACCACAGAATTCAACCTAGAGTAATTAAGACAACCTCATATTGACAAAATAATTAGTAAAAAGATCAGTAGGAAAGAAACCTAAAGACGAGAAGTAGACACCACATGTATATGGAGACATGACACTGAACAGGATTAATTCTGCTTCAATGGAGGAAGGATGGATAAATAAATAAATGGTTTGGGACAATTTGTTATCCATGCAAAATAATAAAAATCCATAGTATTGTCTATAATAAAAATGAAAGATTTTTTTTCAAAAATAAAAGGCTTTGATATGCATGAAAGACTTAAATGTGAAAGGGAAACTATAATATTATTAGAAGGCAAAATGGGAGAATATGTATTTATGATCTCAAGGAAGGGAAGAATTTGTTAAACAAAACACAAGCAGGATGAACAATAATGAAAAGGATAGATACAATTATATTGTAATTAATACTTCTATGCATCAAAAGACACCATAAAAAGTTAAAAATATAACAGACTTGAGGGGCACCTGGGTAGCTCAGTCGTTAAGCGTCTGCCTTCGGCTCAGGTCATGATCTCAGGGTCCTGGGATCGAGCCCCGCATCGGGCTCCCTGCTCCGCGGGAAGCCTGTTTCTCCCTCTCCCTCTCCCCCTGCTTGTGATCCTGCTCTCACTGTGTCTCTCTCTGTCTAATAAATAAATAAAATTAAAAAAATATATATATATAACAGACTTGAAAGAGACTTATGAATAGACAGTAATTGGCCAAGTTGTCCATCAAACTATGAGAAGATACCCAGTCTTCTCAATATTCAGGAAAATCTAGTTTAAGACTAAAACTATGATGACATACATTTAACATCTGTCAGAATGAAAAAGTTCAAGCTTGACTACACTGCTTCATGAGGATGTGGATCATTAGTAACTTGCATTCTCTGAGGTGGGGGAGGAACCCGGCACTACTTGGTAAAGATTAAGATACACACACCTTACGACCCAGCCGTTCTACTTCTACATAGTAACCCCCCAAACTTATAAACGTGCTCATGCAGTCATTTACAAGAATGCTCATAGGACATTGCTTGTAGCAGTGAATGATTACCATGATGTCCATCACTAGGAAAATGGATAAGTATACAGCAGTCAAAATGAATAAACTAGTCCATCTTTAAAGACATAGGTGAATTTCACAAATATCATATTGAGTGAAAAAGACGGGGTAAAGAATACATCCAATTTAACACCATCTTAATAAAGTCTATTGTACATTTCAACACCACCACACAGGGGTAAAAGAATAAAGAAATACGTGAGAGGGATAAACACCATATTTGGAATTGTGGTTAGTTCCTAGAGGAAGGAAAGGAGTTGATATTTAGGAGGGCTACGCCATGGATTTTAAAATATGTCTATAATATCTTGTTTCTTAAATTAGGTGATGGGTATTATTCTCCACACATTTTTGTGTATCTGAAATATTAAAATAAAAAATAAAGAGTGGATGGAATTGAGTAGAAAGTTTTTGAGATGTCTGACCATGAAGAAAAACAAGATGATAGAACTTGAAGATAACTGTGGATTCAACAAAAATTTTTGTTGTAGTTGTCTCTTTTATTTTGAGTTGATGAAGGGAAGATACTGGTGTCCCTGCTGCATATGATCTGCAACTCCAGACAGCACCATTTTCATAGCCTGGAGCACGTTTGGATGCAGAGGAAGGACTGAAGGTGCAGAAGAGAGACTTGACAACAGAAAGAAAGGGATTGCAGAGGAAGGGCACTTTGAGGGACCCTGTTGAAACTAATTGGAGAGAAATTGATGTGTGTTAATGGAGGCAGTTGCACAGATTCAGAGATGGGCCGATGAGTGAGTGCCTAAGAGATGAACCCAATTCCTCAAGGAAGTAGAGACAGAGCCCGAGGATAAGCTAGTGTGAAAGTCTAGGGTAATTATAGCGCTGGAATATGGAATCTGAAGTTGAGAAGAAATTCAAAGAAAGGAGGATGGATATAGTGAACAGAGAAGGGGGTTGAGGGGATTGAAGATCTCAGTGAAGTCAGAATTTTCCTTATGGAAAGCGAGTGCAAAGGGTGGGCCAAAGAGGGGAGTGTTTGTATACCCTGAATGATATTGGGCTGCCTAGTGGCCAGTTTTAGCATGGTGTTTCATTCAAAGAAATATCATTCCAATCTGCAAGGAAGCATAAAAAGCATTTTTAAATATTTTACCAAAATGCCTTGAAAAGGGGCAGAAAAGAATTACATTCCTCGTCACAGCAAAGCCTAAATTCCCCTTGCCTCTCACTTTCCCAGTATCTCTCTTCTCACCTCTGCTGCAGCACCATATAGAACTCAGCCTGTAATTCCAGTGTGTTTCATCTTCCAGATCTTGGTTCTGCAGGGAAGAGCTCTGAGCTCTGTATAACATAAATCAATCAAACCTCATTTAGTTCCACCTCATTTTTTAGCAGTGCCCATTCTCTGGATCAGCACAACCAAAGCCCTGTAGCTTCCATTTTTGGTTCCTATCGTTTGGATTCACAATCTTGTATGTGGTGTGGTTTCTGGTGATGATGAGGTCAGGGATGTAATCAAGTGCAGCGGAGAGAAAAAGGACATCTGAGAAGAGAATACCCAGGATTTGAGAGGCCAGACTATCAGACAGATTATTCACATGGAGCTCAAGCCTATGTTCACGTGATGTTAGGAGTTGTGGGGAAGAAGACCCATCTTATGTTTTATTGAGGAAGAGGAATGACCAATAAATTGCCAGATGATCCTTATGAGAAGGGAAAAAATTTCCATACATAGCAGAATGATTATTATTCAAGATGGAGGAGGAGTAATGGTCTCAAAGGAGTAAGTTGAAGAAAAAATGACTTCCACCTAAAAGGGTTCTAGGAGAGCAGTATCCCCAAGAGACACGCAAGGTTTAGTTAAAGAAAGGAGATGGGCAGGGGTAGTGGTTCAGAGAGGAGGTTAAAATTCATGAGATATTACTGAAGAGAAGTTTCCAAAAGGCACAGCTTATATTTTATTTCATTTTATGAGGGACAGATGTGGAACAGATCGGGGATTTACTGCACAGTTTGGGGATGAGTGACAGGAAGATAAGCACTGGAGAGGTTTGCTGTTTGATAACTGATGTAAAGAGGGATAGGAGCATTTTGAACTTAGTTCAGATTTTGGAGGCAAGTGTGTTCCTGGGATCCAGGCTTGTGGCTTAGGGGTGTCATGTGGGGAAGATGGGGAATTTCTGATGGGCCAGGCATATCTGCACATTTGGCAGTGGTAGAGCTGGGTCTGGCTTCTTAGAGACATGCAATTTTGAGAACTTATCCTAACGAATTAATCATGGTGGCACACAAATTTATGCCAGAGGATATTCACCACCATCTTGTTTTTAACAACAAAATCTGCAAATATTTTAAATATCCAACAATAAGGAACCAATTAAGCAAATTCTGACACATCCATGATGTAATTCTGTGTAGACATAAAAAAAATAACATAGAAATATATTTAATAAGATGAGGAAACAATAGAATGTATTTTAAGTGGAAAAATTCTCACCTGGGTGCAATGTAATGTAAATGTAAAGGATTAGTTGTATTCTAATTCTTGGGTTGGAAATTGGGTTCATTATATTCCTAAAAACAAAAATAAAATAAGAGAGGGCTATGGGTAAAGGATGATCCAAGAATTATTATTAATAAATTATGCCTATCTGAGCTTCAGTTTTAAAAAAATAATTCACAAAAGAACACACACAGTGATCCTAATTTTTATTTAAAAAATCTGAGCCACATTTGGTCTTGTTCCTCATTGTCTAGGCCTCTGTCTTCTTGTTCATTCTCTGTATTTTAGCTCAGTTTCACTGTTTTAGTTACTGATTGTTGTTAAAAATCATCCCAGAATTTAGTAGCTTAAAACATTAAACATTTATTATTTCAGTTTCTGCGGATCAGGAATTTGGGAGCAGCTTAACTGGGTGGTTCTGGCCCAAGAGATTCCATCAGGATATCGCTAAAAGTTGCAATTATCCGAAGGCTTGACTGGGGCTGGAAGTCCCACTTCCAAGATGGTTCACTTATGAGACTCTCAGCGGGAGGCCTTAGTTTCTCACCTCACAAGCCTCCTCACAGCTTGATTGAGTATCCTCACGACATGGCAGCTACCTTCCCCCAGAATAACTAATCCAAGAGAGAGGGCAAGAAGGAAGGCACAGAACTTTTCATGACCTAGTTTCAGAAGTCACGCACTGTCACTTTGGCCACATTATATTCATTAGAAGTGACTCACTAAGTTCACTCAAGGACAGAGATGTTGCTCCTGGAAGCTGGAAGTTGGGTAGGCAGGCACTGATGTAACAAGGCTTAAGGGGCTGTGCCTGGAGCAGTGACAGCTCTGTCACACCTCCTATTATTCAAAAAACTCTTGAGATATTAATCTGTCATTCCAATCAGAATTCCTTTTTTTTTTTTTACCTTTTCAGCATTGCCTTCCAGTTAAAGTTCATGTCCTCTTCCCTCACCTTCCCACTAATGTCCAGATGCTCTCATCTGAATTATGTATCACTTTAATTTAATTATTTTAATTGCACATTCTCAGTATTTACTAGCATCCACATGTCCACAAGTCAACCCTCCATATGTTCTACACATTCTTTTAAAATATTTCTCACAGGTGGTCATTCAGGACCTGCTTCCATACTTCAACTGAAAAGGGCTCACTACCTAACTGCCATGTGAGGTATTCTATAAAAGCTCTTGATCAAGAATGATTCTTTATTCTAGAAACCTCTCATATCAAAGATAGCAAGCTTATGAGATGTATAAATAATGCTGTGTAATCTGTGTTAGTCAGCTTGAGCCTCCATGACGAAATATTGCAGAATAGGTGATTTAAACAACAGAAATGTCTTTTCTCACTATTCTGGAGGCTGGAAAGTCCAAGATCAAGGTCCAGTAGGATCAGTTTCTGATGCAAATTCTCTTGCTCTCTTGCAGATGACCACCTTCTCCTTGTATCCTCACAGGGTAGAGAGAGAAAAGAGTGAGCAAGCTCTCTGGTATCTCTTCTTGTAAAGACACTAATCCCATCATTAAGGGTCCCACCCTCATGACTTCACAAACACAATTACCTCCCAAAGGTCTCTTCTCCAAATATTATCACATAGGAGTTAGGGTCTCAGCATATGAATTCTAGGGAGATGAATTCAGTCAATAACATAACCCATAGCATGACTCAGAACTGCTTTTTGTGTCTGAGATTAGGTAAGAGATTTTTGCTCTTAGTCTTTTAGGGAGCTCATCTCTGATGCCTTGATAAGTACTTTTGGCCAGAAATGATCATAAAGTGATGCTTTTTTTCTCCTTTCTTTGCAACTCTGGCACTGACTTTGGGGTGATGGTATACCCCGGGTCAGTTTTTTCTTCTCCATAAGACAGAGAAAGTAGGATAAGTTCTCATTACTGGATGCTGGCCCTGATTCCTCACCATATGAGTAATGAGTCAGTACTATTTACCAAGGAGGTTTATAATGATTATTTCATGTTTTAAATTCAATCCTGATTTTCCTGCAAATGCAGCATTCGGAGGAAAAGAAAGAACTCAGCTGTCTCTACAAACATATGGAAATCAATGATAAATGGACAGAGACTGCACAGTATATTTATTAACCAAGCTCATATAAATCATAATTTTTCAACCATTTATTAAACTAATGGGATTGTTTTGGGAACATCAAAGAATTCTTTATTAGGTAAATAATCATGTTTATCCACTCAGTTATGGGGAAAAGCAAATCATTCACACTGCATTTACTCTGCCTCATCAGATTTCATTTCTCTTAAATGTCAGCCATTGATAATTTTTACCAAACAACCTGGTAAAAAAAAAAAAATCCAAATTTTTATCAGGCTTCAACCACCTCTCTGGTCCTGGAAAAGGACTGCTGCTCATTCCATTTCTTTCTTCCCCAACTGGATAAATTGCTCCATGAGGCTCAAAATGGCTCTCCCATACCGAACTCAAATTTAGGTAGTTGGAAATAGTGGCCAACTCTGTTTTTCTTGATTCATCTTACATCAGTATTTTCATTATATGACCACCCAGGCACATCTCAGCAGCCTGCTTTGTTGATTAAGCCTGAGCTAGATCCCTTCAACACCTGAAACAATTCCCTTTGTTTTCACTCTTCTTCTCCATCACACAATCAGCTGATGTGGGCTCAGAGAGCACTGACTTTTTCCAGTGTTAATAGGAAGAAAACACAATTGGGAAGTTAAGTCAGTACCTGATAAGGAAGATGTACTCCATGTTTGTCATTTTGATTTGTAATATCAATGTTGTCCTGAAAAATTATTTTTATAAATCAGAATTTTATAATAAAAATGTATTTTAGCCTTATTTAGCATGTACCAGGGGAGTTAGAAATTCCATTTATTTAGTAAATAGTTATTGATTGCTCTAAGGCCAGTCATTAGGCATAGTGGGAAATATGAAGATTTATTGATTTACTCAGTAAACATTTACTGAGTATCAGCTATGTGCCTGACACTGTTTGAGACACTGGGGATATAGAGGTGAACAAGAAACAAGACTCCTGATCTCAGGGAGCTGCTATTCCAGTGGGAAAAGACAGATGATAAACAAGTAAGTAAGCAAATAAAAATGATCATCAAATAGCAGCAAGTGTTATAAAGAAAATTCAACAGAATAGTACAAAAATGACTGTAGCAGTGAGGGAAGCAGTCATTTAGATGGAATAGTCAATGAAAGCATCTGGAAAGTGACATTTGATCTAATATAGATGATGAGTAGAGTAGGGCACATTCCTTTTCCTGGAAGAGTTTACAGTCCAGAAAGATTCTAAGACTGCATTCAATTTAGTGCAAAACTCCAAGCAGGTGTATATGAACTTCATGTTAGAAATGGCATAATAGCACACAACTCAAAGAATAAAATAAATATCTATGGGTCCACACTGATATAAATAAGTTATTGAACAAATAAACAAGTGCAAAATAGTGGATAAACCTTCTTACAGAAGAATTTCAAATAATACATATAGATATTCCTTTCTAAAGAAGGGAGAACATAATTCCTCTCCTTTTGTGTGTGGTCTGGAGTTTGCAACTTGCTTCCAAAGGAAAAAAAAAAATGAAGGGAAAACAAACTTTACAGTGGAAAAACCTGACAAATGCCATCTTACTGGAGTGATCAAGGTTAACATCACCAGGGATGAGTTACATTGATATCACAGACCCTCTGATATGATGTGACAAGAAGGGCATTTTATCCTCCAAACCCACAACCCCAGTTTAATCATGAGAAAACACAGGAAAACCCAAATTGAGAGACATTCCACAAAATTCCTGACCAGTACTCTCCAAAACTGTCAAGGTCATAAAGAAAAAAAAAGAGAAATATCTATGTCATTAAGATGGTGATATAGGTCATTCCTGATTTCAGTACCCGTCACAAAAAGGCCAAATTAGCAACTATCCATAGGCAAGACACCATTGTGAAAATTCCAGAACCAAGAATAAGCTGAAGCACCCCCTGGACCACAGAGATCAATAAGGACCACATTAGAAGGGTAAGATGATCAGCTTCAGTCTGGAGGCATCACCCCCCGCACCCCCTGCCTCCACCCAGGGCCAGCATAGATGCCACAATAAGACTGTGGTTTCTCCATTGGGGAAAAGAAGACCCAAGATGGAAAACCAGCTTCCTCAATATAGAAAGACTCTTTCTAGGAGACCCACTCAGGTCTCATCTTATAGAGATCACTGGGGGATTCTGCTGGGCTGGACCACTGGGGATCACTGGAGGGGGGATGGGACTTACAGCAACCAGCCCTCAAGTCTTTGTAGACCAAGTGTCTGTTTCCAGTAGTGCCAGAGTAGAGATCTTAGCCAGTCACTCTGCCCATCTGTAGAAGCAAGCCAGTGTGGTCCTGTCTGGTAAGGGAGCTCACTTGGCAGTTCTATCTGACTTAGGTTTCCAACCAATGGGCCATGGCAGCCATGGAACTTATTCTGGGCCTCACTCAGGCAGAGAAGCAAGTTCAAAGTCTCATACAACTGCTGAACATAGCCTCCAGTCCCATCCCAGAGAACCCAGCAACTGTGGAACTTAATCTAAAGCCTGCCTGGGCAGGGATTCAAGCCAGCAGCCATGCCAAACTGCTGAGCATAGTCTCTGGCTCTGCCTAACCATGGAGCCTGAACAGTGACTCTGGGCAGCCTTGAAGCCCAATCTATGATACCACCAATTCATGGAGCCCAGCCTACAGCCCTGCCCAACAGTGGAGCCTAGCCAGTGACCCTGTCCAACCATGGAGCACAGTCTCAAGCCCCATTTAACTGCAGGGTATAGCTGGAGGCCTCGCCCAACGAGAAAACCTGGCCAACAACATCATCCAACAGCAGAATACAGCCAGTGGCCTACCTGATTATGAAAATCAGCCTGTGAATGTGCCCAACTTTGGGGCACAGCCTGTGGCTCCACCCAATTGCAGAAAACAGCCTGAGGTCCCATCCAATTGTAAAGCCTTATCTACATCCCTGCCTGAACATGGAGTCCAGCCAGCAGCAGCATCTGGCTCGGGAGCACAACCTGAGGGGCCACCCAACCAAGAGTGGTTTCAGAGCCCAACTAGTGGCCTCCCTGACCACAGAGCAGTCAGCAGCATCCCCTTCATCCCCACCACTTCAGAGCAATGGTGTAGCCATACTAGAGATACTGATAGCAAACTCCACATGACCACGGATACTACCAGCTGACCTGTTCAGTGCCCCAAACTGAGCTGCATGGTGAAGATGACTCCCTGTTGCAATGAATCTGCAAAGTCTGGAAGAGATTGCTTACTCAGATGCATAGATACCAATGCAAAAATATAAGGATCATGAAGAATCAGGTAAACATGACACAATCAAAGGGAACTAATAAAACTCTAATAATTAACCATAAAGAAATGGAGATCTGTGAATTATCTGACAAAGAAGTCAGAATAATCTTTTTAATGAGGTTTAGTGAACTACAAAACATGCAGATAGACCACTAGACTAAATTGGGAAAACAGTGCATGTACAAAATGAGTTCAGAAAGAAGTAGAAACCATAAAAAATCCAAACAAAAAATCCTAGAATGGAAGAATTCAATAGAGTGTCAACAGCTGACTTGAACAAGCATCCAACAGCAGCAGAATACACATTCTTCTTAAGCACACGTGGAACTTTCTATGACAGATCATATATTAGGCCACAAAACAAGTCACAACAAAGTCAAGAAGATAGAAAGTATATCAAGTATCTTTTCCAACCACAATGGTATAAAACCAATAATCAATAATAAGAGGAAAGCTGGAAAATTCACAAATACATAGAAATTAAAAACT
Source organism: Halichoerus grypus (assembly GCF_964656455.1). Taxonomy (NCBI): domain Eukaryota; kingdom Metazoa; phylum Chordata; class Mammalia; order Carnivora; family Phocidae; genus Halichoerus; species Halichoerus grypus. The sequence continues at coordinate 136,629,609 of NC_135720.1, read as the reverse complement.
CCAAAACAACCAATGAATCAAAGAAGAAAATGAAAATAAAAAAGTATCTTGAGGCAAAAGAAAATGGAAACACAACCTACCAAAATATATGGGATACAGAAAAAGCAGTTCTAAGAAAGAAGTTTATAGTTATAAATGAATACATCAAGAAAAAAGAAAGATCTCAAATAAGCAACCTAACATTATACCTCAAGGATATAGAAAAAGAACAAATTAAGCCCAAAGTTAGCAGAAAAAATTGAAATAATAAAGATCAGAGCAAAAATAATTAAAATAGATAATAGGAAAACAGTAGAAAAGAAACAAAACTAAGAATTGGCTCTTTGAAAAGATAAACAGATTTGATGGACCTTTAGCTAGATTTTTTTTAATAGAAAAAGAGAGATAACTCAAATAAATCAAATTATAAATAAACATGGAGACATTACAAGTGATACCACAGAAATACAAAGGATCAGGAGAGACTTCTTTGAAAATTATATGCTAACAAATTGAACAGCCTAGAAGAAATGAATAAATTCCTAGGAACATACAACCTACCAGGACTGAATCATGAAGAAAGAGAAAATCTGAACAGACCAATGATGAGTAAGGAGACTGAATCAGTAATAAAACCATCTCCCAACAAAGAAAATCTCATGACCAGATGGTTTCACTGGTGAATTTTACCAAATATTTAAAGACGAATGCCAATCCTTTCCAAATTTTTCAAAAAATTAAAACAGAGGGAATACTCCCAATCTCATTGTACAAAGCCAGAATTACACTGAAACCAAAGCTAGCTAACGACACTGGAAGAAAAGGAAACTATAGGTCAGTATTCCTGATAAATATAGATGTAAAAATTCCCAACAAAATGGTAGCAAGCCAAATTGAAAATCACATTAAAAGGATCACATGCCAAGATCAAGTGGAATTCATCCCAGGAAGGCAAGGATGGCTCAATATTTGCAAATAAATAAATGCTACATACCACACTAATAGAATAAAAGATAAAAATGATATGATCATTTCAATATATGCCAAAAGAACATTTGACAAAATCCAACATTCTTTCATGATAAAAATGCTCAACAAATTAGGTATAGAAGGAACATAATAAAGGTCATATATGACAAGTCCACAGTTAACATCATGCTCAATGGTGAAAGGCTGAAAGTTTTTTCTCTATGATCAATAACAAGAGGAGGGTACACACTCTCACCACTCCTATTCAATGTAGTAATGAAAATCCTAGCCAGAGCAATCAGGCAGACAAAGAAATAAAAGGCATCCACATTGGAAATGAAGAAATTGTCTGTTTGCAGATGACATGATATTATATATAGAAAACCTTGTAATGTAAATAACTGACAATAAGTTGTTTTGATTATAATGTAAGAGCCTGACATTAATCTTCTAATTTCCAAGGCATTCATTTCAAAGATATTCTTTTCAAATGAATATATTACCAGTTACACAACTGGATAAAGAGACAGGCTGCCCCACCTGTGAAGTCCCCCTTTAAGAAAGCCCTGACTAACCTAGATAATTGACCCTGCTTTTCCCTTCCCGCATTTCAATTCCTGCTCTTATGCTTTAAATTTGCGAATAAAGAGTCAACCCATGAAGTCCTAGGTAATTCACCCCAGACCTCAATAAAGGTAGAACCACAAATCCTCATTCTCTCTCCCCCCTCCCCTTTCCTCCTTGTCCCTCTCTTTTCCCCTCCCTACCAACTCACTGTATGGCCCTGGGTATGCAGTGTACTCTCAAGAACTTGTGAATAATAAAGCTTGGTTTTTTTCAAAGTTCCCTGATGGTTTTTGTTGAGTTGTGTCTTGCAATCATAATAAGAACCACAAGGACCAGTCCAGCCACAACATTGACTCCAGTAGGATAAATGTCTGCCAAGGTTTGCCACAAGTAGTATGGACCCAGTTGAGTGCCCCAGGCATTCCTAGCTGATAGCATCAGTATTGATAGGCTGAGACTGACACAAAACCGCACCAAAAAGGAACCTGATAGAACTTATAAAGAAATGCAGTAAAGTTTCAGGATACAAAGTCAACATACAAAAATGAGTTGCATTTCTATACACTAACAATGAACTATCTGAGAAAGAAATAAAGAAAACAGTTCCATTCATCAAAGCATCAAAAAGAATAAAATACCAAGGAATAAATTTAACCAAGGAAGTGAAAGATATACGTACTGAAAACCATAAGAGATTCATTAAAGAAGTTGAAGAAGACACACATAAATGGAAAGATATTACATGTTCATGGATAAGAAGAATTAATATTGTTAAAATGTCCATACTACCTAAAGCTATCTATGGATTAAATGTAATCCCTATGAAAATTCAAATGCATTTTTACAGAAATAGAAAAAAAAAATCCTAAAATTTGTTTAGAACACAAAAAGACCCTGAATAGCCAAAGCAATCTTGAGAAAGAAGAACAAAGCTAGAGAATCACACTTTCTGATTTTAAACTGTATTACAAAGCTATAATAATCAAAACAGTATTGTGTGGGCATAAAAAGAGACACATAGACAAATGGATCAGAATTGAGAGTCCAGAAATAAATCCATGCACATCTGGTCAACTAATATTTGACAAAGGAGCCAAGAATATTCAACGAGGAAAGAAGAGTTTTTTTGATAGGTCATGTTGGGGAAACTGGATATTCATATGCAAAAGAATGAGTTGGGACCTCTATCTTAAAGCACTCTTCTATGTCCTAATATCACCAAATAAAAGAAAAAGAACATGGAGATGGCAAAAGTGCTTTTTACTGCTGTAGTGTAGAGGTGATACATAACACCTCTTCTTATATTCCATTGCCAAGAGCTAGTTATTTGGCCATCCCAAAACCCAAGAGGATAGGAAATGAATTGTTAACAGTATATCCAGCAAGAAGTAGAGAATATACATATTGATGAGTCCTAGCAATCTGTCATAGGTTTTTGGTTTGTTTTTGTTTTTTCCCTTAAACGGGTTGTGGTTTTTTTGCATACATGGGTCTCTTCAACTATAAGCTCCTTGAGAGCAAGGATTGTCTTCTTTAAATCTACTACAGGGACTATGGTAACCATTCTCCAAGATGGCTCCCAATGTTCCCTACTTCCTGTACTTATATTCTCGTGTAATTCATTCCTATTTTGAATAGGCCTGACTTGTATAACCAATAGGATATTGAGAAAAGAACAGGGTGTGATTTCTGTGGCTATGGCTAGGCTGTAAAAATCATTGTGGCTTCCGCCTTGTTCTCTCTTGGATCACAGGCTTAGGGAAAAGCCAGCAATCATGTTGTGAGGACACACAAGCAACCCTATGAAGAGATCCATCTGGCAAGAAATCAGGGTACCTGCTAACAACCAGCCCTAACTTGCCAAGTACGTGAATAAGCCACCTTGAAATGGATCTTCCTTCCATCCTCAGTCAAGATTTTGACACACTTTAGGGTTGTCAAATTTTTTTCCTACAAGATTCACATCCATTCATGCATTCAAAACCTTTTTATTTGTTCCTCAAAAGACATTTCTGTGTAATTACCTTAAGCCTCCACCCGAGAAAGAGATGGTGAATTGGATTCTTCTCACATGTCAGCTCCCATTGGTTGGTAGTGATTGCTCATGTTGCTTCTAGGCCTCTGAGGTTGTGTCCAAGGATAAAGGGTGCAAGCCGTTATTCATCAGTAATACTTGCTAGAGAAATGGAAACAGTAGTAGGTAGTTCATGAACTATGTATTCGCCAGCTATGCCTAAGTATTTTGACTCTTGTTTTTCAAGTCTACATCATCAATTAGGAGCTCATAGACCAATAAGCACCACTTGGCCTAGACAAGGGCTCCAGAGCTTCAGGCCTGACAAATGGCATAAGGGGAAAGCTGAAGCCAGATGCTTTTTGGTCTTAAGTCGTCAATTAATCTGGTTTTACTTACTGTTAATTTATTTATTGTCTAAAATGTGTCTTATACTATTTGTGGTTCGAATTGGTTGCTGAGAATCACATGATCTGTGGCTTTTGCAAAGATCCCACTCCTCAGCTCTAACTTCATATTCTTATGACTAGATTTTTCTAGCACCAGAATCAAGGGCAAAAAGAGTTGTTAAGTAACTACTGGAATTTGAAAGAGGCATGAGAAACATTCTATCCTATCAGGGTTCATTTATATTCTGAGCAGAGTCTGGTGGCCATGTTCACTAAATGCATAAATTTTCAGGTACTTGCAAAATGCCAGGGTCATAAATCTTTTTTAAAAACAAAGCTTATTTATTTTCCTTGAAAATAAAGTGTTTTTTTCTCCCCGTAGAAAATAGAGAAAAGCTCAAAGAAGAAAATAAGTAAAAAAAAAAAAAAAAATCCACCCATGATCCCACCTGTCAGAGCCAACCAATGTTTTACTGTTGTACAAGTTAGAAAACACATATAATCAGGATAATGTCATATATATAATCTCGTTCTGATTTCTTCAGTTACAGCATAACAAAAGAATTTCCTGCATTATTACTAACTCTTTGCAAGCCTCACTTAAAATTGTTTTCTATTTTATTATATTCCTTTATCAAAATGTACTGATCCATTTTCCTAAAATTAAGTTATTTTCATGGAGGGAAGGGAGGTGCTAAATTGCTATAAATCTTCCACTAAGCAAAGACAGTATTATTTCAGAGTGAGATTATTCATTGACTCTTGGAGTCTTGCCCCTGCAAGGCTGCCTTCAGTGAATGGATTATAATGCTTTTCTTTTGTAAAAGAGGAAATGGAGGCACTGTTTTCTGACTTGTGTATGATTATCCAGCCCTCCAACAGTAGGACCACATTTATAGCCCCTCGCTTCTAGCAATTATACAAACATCAAAAGAAGAAAGTACTTTCCATTAGTTCAGTGAAGGTTTCCACCCCTTTCTGAAAGTAGAGTGTTCCTATGAAATCTTTTGTAAGCTAAAATGGAATAAGGCAAAAAACATCCCCTGCTTTCTGAAAGTTTGTGTTAAGCCACTTTGCTTTTTTACTTTAGTACAGTAACAGTTTTCTTCATAAAAGCAAAAATTCTTTTTGGATTTCTTTTTTTTTTAAATTAAGTTTTTATTTAAATTCCAGTTAGTTAACATACAGTGTAATAATAGTTTCAGGTGTAGAATTTAGTGATTCAGCACTTCCATCCAACACCCAGTGCTCATCACAATGGGATGAGAATCTTAACCAACTGCTCAGCTAGGGAGGTGAGCCAATTTACTAAGCATATGTGGAATTCTAAGACTATTTACCTGAGCAAAATATTTCTCACCTGCCTATATTAGGGTGGTAGATCAACAGCTTGAGGTTAACTCAACTTCAAGGCATGATTAGCAAGTGTATTGTAATGTTGTCTGTGGGAAAGACTTGATTATAACAAAGCTTTGTTCCATTTTCTGCATTGTTCAACTCTCCTTGACGCTTTTAGCTTCAATGGGAATTGCCTCTGATGTTGTAGGTCCTCATGTGTTTGACTGAAACATATTCTACCAGACAGTCCTTTGTAAAAAGAGAACAGAATATTTGCATGTCTGGGGGCTTCTGAATTCTCTGTGTTATATATAATGATAGCACGGGGCAACCCTCACCCAGCCAGCTTTCTTTGCTACCTCATGTGTCCCCTAGGCGTGGATTCTTCTTACTGTTCTTTGAAATACCCCTCTTGGACCAGAAGTGGCTATCTTTAGATAGAAGAAAGGAGTACTAACTGATGTTCCTGACATTAGTGATAAAGCTACTTGGGATGTTCGGTGATGGACAGCAATGTACAACCTTTCCTGCTATTCCTATTGCTATTGTGTTGTATATTTCTGAGGTTCCCTGTTACGTGCCTATTAAAAATGATAAAGTTGGCATGGCAGTGGTGGAGTGGAGAGAAGGTAGCACTGTAGCTAAAATCCTACAAATATCCTTTTTATATACATTCTAGAAAGGTCAAGGAGGTGGTGCTGGAAGAATGATTAGGCATTTCTGTGAAGGGAATACTCCCTATTATTGGATTCTTTTTATTCATTTAATAGATGTTATGAAGTCAGGCGATGTTTTAAGCTCTAAGGATTCTGCAGTGAACAGAAAAGAAAAGCTCCTGCTCTCAGAGGGGAAGCTCTTGGTGTCATGTTCTTAGTGTTGGAGGGTAGAGGTGGTGCAGGGGTCTCTGAATAGGCTTACCCCCCCAAACTTGCTCCATTTTCCAGTCACTCAGACCAAATCTTCAGAATCCACTTTGAGCTGCCCACCACCCCTTCTTTCATGCTCTACCTCCAAACTGGCAGAAAATTCTGTTGACTCTTCATTGAACTCTAGCCAGAACCTGACCATCTGACTGCTTTGTCCCTATTGCTACCGTCCTGGTTAAAATCACCATTATTGCAATAATGACATCATTTCCTACTACCTCTCTCCGTGCTCACTCAGTCCAGCATATTGGCCTAATTTAGGGCTTTCATACTGGCTCTTTCCTCTTCCTGGAATACTCCTTCATCAGACACACACTTGGCTAGTTTGTTCACTTCCTTTAAATCATTGTTCAAAACTTCTCAATGACACCTATCTGAACTACTCTGTTGCATGCTGTAAACAGAATCCCTACCAAGTGCTCTTTATTTCCCTTAGTCTGCTCTACTTTTTCTCTAGTGCATAAACTCTTCCCTTTCTAACATAATAAACTTTGATGCTTTATTGTATTTATTTTTTTATTATCTGATTCCTCTTACCGATGTAAGATTCAGCAGTGTGGGGGTTCTTCGTCCACTTTGTTCACTGATGTTTCTCAAATGGTCAGACCAGTGCTTGGTGATAAAGAAATTATTTCCTATATCCAGAAGTCCATAAACACCTTGAAATCTATTGCAAAATGTATGTATGTGATTTTCCAGAAAGCAGTATCATACCTTTTATTAGATAAACAAAAAAATTGTGACCAAACTGGTTCTAAAACCACTCTATTATGCTTACCTGTAATGTGGTCGATTTGGGGATTTCTTGGAAATAATTTAATTAGAAAAAAAAATACGTGAGATTGTAACAATGTGTATTATTGGATGGTTTCTTGACTCATGTACTGGTGTGCCTAAAAATCTTCCTAGGGAAGACCACTTCTAGAAGAAGATGAGAGAGAGAGGGAGAGAGAAGTGTGCACACAAAAAATACTGGGAGTGTCTTTCGTAGCAAAAAATCTGGAGCATGAATGATAATGATTCTGGAACTAATAATGCTATGTTAATAACAATGCTAATACTCATAATTATTGCATGTGGAACTTTTCATTTGAAAGTCTCCAGGTGCTTTATAAACATTAATTAGTGACATTTCACAACACTCTGGTGAGACAAGTAAGGATTATTATACCTATTTTATATCTTTAGATAAAAGAGTTTCTAAAGGTCGTATAACAAGATAAGAATAGAAGCTAAAGTGATACTTGGAAATCCCCCTCCCCCAATTCCTGTTCATCTACTGGTGTCTGTGGGGTGTGCATCCCGTTCTTTTAGAATTGATTCATGGCCAGGGCATCTGGTACTGATGGAATGTTGAAGGTATCACAGAGGAATGCAGTGTCCTATAGTGGCCTCAGAGGATTGGCTGGAACTCAATGATGGGTCCATTGTTTTGTTTCTATTTTAAGAGAACTTTTCAAAACAGGTAATATTCCCTTCACCCTTCTTTTCCCATCGTTTTCTTTCCTTTTGTGGATTTGAGCTGCTTTTCACTATTTTTGGCCCTGTGCAGTTTATTGCCTCTCCAGCCTCACTTGGAGCACGTGTGTTCCAGTCCCAGCTGTCAATGCCACTAAATAACGGTGGAACCCTAGGCAAGTCCTTGAGCCTCTTGAACCCCAGTTTCTTCATCCATAAATGAGCACACTGGCTTTAGCATCTCTACATTTCCTTTAACAATACAAGTTCATTGTTCAATACAGGGAACTCTTTTGAGAGGATTTCTTCAGGACAGTGTTCTTGTTAGGGGTGTAATAAGGCAAAAAGTTATTGCAGGGATGCTTTGTCAATCTCAAAGAGAAGACTCTAAATGTCTTTTTATTAAAAGTTGACTGAAACAGATTTTGTGTCCATTTTCATTCACTTCTGAGACTCCTCTTAATGATGATCACAAGCTTTGTGTTTCTCCTGGACAGGTTAGAGAAAACCAGGTTAGTCCCTTGTTCCTCTTTTGGGGGCTTTGAGAAAAGAGTACCTGTTCTTGGGAAAAGCTCTCTTACTTAAACCTCACCTTTTCTGTTTCTGCTTCCTTAGGAACCTCCTTTTCCCTCCCAGGAGCGTCAGTTCACATCTTAACCATTTTGTGTGTAACTTCATTAGAGATAATCCCATTTGCCAGTGTTGGTATCTTTCCTTCATACTGAGGCAGGGATTTCTAGCATTTGTTTTGGAAACCCAACCCAGCTAGAGTTAGAAATAGAGCAGTGATAGCTGAATTCTTCCTCTGACTTTTGATATCAGCATTGGAATATAGGAGGTGATTGTTTAAACCTTTCACACTAAATTTTTATCGGTCTTAGCAACAGACAGAAAGGGCATATATATATTTTTTTAATGTTGGTTTTGTGGGGTGTTTTTTTTTTTTTGGCAGTTTAAGTGAAGGAAATATTTTGTTCACATACCAAAAAAATCTAAGAGAACTTTAATAAACAAATCTAGTAATTATGTCTTCTTCTGATTACTCTGTTTTTCTTTGTGGGAATAGAAGTACTTAAAATAAACAAACAAAAGAACAAACATAAAACACGCACACACACACACAAAAGACCTCCTTCACTTTTTACAGTTTGGACACTTGCCTTATAGTGATTCTCATCAGGCAGGGCTGAGGTGGTAAAATTCCAGATAATTCAAGCAACCACATTTAGTGGTTGAGGGCTTCTTTCAAGGAGGCCCAGGATCGAGTACATGTGAAACTGGATGATGTGAGCAGGAATCCGTTTTTGCGGGTAATGCCAATCCATATGGCTCTCAGTTTAGCATCACATATATTGCATTAAACATGTGAAACAACTCTTATGGAACCCCCATCTCTCTCTGCCGCTCCCCTTCCCCAATATGCAACAAATTCAAATCCTCATATTCTTAAAGTGGGGTGGGGTGGGGAGAACAGCCGTCATTCTCATCTGATGGTTTGAAAAAAGAAAAGATGTCAGTACCACTCACTGACTGGCTAATGAATAATCAGATTTCACAGCGTGAGTGCTGGGGTGGTAATTTGGTTGCACGCCATGCTCCAAACCCATGGAATAGTGCTTCATTAATGTGAAGACCTGTATAATCAAACAATTAGCAGTCTCTCGGCAATGAAAGCAGCTTTTCATCAGCATATATACTTCATCGAAAGATGAGTCCCAAATCAGTGGATCTGACAGCAACTAGTCTTCCACTAACTCAGCAACAGTAGCATGGAGGGTAACGTGGGTGTTTTCCACCCATTCCTTTAGCTAAGGATCCTACAGCAACCTGTGCTTTAGCATCACTGAATGGTAGCAAACATTTGCAGGGACTATGAGATTAGGAGGATATCCTCTAATTTTATTTATATAATCTCCTATTTTATAACTTCTGTGTTTTTCCTCACTTTACACTTATTAGTGTTAAGAACCTCAGAAAGATACTTTGAATTATCCTGGGGGGAGAGGAACTCTGATCCTTCTTTTATTTTGATGATTTACATCAATGTTTTGTGTCATCTTGATTCTGATATAGCTGACTAGCCTCTTTGGAGACTTTCTCTCCGTAACCATGGAGAGAGGGTGCTGTTTTATGGTGGCATCTCTCATTTGTGTTGTTGACTAATTCACATCAATGGATACCCAACAGGGCTGTTCATAGAACCAGGAGGCAGAGACATTGGGTTCCTTGTGCCCTATGGTTTGAAGTCTCTTTCTACACCCTAAACAAGCCCTGAATATATTGGGTTGCTTTCAACATATTGCTCAGTGGCAGGGAGGTGAGCAGTACTAACTCAATACCTTTTTTTAAGGTAAAATGTAAATTATCAACAAACTTCAGTGAATTTGCAACAGTTTTATGATTAGTTTGGCTATTCTAAATCAGGGACAACAAACTTTCTCTGCAAAAGGCCAAATAGTAAATACTTACACTCTGCAGGCCAGGAGGAAAAGTAGAATTATATAGGGACTTATATAACAATTAATTGAAAACCATTCTTAGCTCATAGATCTTACAAAAACAGACTGTGCACTGAATTTGGCTAGCAAACCAGTTTTCCAATACATGGTCTAAATCACAGGCTTTAAAAAATCTTTCTTGTCATTGAGCAAAGCAATAGCCTTTGTATATCTTAATTTCCTTACATACATTATTGTTTTATTGGGGATAATGAAAATTTTGTGAATATTGTGTGTTTGTGCAACAGAAATATTTAGCAATAATGAACATAAATGAATGGGATGGCGAGAATTTGTTGTGTGGAGAGGTAAAAATGAATAAACCTGAAATTCTTTCTTAGTGTCTTTCATTGACTGTGATTGGTAATGGACCAAGATACACAGTTTACTTGGGTCTTTGTATGGATGAATTCCTGTTCAACTGATGGATCATGGCACTGACCAGGTCAAAGTTTGGGGTCTGATTTCTAGATAGGTATGGCGGTTTCACACAAGGGCAAAACACTGTTGCGTGGCCACAATCTGTATGTTTCCTCAAGTCAACTCTCAAAAAAGCTGGACGGACTGTCTGTGGAACGATGGTTGAACCAAGGATGACTGGCACCAATCTTGAAAGGAGCATGCCCTTCGTGAATAAAATCTCAGATCAGATTCTAGATTTATTTACAAACCCAATTACTAGCAGGTTGAAACAAGGGTTCTCCAAGCGCAAGCTATCTACTCTCTCTAAGGTAGATTATCTAGTGGAAGGTCAGTCTCCAAAGGGTGCTGGTTAACAGTTTGATATGGCTATCGATTGAGATTTCTAGTGACATCCCCGTTGGATGTTGTTCTCTACCGAGTTCTGTTCTACATTTTTTATTAAAAACTTCCACGAGGACAAAGAAGGTATTCTTATCAAGGCTGCAGATAATGAAAAGCCTAGAGAGCTCACAAATTCAATGGATCACAGTGAGTGAATCAACAACACCTCTACCATTTGGAAACACCATGAGTAAATTCAACTAAATACAATTTAGCTGGGGTAAGTGTACAATTTGTTATTTGAATTGTACATTTGTACATGAAAAACAATAACTATAACTAATTATGCAAGTCTGGGATGGCAAAGTCCTTAGAAAGGCACAAATGGAAACTTCAGTTTTCTGTAGTTTCAATGAGCCCACAAGGTGGTTAACAATAACTATGACTACGTTCACAAAATTCAGTTATCTAAGCAAGTTCACAGAGAGTGCCAGATTTTACTCTGTTCCATTCATGGCATATTTAGATGGTGTGTAAAAAAAAAAAAGTAGATAAAAGTATGTTTGATAAAGATCTACTGCCAAGTCAGGAAAGCAAAATTGAGTCATACTATGACTGGAAAAGGACTGTTGAAGACATTGTAACTCTCCTCTCAGATGCTAGGGTTCTACCACAGACCCCCTGAATCAAAATTCCTGAGAAGGTGCCAGGGCATCTGCTGTTCTAAAAATCTCTCCAGATAATTCTGATAAGAAACTGGACTGGGGAAGCCAGATCATTAATGAAAGAAAAATCCATCAAAGCAGGTGAAATAATTAGTTAAAAAGTTATATCTGATTCAGTATATTTCAGTAACGATTTCACTTTTCTTCCATTTGTTTTGGAATCTGAACACTGGACTGTGGCTCCTTTATTCAGGGTCAAAGAAGTTAGGGTTTAGAATTCTTTCTCTATGTGGGCCAACTACCTGCTGGTTGATGGACTCAGACTATACCCCTGATTCTAGCTACTTTGAATAGAGAAATACATAGGAAATATTGAGTCTAAGATTTGGATACATCATCAATGTAAACATATCACTTTCTCCTGGGAGAACAGTTCAAAGTTATTTTTTCCCACTAATAGCTAATCAGCAGTAACATAGGAAGGGAAGTACATGTAGGGAGACGCAGTGCTGAAGGGCTTCACCATTCTATGTTGCCGTGAGTATGAGCAACCATATCCCATATATATGATAGCTAAATGATCAGATTAATGTCTCCTATGGAAATTCCCTTCTTAACAGTCACCTAAGTTCAAAATCTAAGGCTTCTTTCTTTTGCTTGCTCCTTACATCCAGATATTTACAATTTCTGATTGATTCTACCTCCATAGTGTATTTTTAATCCATCCGTTACCCTTCTGTTCTCATTGTTTTTCTCCTGGTAAAAATCTGGTGGATTGTTAAGTTATCCTTCCACCTTCTAATTCCTCAACTCCTCTTCCCAAGGCTGTGTAATTCATCTTCTTAAAACAAGGTTCTGCCCCGTTGCTAAATCAAAAACCTACGAGATGAAGTCTGAGCACCTAAGCCTGCCCTGAATGATGCCTCAAGGTCAGGTTCCAAACTTTTGTTCATTAATTCATTCAAACATAATTTACAGAGCACCTACTTTTGGCCAGGCATCAGGATAGCAAAGTTGGAAAAACAATTTTACATCTTGTTACGCAGATCTCATGTTCTTGCTCTAATTCCTTTGCCAATGCAGGGTCTCTCCTACCTCCCAGTCTTTGAATTTTGAATACCATCCATCCATGAAGTCTCCAGTCCTTTCCAAAGCATTCCCTGATCTCAACAGTGTGAAATAATATATTCTTCTTTGAACCCCTACAGTGCAATGTTTATGGCAATTATCACGTTTTAGTAGTTTGGATATTTAACTGCTAGGATACAATGGCCATGAAGAGTAGAAACTGGGCCTTGTTTATCTCCACTGTCCCTAGAATGGTGGCCAATAGCTAAGACATACTCAACATATATTTGTTGAAGGAAAAAAAAAGGCAACAAAAGCAAAAATAATCAAGTGGGACTACATCAAACTAAAAGGCTTCTGCACAGCAAAATAAATGATCAACAAAATAAAAAGTCAAACTATGGAATGGGAAAAAATATTTATAAATCCTATATCTGATGAGGGCTTAATATTCAAAATATATAAGGATATAGAACTCAATATCAAAAAACCCCAAATAATTTAATCAAAAATGGGCAAAGGACTTGAACAGACACTTGTTCCAAAGAAGATATACACATGACTAGCAACAAGTACCTGAAGAGGTAGCTTGACATCACTAATCATCAAGAAAATGCAAAAACCACAATGAGACATCACCTCACCTGTTAGAATGGCTATTATAGAAAAGACAAGTGATAATGAGTGTTGGTGCAGATGTGGAGGAAGGGGAGCCCTCGTGCCCTCTTGGTGGGAATGCAAACTGGTGCAGCCACTCTGGAAAACAATATGGAGGTGCCTCAAAAAATTAAAACTAGAACTACCATATGATTCTGTAATCTCACTTCTGGGCATATATACAAAGGAAATGAAATGAAATCACAGTTTTGAAGAGATATTTACAATAACCAAGACATGGAAACAACCTGTCCATTGACAGATGGATGGATAAGGATGAGGATGGATATGCAATGGAGTATTGTTTTCCTAAGGAAAAAAAAAAAGAAGGAAATCTTGTCATTTGCAACAATGTGGATCAAGCTTGAGGGAATTATGCTAAGTGAAATAAGTGAGACAGAGAATGGCAAATACTGTATGATGTTACTTATACGTGGAATCTTTAAAAAAAAACCAAACTCATAGAAACAGAAAGGCAGAGAATAGATTGGCGGTTGCCAGGGGCAGGAAGGGGCAAGAGGGATGGAGGAAATGGGTGAAGGTGGTGAAATGTACAAACCTCCAGTTATAAGATGAATAGGTTCTGGGGATCTATTGTGCAGGATGGCAACCATAGTTAGCCAGACTATATTGTATCCTTGAATGTTGTGCTAAGAGAGGAGATCTTGAAAATTCTCACCACACACATAAAGCAATGGTAACCATGGGAAGTGATGGATGTGTTAACTAACCTTATTATGGTCATCATTTCACAATATGTATGTATATCAAATCATCACACCATACACCTTCAACTTACACGATGTTATATGTCAATTATATCTCAATAAACCTGGAAAAAAATAAAAATAACTTGCCTGATACCAAAATACAAAAAAAAAATAAGAGGGTATTCATTCAAATAAAGAATATTTCAATTGGGTTAGAGGCAGGAGCTTTTGATTTATGACATATGGTAACCGTGAAAAGGAAGAAAGCACATAAACCCTTAATTATTTAAATAAATGTATGCCAGAGTTGTTTGTCAAGGCCACATCATAATTGAAACGTCATTCTCCTCCTGAATACAGCTAGCTCAGTGTGTTGCCAGTGATCACTTTCTAAAGGGCCGGACATTGACCCTCAGTAGGTTTCTGTTTCCTGCACACAAGGGTCAGCAGCAGGTGAAATGTGGGACAGTTAGAATTTCAGTTGACCACTGAGGTCCTTCGTTTTCCAGCCCAGCACAAAGGCTATTGGAAGGTATCAGACTTGACTTTTCAGTGATATGGAAAGGGTTACGCTGGAGTCCAGCAAACCACCTAAAATGGACATTGAATGTTTCTGTTCTTCAAGGTCTTTAAATGCCTTTCTTCTCAGGCTCCAGCCTTCTGCCATGTTAGCCCCCTTATCTATCTTTTCCTTCCCCAAATTCCTGCTCACTCCTCAACCAAAATAGTTAGCTGGCTTTTTGTTTCTGTCTCCTTACATGCTCTGCTTTTTCCTTCCCCCTACAAAGTAGAGAAGGAAACTCAGTTACTTTGCTCAGAGGTATTTTTGCCGGTCAGTCAATAACACTTTCTTCCCCAATTACAAGGGATTGAAGACAAGATTGGACTCTTAGCTAAAAAATGCTAAAGCTCCCTAGGATTAGGGGCTGGTCCTTTTGACCCCATGGTTTTCAAGCCAAGTGTATGGCCCAGTAATGGGTTGTCCAATTTTGACATAGTCGTGTTGCTAGTCATTTCTAGTTTCTAGTTCAAAGGTGCAAAATGCAGCTTAAAAAAAAAGTCATTAAAAAATTCTTACGGTTTTTACAGAACTTAAAAAAAATATATTCTTTTTTCAGTCCAAGGACAAAGGGGAACACAGCCCATTGCATATCTGAAGGAGGTGGGTGTGGGCATAGCCACACACAGCCAGGACCCCTGGAAACGTAGGAATCTTCCTGGAATATAGGCTTGTTTATTTTTCTTCCAACTGCCTTCATTAAGGGCAGCAAAGGAGGAACATTTATTGGCTGCCAGCACGCCTATGAAAAGCAAAAGCCAGCTCTTCTCCTGTCTCTTTCTATCCATCTCTTCTGCTCTCCACACCCTTCCCCCCACTCCAGCCTGGGAAACTGGGAAACTGAACCTAGACATCCCATGGGACTGACTGGGTTAAACCCAGGCACCCCTAAGCCAGGGACAGTATTCGGAAATCCTTATCTTTCTCCCTCCCTGACTCTTAGCTACTGGAAGATTATACCCACTCTTGGAGAGCCTGATCATTGTCTGTGAGAACCTTACTCCTTAGGCTGCTACCAGAGAAGCACCCCAACCACAGGCACTGTGTTTCAGAGGTGCTGAGAGAAAGGCCCCCAGGGGCACAAGCACAGGAGTTTCTGGGTTTCCTTCATCCCTAGCAGGTGCCTCGCCTCCAGCCATTCACTTAGCCCCTGGGGAGAAGCAGGGCTCTTCTCCTTCTCCCCCTGGCAATCCCCTCCACACAACAGCGAGGCGGCTTGTGCACAGAAACCAGGAAGGGGAGAGTGAGGACCCACACCCTGTGACCACCCCAAGTCTGGTGGTGTCCCCCCGCCCCCCCCCGGGTCCTCCTCACTGTGCCCATCCCCAAACTTAAGCCATGAGAACAAGGACCATGCCACCTAAGTTAAAAATACTCAACTTCTCCGTGTTGCAGGGATGCACCACAAGGCTGAAAAATAAACAGAGACTCTAATATTGGGACCCCCTGCTCTTTCAGGAGAAGGGACACTTTAGAGCTCAGAGGCAATGATTGGTGGACCCTAAAAAAGCTGATTTCAAACAGGAAGCAGAGTAAAGAAGAAACCAAGGCCCATTATTGGGTTTTGGAGCGCCACCGCATAAGATTCGAGGCTTCAGGACAGCAAAGGCTCTGCAATGTTATTAGAGAATATTACCGTAGGGACGAAGCCCGCACAGTAAGGGCGCTTCCAGATGCCTTAGTGAGCCCAGCCAGCAGCCAGTCCAGCCACATCCGCGCCTGGACGCTGACCCAGCATCCTCCTGGAGCAGCAGAGAACACACGAGAAGCGGATCGAGCACGAGAAAAGGGAGAAAGGTGCCATCGCTTCCCCTTTGGAGATCCACACATGAAAATCAGGCTCGACTTACGTCCAGAAGCCACCGTTAGGGCAATAATATTTAAACTTATTTTTTAAAAGTTCTTTTCAAATATAGTTCTTCTAAAAATCATCGAGAGACAATTTAAAGATGGGAAATCTAAGCATTTATTTAACATCCATCTGCCAAGCTTGAAACATACCAAACCTCTCTAAACTGGATGATTTTATGTGGACATATCCATGAATATAATTCTACAGTGTATGAATTTAAGAAAACAATGGGTTTCGATAGCTTCAGTGTATCCCTGCAGGGAAACGCATTACTATTCATTTATAGTTGATAAACATTAAAACCCAGAATAAAGTTAAAGCCAGTCTTTTATCAGAAAACCCACCATTTCCTTTCTCCCGTTCCTCTCCCCCAAAATAAAACCTAGTATTCATTTTTTAAAAATTTTATAACTAAAAGAATTTTTTTTTTGCAGAAAACTTAGGTTTAATAAATCATGGCCATGAGCTAACCCACATTTGAATCTGGAAAATGCGCTTGGCATTATCCTTCTCTGTTCACATATATTTGAAGTAAATTACATCAAATTGTATTTGAAATACCAAACTGGCATTAATGGAAGCTTTTTTTGCTCCAGGCACCATTTTAAAATAGATGAGCATAAAAATGCAGCCTGCATCATTAAGTTTATATGAAACTAGTGAGAATAAAAATCACCATGTAAGTTCTAATAAGATGTGTTTTTCATTCCAGTTTAATAACCCAAGACTATATTCATCTTCCAGTATAATAAATACACCGAGAGGAATGTATTCTTTTGTGGGCTTAACATGTTGAGGTTCCTTTTTTTTTTTTCCAAGAAGATAGAGTTTTCTGGGAAGCTGGGTGAAGAAAATTCTTTAATATGGCAGTGCAGAGTATTATTATCATAAATAATTAATGTGCACAGCAGAAGAAAGCCGAGCTTCATTAATAATTCTTATTTTTAGTTGGCATAAGCTAGAGGTGCTGTATCTTCTTTCATCCTATCTATGTCAATTTCCTTGATTTTAATTTAATAGATGTTAAAAATTTTAAAGGTATGGTGCATTATGCAGCGGGTTTTTGTTTTTGACTAAATAACATCCTATCACTAATTCTTACCTGGCAGGATATTTATAGAAACGGGCAAAAAAAGGAAGGAGGGAACAAACATTGGGATGAGGCAAGGTAGAGTGGGCGTCAATGTCAATACCTTTCATCTCCCATTTCCCTCTGGGACCAGTTAAGATGTTCCTTTGATTAGAAACCTCAGGAAATATTAAGAAGCTCCGCCATGAATTTCAGCTCATCAAACTCGCCTGTTTATTTTTCAAATTCAGGGCTGATCCACCTTCTACATCCTGAAAACACAGGTTCTCCCGGACACAACCTTGCATTTGTGATCCACTACATCGCTTGTCAAAACCTCCAAATCTTTGATCCCAGGTGTTTGTAATTTATTAATTCAGCATCAGAGCAGGAAAGCAGCGAAGTGTTTCTGATTAGCACAATGGAAGAAATAAAGAGCCTGCGATGCAGGGCAGCGGGGTTGTGCTTTACGAGGAAGAACAAGCAGCATCCATGACATTCCAACTTAGGAGGACTGATACCAGCCTGAGCAACTGTGAGAGCCAGTCATTGCTCTTTCATGGGGGAAAGAAGGCCTGGAAGAAAGGGTAATTGCAACCAACCTCGGGGGGCAGGGGGTGGGAATAATTCTGACGTGAACGAACCTGAATCCTGGGTCTCGGCGTTTTTTGCAGCCCTCTCTGCAGAACGCCAGAGCTGAGATTCTTATTTGCAGCCACCAGGAGCTCGTTCCGTAGCTGGTCTTCCCCTCACGGGCAAGCTTTCCATACAGTTCAGCTAAGGTGAGGATGGAAATCCAAGCACTGCTTACAATAGGATATGAGATACTTCTGCCCCCAGTCTCCTGTGTCAGGATAATTCAAGCGCTCAGTTTAATTCCATTTGCCTGGGTATGGATCATGGGTGCTGGAAGTCACTGCCAATGCTGGATGAGCAACAGCAAGCCCCATGCTCCCTTCAGATCCCCGTAGTCACACCTGGCACGTGGCCTCCTCCTTGGAGCTGCGCTGTAAGATGCAAAAAGAACCTGGGGCTAAGCAAGGTCCTCTTCCTGCTCGCGGGCTGGGTTTCACATTCTCTAATTAACTGCAAGTTGTGGCATCAGGGATCCCGGGCGGCTAACCCTCTCCAAGCTCATTGTTACCAGCTGATAGGACTGAGTAATTAGAAAGATGCCTTGTGTTTATTGAGTACTTACTATGTACCAAGCATCACGCTGCTTAACACATGGCATCTATCTACCTAATCTTCACTGTGAAGCTTTGAGGGGCAAGTCAACATTATTAAAAAAAAAAAAACAATCAAATTCCTTCATCTGTAAAATGGGCAAAAAATTTAGTTTGAGAGGTTACATAATTTTCTATAGTCAGTTGCATGCCAGGACGAGTGGTCAGGCTCAGAGAAGAAGCCAGATCTATTTGGAGCTATATATCCATATCTGTATCTTTATTTCTTTCTGTACATCATATATACGTATAGGTATATCACCATCTATCTATCTATCTATCTATCATATACGAAAATGAATTTGTGGTTAGCATCACTGGCCTTTAATTTTCTGTTAATCATTATTAGCTGAGTGTTAAGGGTTTTAATCTGTTTATCTATTTTTCTTACCACGCAGCATTCATCCAGACCACCTTTCTTTGCCATGACTTCATGTGCTCCCTGAGTATATACAAGCTTATCTTCACATCAGTAGGAGATGAGGATTTAAAGAAAAGTTCATCTGGAGCCAAAAATACATATCATACCATGAATTTCAAATGCACCATCCACACCACCTGCCAAGCCCAGCCCCACTGGCCCTGCAGCGGTAGGTAGGGCCATTTACCTGCAAGTGGGGGGCCCGTTCTAATCTAGGCTCGAGGTCTGAGGAGCCGTGGCTGCTTTGCAGCAGGAAGCTGAGCTTGGGTGGAGAGCGCACAGCGTGTTTGAGCTCAGCCTCTGCTATTGGGCGACACGCTGGCTCTTCTAAACTTAACTGACTCTCTTTGACCTCGCAGACTCTGAACCTTATCAGTAATCTTCGTGTCCTTGCAGGTGTTCCTACAAACACAGTTCCTAGACGGGACATGCTCTGACCTCTCTTCCCGCCCGCCCCCCAATACCACTCGCCTGGCCATATCACTATTACTCTCTTTGCACTTCTCTCAGGTGGGCCTGCTGTTTGCAATTTGGTTTTTCTGCCGACCCAGTTTCCTGAGCTAGGCTACACACTCATCCTGAGCAGGGGATAGCTCTTGTCTTGTTCAGTGCTTGGACCTAGATGGCCTTCAATAAAAGTGTGTTTATATGAATGAATACATGATTAGATAAAGATTGCACTGTGGAAGATATCCCATCCCTCCAGGCTAGCTGATCTGCTCGCCATCCCTGCCTCACCCACCTGGGGTTATTACTGCCTGGACCCTCGAGAGATGCCAATTAGAAACAAATTGAGGTCTCCCCTGTTTAGACTTGGTCTGGCTGCTTCCGTCTTTCGCATTGGAAAGATCATCCCTTTGGGCAATGCCTGTGGTCCGAGCACCTGTTTTGCACCCTCCGCTGTGCAGGTGCCCCTCGAGAACCCTGCAGAATGCGTTGTGAAGGGCACGCTCTGAGATTAGTGTCTCTCTTTAGAGCTCCCCATCTTTCTCGTTTGGTGACACAGTGAGGTTACATTACTCTCCCTGGGTAATATCTTAGAATTTCCGTGGCAAAGACTCCAATGAGATAAACACACCTGTGTTTTAATTGTGTGTTGGCTTCAAGAACAGCAAGGGAGAAAAGTTTTTGTTTAACGCTCCCAGGGTCAATAATTGGCAAAGGAGAAAACTGATGCTGGAGGTGAAAGTTGCCCATTGTGTAGTCTCAGTATCCATGCTGAAAAACAAACAAGAATTGCAGCCTGGTTCCACTGTTCCCCCAATTTCTCCAGCCCAGCGATGATCTCTGCATTGCAGAGTATTAGATTACTCACAGTAAACTTGTGGTTGGAAGTCAAGGAGTTGGTCTGGGAAAGAGTGCTTGTACCACATGTGAAAATCCTGACCTCAGACACATTGGGGTCATGAAGAAAGATGTATTCCCAATGACCAAAGTCAAAGCAGGCTGAAGAAATCCTAGGGAACGCTATTATGAACAGAGAAAACTTGTTTAATTTAATACAGTTTTTGTCTGGTTTAGTTGGAGAATGGTACATGCTACTCAATAAAATACTTATTTAATAGAGATTTTGCCTAGTGATTAAGAGGATGGACTGCAGACCTAAATCGCCAGGGTTCAAATCTTGACTATATCTTTTACTAGCTGTGTGATCCTGGGCAATTTATTTAACCTCTCTGTGCCTCCAGTGTCTCATGGAAAATGGGGATTCTCTTAGGGATGTGATAAGGATTTCAACAAATGATATACCTTAAAAAAACCTTAAAAGAGTGCACGGCACTTAGCAAATACTTAATAATGATCAGGTACTTGTATTATTATTATTTTACTCATGCTTTTTAAAGAATTAAAATATAACACAATTTCCATTTAACATTAGTGAATTTTTCTTGGGTAATGAATTCAGAGACATGCAATACTTTGGTTCCATCACTGCAGTTCTGTTAGTTAGGGAGTCAACATCCATTTAAGCAGATCCTCACCACATAGCGGGAATCGAGACTGCAAGTCCACACCTCACCCAATGGTCATCCAACTTGTATGAGGTAAATTTGTACCTGAACATCAACTTACTAGTTTATGAGTCATAATCTACCACCAAATTGAATGGATATGTTTGCTTGGTTCAATCAATTCATTCCCTTCTTTTATGTGGAAACCAAATTAAGATGCTATGGCTGGTTTTTGACCATAGGGAGTTGAGTGATCTCTAGGGCATTTCTTGGAGTGGTGGTGACCTACAGAATTATTTGCATGCACCTGCCACATACCACAACACTTTCCAGGTTCTAGTGAGCTTTATCCTTACACTGGAAAAGAAGCAATAAGGGTTTCTTACTCTCCACCTCTGTCTTTTCTGGATTCCATTTAGCTCCATGCCCCTCAGGTCTGTTTGCCATGGCAATACCCCATCACATGTCACCCCACAGGGCTGTTCCCTCAAATAGGTTTTTATTGCAAGTTGTACTCTGACTAAAACATCACTTCCTAATAACATCTAAAGGAGGGCCCTTAGTTCCAGTATTAAAATGACCCAGAATCACACTCTGGAATCCTACAACAGGAGAGGAGTGCTTTTTTCTCTTCAAAGAATGTCACTTTCTGACATTTCCTGTCCTGGAGTGGCTGTTTTGGATGTCATCTGACTTTTGGCTTATAGCTCAATGCACTCTCCTTATCACCGTTGTAAGTGTCAACTATCATTCTGTTGGTAAACTTAAAAATGCCATTTACTACATAATTTTGGTCAATAAAATGTCAGATAGGCTATAGATTTACTGTATCTTTTAAACTAGTCAATAAGATAAAATCCTCTAAGTCACACCAGAAACACTGTACAGACCTACAAAAGGAAAAAGGGGCAGCAGGTCATTCTTAAGGTAACTTGGGTCTGTTTATTATTCCATTTATATCTATTTCAGCAAACAAAGAAACATCATCAGCACTGTACCCCTACCTTTTTTCGTAAAAAGTACCTTGTTCCAGAAAATTTGTTCCAAAAGGGATGTAGCCAAAATGGGGTTTTAACAATTATCTGTGCCGTAAAGTGTTTCACTTCGGATTAAAACGTATTGCACTTGAGAAATGATTGAACAACTGGTTGGAAGTCACAAAAATATTAACTATAATGAGCTCATTTAAATAGAAACAGACGTGCTATCCCGCTGGTTGTCAAAAGTTTTCAAAGACGGTTTCTCTCGAGTAAGCAGGGTCCTGCAGACTGTGTCCATCTGTCTTCATGAAAGAACATTTTACGTACCACGGAAGGAAATGCTCCTGTGAAAACACCATTTGGAATTATTGATCTCTTGATCACTTGTGGATCTCAGTGGGAAATCAGAACAGCAAGGCTCAGACAGGAATCACTAGTGCCAAGAACATTTAAAAAATGTTTTTTGGATTAATAGGTGGCTGCAATAAAAATAAAATCATATTTATTAAAGAGGGAACATGTTTCATTCCTCTCTTGAATCACAGAAGGGATTTTTTTTTTTTTTTTAAGTTTTCCCAAAGCCCTCCTTGGTCTTCCCTTAACATAGTGAAAGAAACAGAAAAGAAAACCGTACGGCTTCTGTCTGTGGGTGTGTTCCCACTTCTCAAATCCCTGGCCTCAGTTGCTGGGGAGGCACACAATGACGCTAAGCACTCAGTGGGGCTCGAAGACACACGTTCTACGTTCTTCCTTCCTTGTGTGTCCCTGGTGAATAACAGGATTCCAGAAAGCATCAGGACTCAAGGGCAATTGTAAGATGTCTGGTGAGACAATGTATGCTCTGTTGCTACTATTTCCTTAAACCTAGGCCACAGAATTCCAGGGAAGGAAGGGAGCTTAGTATCAAATTCACCTTTCCTTCCTTTTACATAGAAAAAATTAAGGCCCAGAGAAGTGAAATGGGATCTTGTACTCGATGCTCACTTGTTCTTTAGGAGAAATGCCTCATTTTAGTGATGTAGAAGTCTGACTTTGCCAAATACATAAAATGAAAAGAGGTTGGTTTTAAGACACTTGAAAAGCAACCCCCACACGTTATCTTCCAGCATCTTCTTTGTGGTTATATAGGTAGGTCTCTAGTATCTGGAGGCGCTCATCAATATTTGTGGAACGATTAAGTAGATGAAAGAATGGGCTCCGAAGCTCTATGACAAATAACAAGTTCACAAATAGTGGTGACACATGCATGGGAATGTGCAAAATGATGTTACATTTCCAGAGGAAAAGACAAAATATTTGCACCTAACAGTTACAGCTAAGCATGAATGGAGTTTTGAATGTTGCTGGAGGCCTGAAGAGAATGGGAAGCCATGTCTGATTTAAGGTTTCCTGAAATGTTACGGAAGCCTATCATGTAAAAACGGATTTGGTTTCAGGATTAGGTTCTTTCTCAGAACTGTAGTGACCATTGCTCTTCTTCATATTTTCCCTTTTTATTTTGCTTTAGAGGTGCGTATCGAGGGAAAACTAACTGGGGCAAACTTTGCTTCACGGTGCTTTTGAGGCATTCGGGAGAAATTCCTGTCCAGGTGCATATATCCGACTCCGGCTCATCTCCATTGGCCAAGGAAGATGTGCGTCTGGCTTCTTCGCTGATTCTCTCTTGAGACTCCCAGGAGTGATTGCTCGGGTTCCCACGGCCCGTCGCACATCATTTCCGTCATTTCCGCCGGGTCGGCGCAGAGCTTGGCGGAAGTAGCATGTGAGTAAGAGCGCCACCTGCAGTACGCATAACCCGTACCTCCATCAGCCCAGACCACTTCCTGGGTGATGCCCACCGGGTGTGTGTGGCGCCTCCTTCTTATCCCGGGTTCTGTTCCCCTCACCTGTTTAAAGACACTTTGATAGCCAATTCTCCTCCCCATCCCGATGATAGTCTAGCTCAAAAAATAAAAGGACTGTCACCTAAAAAGAGTCACAGCTAAGGAGGTGTGGGAAACCAAGCATAGACGCTTTAAAAAAAAAAATTAATAATTGGTAGAGAGGAAAGAAATGTTCGGTGACTATATTTTTTTATTGTTTTTTGCTTTTTGGTTTTTGTTTTTTCCTGCTTGGCATCGGGCTGTCTGTGTAATAAGGATGAAATGGGTTTTAGAGGGATGAGGCCCCAACAATGCTTGAGAGGCTGGCCGGGGGAACAGCCTCCAAGGCAGAGCCATTCAACTGCCTTCAGTCATTTCCTATTTTTAATATTAAAGGAATATGGAGAGAAACAGGACAGAACATAGCGTTCTGGGAAACCAGTAATCAAATGGCCTAAAGCTAATGTTTACTTTTTGGAATGTTTTATGAAGGCATTACTTGGAGATGTAAAAAAGAGAGAGAGCACCTAATAATAGCCTTTCAGTGGCGGAAATAGAAAAGCAGCACAGACATGATAATTGAATTTGGTTTGGATGGTCAAAATCTGTGTGATCCTACAGCTGTATTTTCTAAACCATCCGCTTGACTTTTAATACATGTTCCACGTTTTGTTTCCTTTGCCCATTGCTGCATTTGAAAATTGCTAATTACCTTACAAGCCTATTCAATTTTCCTTTGCTACTAATTTTTTCTTTCCCTCTTGCAAAGGAAGATGCTCTGCCATCATTTCTCCTCAATCCTCAGTTCCTTCACCCAGCCATCGGAGCAGGTCAACAGAGGATTAGAGTCAAAGCAGATCCTGAAAAAATAGGAGAGAAAAATCAGCAAGCCCAGCTCCATTCCCCAGGCATGTAGGTTGATGACTGCTTGCACTTTGCCCTACATATTTCAACTTGGTGCACACGACAGGCAGACCAAAGGAATGGGAGTGTTTTTATTGCACTTAATTAGAGAATAAGTACCATTTGAATTATGGAACCTGGGCTCCAAAGTTGTGGTATAATTTTACTTATATATTTTGAGTCCTTATTACATTTTGTACAAACATTCATGTCCCCAAACCCTTTTTGGAATCATCCAAGAGAAGAATCTCCATGTGTCCCAATAGATGTTTATTTGACCTTGGATTGCTATAAAGAGCAGTGCTATGTCCTTACTATAATTTAATATTGCTCTCTAATGTTTATATTATGAATTCTGCACATCTAGGAGCTCATAAGATGACACTGGAATTTGCAACTTAGTCCCATATATGTGGACTTGAATACTTGCAATATTAAGAAAATAAAAGATCTATTACAGTTAGACTCAGAAAAAATTATTGACTATGTTTGTCTTCTTTACTCTTTGTTTCTTAGTAGCCTAGAATAATAACCTTTAACATTTGAATAAAATGTTTATAAAGTATTTGCAAATATGTTCTCCCATTTGAGCTGTCCAATGTCATGCGCGTTACAGCACGATCTCCTCAGAACACTGAGGTTCTGGTAGGTGAGCTAAGTTACTCAAGTTATTCAAAACTGCTAATAGGGGATAGAGCTGGGACACATAGCCACTCATTCATTCATTCACCAATATCTATGGAGTACCTATTACATGACGGGCGTGATGTTAGGTGCTGAAAATACAACCCAACCCCTGTCCTTCAAGAGTTTATTATCCAGGGGAGATGACAAATATATGCTAAAAACCAAATATTTACTTGTAGTCATCATATAAACTGTGAAGGAAAAGCACAGTGAACAATAAGGGTATAGAGTAGGAAGCCTATATTCACCAGTTAATTGCAAGAAACTGAATCTGTTCTAGCTAGCTTAAAAGGAAAGAGATCTGTTAGAGGGTAATGATTTTATAGAGACTTCTGGGCGGACTAGTAAACCAGCTAGGATGGGGCTGCCAGGAACTATTACAGCAGTAGATGCATCTACTCCACAGAACATAGGCCTTATCCAGAACTCACTGCAAGGGAGTTTAGGAAATAGATGTTTGTTTGTTTAGCTTTCTAGCATCTGTCTATGGGAAAGGCCACTGGGTGAGGCGGAGGTGGGTGTTAAGCAGCCAATCCAGTGTACTGCCCCAAGATCCTAACCTAGTCTGGTGGCTGTGGTTGACTTCCCTGAGACTTGAGTTCAGCCGACATTGGAAGATTGTGGAGGAGCTTGAGATGATTAGGCGAAGGGACACAGGTCTGGAGGAAAAAACATTGCATGTACTGGGGACAGCCCTTTGGAAGGGGCCCAGTGCAGGTAGAGCTTTAGGCATTAGAACGGTTGAAAGAAGGCCAGGATAGCCAGAGTGTATCAAGGGAGGTGAAAAGGGGTCATAAAGGACTTTGAGAACAAAGTAAGTAGTTTTGAGTGCTTCCTAAAGCCAATGGGAAACCATTAGTGGGTTTTCATCATGAGAGTTACCTAGGCCCTCTGAGTCTTATTCTGTTAATCTTTTCCCTTCTCTTCATAGATCTTGTGATCTCATGGTTTCAATAATCTCTAAATTCATTTCTGGACTCTTTGCAGAGAAAGTGAGCTATTCTAAAAGCTAGCTTGGCCAACCTATTTAGAGAGTTGCAGGCTGAGGGAAAGCCACGGACAGATCCCTACATCTGGCAGTTCAGCCTCTCTGGGGTGATACAGTAAACGAGGATCATGATTCAGAGCAAGGTGCTGAGACATGATTGCATTTCATGTAAAGCTTGCTGCAGACCATGGTCTGTGCTGGGCACAGGGTGGTGGTATCTCTAAGGCTCTCAGATTCTGTGACTACTCCCCATTCCCAGGATCACCTCTTGCTTGGTACTTTTGATTTACCATCTCCTTCTCCAGAGTGTGGCTAAAGTTGGCGTCTTTGCATGCAGTGATGTGGGGATTGGCCCCGTCTCTAGGCTAGAGGCGAGGGCAGTTAATATCCATCTGGAAACTCAGCAGAGCTTGGCTCACACTAAAATCTCCCTCTGCTTATTAATAACCTACCAGAATTCTCACTGTCCCCTTTTAATAAATAGAATCTGGAACATCTTAAACAAATGACGTCTAACCTCTTATCCAAATTTTCTAAAACTTGGTTTTTTCATTTTTTACCTCTGAGTTCTTAGCTATGTCTAAGGAAATTCTCTTAGTATGCAAAGGCCATCCTGGGTACATGTATTATTCGATAATTTCAAGTGAAAAGCATTCTTCCTTACTATTGTAAATTAATTCCTCTTTAATTTTATAAATCCAAACAGTTTTCTGATACTTCTAATTTTATGGCGAATCTAATCAATAAAGTATAGTTCTGAAAGAAGTGGAAGTCTGCGGCCATTTTTATTTTAAAATCCTAACAATTTCTTTTGGAAAATTTGCTAGAAGACAATTTGATGATACTCTCATAAATCAATGAAGATAGTTTTAAACACATTTAGCCCCACTAAATTGTCTTAAAATAGGTCAGTTATGTACCTATAAAGTATATGAAGGCAGAGACCGTTATATGTCCAGTTCACTGCTCTGTCCTCTCTGTCCTAGGAACTTATTCAATTATGTCTTGAATGAACAACAGCAATTGTTCAGTACTGAGTATCAAGCCAGTAAAATTAGACCATATTTCTCTTTAACTGGGATATCTTTGTGAAGTTCTAAGAATCTTACACCTTCTAAATGGAATTACTTCTGGGGTCCTGGGAGTTTCAGGAGAAACTGTCACAGATATTTAGAGAAGTATACTCGACCTCCAGAAAGTACATTAGAAAAAAAAAGGCAAAGCAAAACATCAGCAGAAATAAAAGGTATCTATGTAGCTCTCTGTCTTCAGAGATGCTTTGAGACCCCAAAGATTTCTTCTTTAGGAGGACAGCATCAAGGATTCATATCTCTTTTTAAAGCCATGGGGGAAATGCACCATGGTCAGTAGGAGTAGAAGCAGACTCCCTTGACCATGGTGGGTTTAGAGGCTGCAGCAGAATGGAGAGTTTGAATTGACAGGTTGTCTTGAATTGAGTCATCTGAGGGTGACCTGTCTCATCTTGCAGCAAGAGACACACCTGGTCTATAAATCCAATCCTAACAGATTTCTACAAGAATTATTGGAGCCTAGATAATATTCAGGATGGAATGAGATAACAAGTAGATAAATGAATGTAATTCATTATTCTGATCTTCATAAGTAATATTCTGTTGCTTTTATTTTTCTTCTGAAAAGAACTTCATCTCTGCCTATCACTTCCTGCTTCTAAGAGAGCTGTTTTATCAGCCCTGCGAATAAGATCATGGTATATGACCAAATAACCAACAAACCCTCCAATACCTCTGGCAGCTATTGGAGTTTATAGGCAGTTTCCCTAGCTGGCAGGGATTGCTTCTGCGGGAAGTCTCTTGAGCTGCATGGGAATTTACTGGGGATTTTTTTTTTTTTTTATGTTTGATAATGATATAGATAAATTCAGTCTCTTCTCCTGGCCTCTTACTCTCAAGCAAAAGAAAAATACAATCTTGTCCCAATTTGTCAGACATTTTCTTTTACTGAGACATAATATTCGCTTGAGACATAATTTCACTTCATTTGTTAACTATGAACAAATGCTCTTTTTGATTTATCATATTTAATAAGAAAGTTGTATCATCATCATTGGATGAATGAACTAACAAATTGTGATCCATACATACAAAGGAACACAACTCAGAAATTAAAAGGGGCAAACTATTAATTCACACAATCACATGGATGAATGTCAAATGTATTTTGCTAAAGTGAAAGAAGCCAGAACCAAAGGCTACATAATGCATGAGTCCATTTAGATGACATTCTGGAAAGGCAAAACTATAGGGATGGAAAACAGGTCTGTGGTTGCCAGGGACTGGGTCTGGGGAAGGGATTGACTATAATGAAGCAGCATAAGGGAATCTGGGGGGTAATGACACTATTCCATATCATGACTATGGTGATGGATACACACCTCTATGCACTTACCAAAACCCATACACCACAAAGAGTGAATTTTATTTTATAAAAAATAACAGGAAAAAAAAGCTGTATAAAATAAATCTACAATGAAATATTATCAAGAAAGCAGGCAGCTTTGGGTGGAAGGATGGGTTAGCCTGGTGATGGGTATTGGGGAGGGCATGTTCTGCATGGAGCACTGGGTGTTATGCACAAACAATGAATCATGGAACACTATATCTAAAACTAATGATGTAATGTATGGGGATTAACATAACAATAAAAAATAAAAAAAAAAAGAAACAAGGAAAAAAAAAAGAAAGCAGGCAGCTTTATGTGTTGATCATTCCTTGTATAGGGCAGACTAGAAGACTATGGGTATATAAAGATATAGTCTACAGTAATGTTTCCCAAAGTGTGCTGTGTGGAACACAAGCATCCCTAAATACATCACTAGGTGATGCTCAAAAAAAAAAAAAAAAAAAAGGGTTTCAAATTGCTCCTCAATGGAAGGATTCAGTGTCAAATGAATCTGGGAAAACTTGCATCCATAATCGCATTCCCCTTTTGGAAAGTTATGTTCTATATTAATATAGCAAAACACACAAACATAAGGGACAACTGCAGACACAAACTTTAACTTAGTAGTTCTCAAACTTGATTGAGAATGGAATTCTGTTATTCATAAATTCCGTTATTCATAGAACATCAGTTAACATCTAATGGTCACAATTTGAGAAATGCTGATCTACAATAGAGTGGACATTTGGCCACAGAATCACAGAATCTTAGTCCTAAAAGGAAGCTCTGGAGGGCCTCCTGTGTTTTGGATGGAGCACAACTTAGCCATTTGTTGACAGAGGAGAACATATCCTACTTTCAAGCATGACCAGTTCCTAATTTCACAGCTGTTTTTTTTTTTCTTGGTAATACAATCCATATTTAACAATTTTCTACATCACAATATTCTTCCTTAGCATAAGCCTAAATGCTTCTTCCTCTGATGTGTACATTTTCTCTCTCTCTCTCTCTCTCTCTCTGCACTTCCTGCCCCTCCGACCTGTGAAATTTGGAAACAACTCCTTACCATACGCTGTTATAACAAAGAGCTCATCTGGGAGGACAGTGGTGATCTCTGGGGATGCTCACAAGGATACCCTCCTTGTCTGGCACCGCTCTTAAAACAGAGGAGTTGATGCCCAGCTAGCATGCCCATCCTGTGTCCCTGTCCCCACTGTGGCCTCACAATTGACGCAGGTCTGTTCATAGACCCACCAGATCCTCTCTCCCGGGTGCAAGAGAGACAAGCCTCGGGATGATAATGATAGACTGGATCTCCTTAATGCCAGGGCCTGAGAGACGAGGTTTATGGTTTTGCCCTTCCTGACACTTGTTTCATTTCATTTGTTTGGTTCAGCTTTCATTTGCATTCAGTGAGTTACTCCAGTCTCTTCAAGTAAATTCCCTTTGAGCTAAAGTGGTTTTTATTACCTGCATCCCCCCAAAACTTTAGCACACTGGGAGAGACCCCATATTTTCCAATATCTTATCTGCCTGGGGGCCACATGGAGCAAACACTGGCCGAATTCCGCACATTTCTGGGGACAAGTACTAGGGAAATGTGGATCCATTCCAATTTACCTGCAGATTAAGTACAAAATTGCATTCATGCTCTGGTTCTTCCCACTGGCCCACTTCAAGTTCTTATTCCTGCACTTGGGGTCCGTCTCGCTTCCCTCTGGTTTCCAGGGACCTGGGAGGTTTTATTTAAATCCACCCTAGAGGAGAGTTCATTTCCAATTACCTCCCTTCTGTAAGTAGGATGGTCTCCACTAGCTGTGTCTCCTTGCAATTCCTCTTTTTTTCACTTTTCAGCCATTTCCAGCTTCTCTGAAATCCTCTTGCAGGCTCTTCCCGTGACACTAAATACTTTAGGAGGTGACTGAGTCATGTGGAGATGTGCATGGAGTTTTCTGGTATGGAGTCGAAGAGAGGCCTTAATTTTATCTTGACATCTGGATAGGCGCATTTAACTAAACTATGCATTTTGGAATGGTTCCAAAGCACCTGAGGACAGTCGCAGTACCTCTGAGGTTTGCAGTAATGCAAAGATTTATATGCAGCATTTACCCCATGCTGGTTCAGAGTGTTATTCTTTTTCATCATTGATTTATATACTTGCTCAAAGTTTTTCCAGTTGTAGGTGGGATCTCCGTGTCAGTCTCTGCACATATGTGGCTTGGAAAACACCGCTTGTCTCCCACAGCCCTGCAGTGCCCGGCACAAAACCAGGCAGAGGAGTAGCCGCAAGGAACTATCTCCGAAATATTCATCGTCCTTGCAAAGGTGAGAGCAGAGCAGCCGAGTACGATCCCAGGGGCTTCCTACATTGTATTATCAAGCATTTTGGTATTTCACAGTTTCCAGAAGAAAAACACTCACACACACAATGAAACTGCTTTAGACATGACCAAAGCTTTATAAGGAAACATTTTTTTTTTTTTAATTTAAGTAATTTGAGGCCAGTGTTCTTAAGTCCCACTGTAAAGCTCAGATCTCCCCGGCTCTGCTGGAATGTGCCTTCTGCCCTCAGCCGCCCCCACAGCCGGGTGAACTCGATTCGTGTTTTTGGCAGTGTTGGCAGCTCCTGGCATGGCAGGCCTCTCTGAGCCTCTCCATCTGATTCTCACCTCCCATTCCTCCACCGGGATGAACAGAGAAAGCCTCATAATTCTGCCAAGGATCATATATTGGAACTTGGTGGGAAATTACCAACAGCATCGATTTCATCTTTGAATTTAGCTTGAGTATTTAAGTGGTAGGAAATTATACAAATAGATCAAGACAAACAATCAAGGACATTTTGGGGAAATATTCACGCTTCCGTACGCACAGAGCTCAATCATAGGATGCTTTCGGAGCTTGTAGACAGGCTCGGCCAGGTGTCCTCAGTACCATTCCTGTGTCATCCCCATGCCAGCCTGGTTTGCCCAGGAAGCCGGATGGGACACTCACACCCCCGATTATGATTTGAGGGGAATTATGATTCCCCTCTGTCTGCAAGGCTGATGGGCTTCAGGCCCTTTCTGGATCATTTTGCCCCTCTCTGGGGTAAAGGTAGTGCCAGAGAGGCGTGGTGGCCGAGAGGACCATCTTCCCTGCACCTTCCCTAGACCCCAGACTATTCTGGATACCGCTTCGCCGTGTTCTCCCAGTGCTCTACACCCTGAGTGAGGCCTGTGCACTTGTTGGTCTTCCTGATGACCCTGAGCCCTTTGTAGACTGGGCTGTCAGTTCTTTGCATGACTAATGCTTGTCCTAGGTAGGTACTTACTCATCATTTGTTGAATGTTGGCCTCTCCAAGCATACTTGGCCAGCTCCATCATTTAGCTTTATGTATTATTTGGGATTGGATTATTGCCTGCCACTCAATGAAGAGAAAACACCCTCCTGTGCTCTGAGTCCCAGAATAGCTGCTCTCTTCATTCTCGAGGGCCCGTAGGGACTGAGCAACAGAGAGAGAGAGAGAGAGAGGGTCAGATTATGAACAACAAGCGTCCCAGCTGAGAGCTCCTACCTGAAAACTGTTCTTTCAGGGTCCATTAGGCTCTGACCTTGAACTGGTGGCATCTCTTTGATTTTAAGGGTGGAACTGAAAAAATGGAAAAGAGAAGGTAACATATCAGAGAGAGCCCTGGACTCCCTACTTAACTGTGGTTTTTTTTTTTTTTTGGATAACTCGTACGGACCGAGTGCTGGCTACGTGCCAGCCAATGGTGAATCCCATTAGAACACGGTCTCATTGAATCCTGACAAACCTCTGAAATCACCATTTCTTCCCTTTTTTAGCATATAAACTGAGGCAAAGGGAGAGTAAGAAACTTCTCCAAGGTGACGCAGTATGATATTTCTATCCCAGAGCTAGGATCCAGGTCTGAGGATGAACCCCAACACAGGTGCTTTCACGCCTGACCCGCATCCCTTTTATGGCAAAGGATGGCTACTGATAAGCTACATGATGTCGGCCAGGCCATTTAACTTCTCTGAGCCTCAGTTGACTGGAACGAAATTTAGGAATGGCAAAACCTAGTTACAGGATCCTCAGGAGGCTTAAACGAGGTGACATATGAAAGCAGGAACAGCAGAAGCATGATCCTGGCACATGGGAGGCATTAAATAAAAATGCTTTTTCACCTCCTTAGAGCTGACTATGCCTTAGGCACTCGGGAAACTGACTGAGCGATAAATCGGCTGGCGGGGAGGGGGGGACAGAGGCGGCAGGACTCTGCTGGGCTGCTGTGGAGCCGGAATGGGCCTGGAGATGGCTTTTCCTGACATTTGGGAGGCGTTGGTGGGGGGAGGCACACACACGTGTGGGTCAGAGGGTCTGCAGGCTGCTCCGGAGTGATTTGATGATGGCCCATTGACTATACAACCATCGCTGCCCACCTGCTTCTCCCACTCACAAATCTGCTGTTAGGGTGGAATGGATAGGTGTGTGTAAATAACCGTGCATGCACGTGCGTGTGCGCGCGCGTGCGCGTGTGTGTGTAGACCACATTTTTCCATCATTATCAGCAAGATTCCCTCATTGGGGACATTTGATAGCTTTGATGTCACTGAACTCATTACTTTCTGCTAGACATGAATTCTGCATAAATTTAAAAAATTAATTCAAGTTCAAACAGAGGAAAATCCTGATTTCACTTTCCCCCTCACCTAGGGACTGGGAAGGAGTAGACAGGACACGTTAACCCACTGTTTTGCTCGGAGCTGTACTGTTATCACCTAGAACAGCACCCTGCCTATAACAGCCCTCAGTAATGAATCTGAGGGTCAGAGCAACAGCCGGGCCCCTTTCCCACACTGTCATTAGAATCCCCTTTCGAGAACACATCTACCACTGATGCATGTCTGGGCTCATGCCTCACTCAATCACTAGCAGCTTTCCCAAAACCCACACACTATCTTGACTATGAGACTGGACATGAGCTGTTCTTTCTTCCTCAGATGCCCTTACCACTGTCCACTTACCAAACTCCTATTTATTCTTTTTAAAAAAGATTTATTTATTTATTTTAAAGAGAGAGGGAGAGTGTGGGGGAGGGGCAGAGGGAGAGAGAGAATCCCAAGCAGACTCCCCACTGAGAGCAGAGCCCTACACGGGGCTTGATCCCAGGACCTGAGATCAGGACCTGAGCCAAAATCAAGAGTCGGATGCGTAACTGACTGCCACCCAGGTGCCCCTAAACTCTTATTTATTCTTAAGGGCCCAGTACCAATGCGACCTCATTTGTGGAATTTTCCCAGTCCTACCCTCATAGACTAAGGGATTCCTATTTCCTCTGCCCCTGAGGCACTTTGTATCTCCTTCTCTCCCAGTGCTCGGTTCTGTTACTGATGATGCTGTGATGTTCTGTTGGTTTCTTCCACTTGACCATCACCTCTCAGAGGGCTGGGAGCCTCTTTGTTTTTCCATTCCCTCAGGCAATACCTACAGATACGTAAGGAAACTGTTGAATGAGTAAATGAAAAACAGCCACCAAAAGGCAATGAGTTAGGTTGAAAATGTAAAGAACGGGATATTATCGAAGAGAACATATGAAACAAATTACATAAGTCAAGTGACTACCTCTGTTGGTCTTCTTTGTTCACAAACTCTGATGGAAAGAACATATACTCGAAGGAATTCCTCTTTGCTCTGTACATAATAAGGCCAAACAAACAACTTATGGTTTAGGAAAGCTAATTATAGGCCAGTCACAAAAGCGAGTCATGGCTTTATAACTCAGACCCACCCTAAACAGAGGAGGACAGAGGAGAGTGAGATTAGACCGTGAGCCTCTCCCTAGTTCTGTTATCAGAAGGAAAAGGCTGAACTGTTAGTAAAGAGAGACTATCAGAGAAAAGATAGAGTTAAATTGAGGAACCAACTTCTATTCAGAAGTTTCTGAGCAATGATTAGACAAATAATACTAATGTCTAAAGCTGTGTGAGGTGTATAGGACTTGGCACCACATCCATTTATCCCCTCCCTCTTCCCAGATTGTACAACTCAAAATCGTGCTAATTTCTACAGAGGCCAATACCTACAGTGAATGTGAGCCAGCTCAAGTCCTGGGACCCTTGGAAGCTGCTATGGTTCATTCACACCGAGTTGGGAACATTGACCTAAGGCTGAGCCCTGGGGCCCAAGGAGGCCCCTCTAGACCTGCAGGAAGACAAATAGTAGACCAGATGTCCAGACATTAGCACACACACACACACACACACACACACACACACAGATTGGGTGTGGGATTGAACTGCATCCCCACATGGACTCCTATCAAAGGAGTCAAAGACAGCTTAAAGCTGAGCAGATCCTAATTTGTCCATATATCTTTGAGATGTGACTATCTTCCTCAGCTCTCTGGCAGCTTGCCCAGTTCTCGGAGGGAAACTCAGTTGGCCAGAGTTCACCTGGGTTTATCAGTCCCCCAGGGGAATCTGTTTTCTCTGTGTGCTTCTTTTGTTATTCTGCGGGAACTGGGTCAGCTTTTCAAGAGTGGAAATGTCAGAGGAATAAAGAGGCTCCCTTGAAAAGATCTTTTCCACCACAGAAAGGAAACATCTCAGCATATCCCTTAAATAACAACATACAGCGTGACAGCCTTGCTTCCGACCCAAAGAAAGAAGAGAGGCCGAGAACAGTGGGCAACATTTACACACCCCCCTTTGCTGGGGAGACAGCTGGGCTGGGGCTGGGTCATCCCAAACACTGAATTAAAGGAACGGAAACATCAACTCTGTGGAATCTTTCGGATGGCAAACGAGGTTAGAAAACAAAGGAAGGCTTTCAGCAAAAGCCCGATTTTTTATATTGCAGCGCGCTTGGAACGTAAGGCTACTGCCCTGAGCGGCAGGAATCCGACTCCTGGGGAGAAGCCCCATCCAGGCCGTTGTCTCCCGCAGACCCCAGCAACAAACAGAAGGGCGTTGTGCAGGGCAGCGAGCTGTGGCTGCTGCCGGTCTGGTCCATCGCTCTAGAAAGATGTCACCGTTGGTGAAATAGATTTCACCCTATTGATCAGGCTGCTAGGAAGATAAATTTTCCCATGGTCTGGCTGGAAGAATCCTAGGAAACCTTTACCATGAGCCCACCTGCATTGTGGAAATGGGCGTTCAAAAGAGGCAAGCCGGATTCACAACATAGATATGCCAAGCCTCTTCCCGATGACAATATCCCTCATAGTGTCCCCAGGTGTAGCAGCATCCTCAGCCAAATACACCATCACCCAAATAATCAGCACCCTGTAACAAGCTGAATTGATTTTTTTTAAGGATTTTATTTATTTATTTGAGAGAGAGCAACAGAGAGAGCAACAGAGAGCCCAAGTGGGAAGGAGAGGGAGAAGCAGGCTCCCCACTGAGCAGGAAGCCTGACACGGGACTCGATCCCAGGACCCTGGGATCATGACCTGAGCTGAAGGCAGACACTTCACCGACTGAGCCACCCAGGTGCCCCAAGCTGAACAAAAAGTCCTTGTGTGTCAAGATTCTTCCAAAGCCTTGGTGGCGGGGACTCTGCTCAAAAATGTCCATGTCAGCATCCCCCCTCCATGCCCAATGTCAATACATCAAAGATCAAGCAAACACCAAGATTGCATAGACAGAGCAAATAAGGGGGAGGTAAGGAATCTTAACTCCAGTTAAATTCTCTGAGAGATAAAAGGGAACTGCCAGAAGTCCTATCAAATCCTGGGAGGCCGATCTGAGATTATAGCCACAGACTTTTGCCCCTGGGCTCCTTCACCCCCCATTTGTTCACCTCCTTTCAAGACACCTCATCATTGCCTCTTCTTACCCCAGGTTGTATTAATCATGGATGACATGCTACTGTTTCAACAGCTGACTCTCTGAGCATCCAAGGGGTGTTGCTCGAACAGGGATTCGTGTAAGAATTAGCTGAGGAGCTTTTCAAAGGGAAAGATTCTGGGCTGAGCCCTTAGGATGGGGTAGGACCAGCCCATCTCAGATGGCGCAGATGTCTGGGGACTTTCACTGAGGAGCAGGAGATCCGTCAGAATTAGATCCAATCTGGAGGCAGACTGAGGGCTGGGAGATGGAACGGCACAGAGGTGGCTCTTCCAAAAAGAATTCCATGTGATTCTCATATGATCTTTTCTTCTGCAATTCCCTCTCCCCATTTGAGAACACTGGGACTTTGTTTGGATTCAAAATGCCTTGGACTAATCCTGGCTCTGCCACTCATGAGCTCCCGTGGCCTTGACATCACTGTATTGGCCTGGATGTCCCTATTTCTAAAATAAGAGCATTAGTCGGTTCAGTGGTTGTCAACCATCACTGGGCATCAGGACCCCCGGGGAGGCTTTATAACACACAAGTGCTGGCCCCCATCCACAGAGCGTCTGACCTGGTGCCTGGCATGGGGCCCTGGTTTTGGGTATTTCAAGCTCCCCAGGTGATGCTGCTGTGGGCGTGGCTCTGAAGTTGTGTGACTAAAGCGCTCACTTCTCATCTGGGGCCCTCCACAAATGATGAGCAGCCCTCCACGTGACATGTCCACACGTCTGCTCTAAAGACCACGTGAGGGGCGCCTGGGTGGCTCAGTCGGTTAAGCGTCTGCCTTCGGCTCAGGTCATGATCCCAGGGTCCTGGGATTGAGTCCCGTGTCGGGCTCCCTGCTCAGCAGGGAGCCTGCTTCTCCCTCTGCCTCTGCCCCTCCCCTACTCATGCTCACTCTCTCTCAAATAAATAAATACAAATCTTTTTTTTTTTTTAAAGGAAAAGAAAGGCCACGTGAAAGAGGAGTCAAGTACCGCTTGAGAAGTTAACATTAACAATGAACCGCAGATTTGCTTTACCTGGTGAGGGATGATGCAGCCATAAGGGGCTGCCTGGAGCTTTCTGATCCCCTTTAATACATTAAAGATCCACAAGCCGTGTGGTTTTTCCCAAAACATTTCTCACAGGACAGCGAAGTCATATTTTGATTCTAAATCCATTTCTTTGGGGCGCCTGGGTGGCTTAGTTGTTAAGCATCTGCCTTTGGCTCAGGTCATGATCCCAGGGTCCTGGGATGGAGCCCCGCATCGAGGCCCCCATCGAGCCCCGCATCAAGCCCCCCATCGAACCCCGCATCGGGCTCCCTGCTCCGCAGGAAGCCTGCTTCTCCCTCTCCCACTCCCCCTGCTTGTGTTCCCTCTCTCACTGTGTCTTTCTCTGTCAAATAAATAAATAAAACCTTAAAAAAAAAAATCCATTTCTTTTCAGAGAGCAGGTATCACCCCAGGTTTATAATCGAATGTCTGTGTTTGTGGGCCTGTGATTTTCTCGTTCTAGAATAAACCGGCTGGTGGGAACTGGGGCTTCCTCAGGGCTTAGTGTTTTATGCAGCCCTGGTTTCCTGTTAGGACTCTAGCAAGGAGGTACTGAGTACTTGCTGTGGGCTGTGCATGCCTCTAAGCATTTTCATTAATCCCCCCAGTTGTCCCCACAGCAACTCTGTCTGGTAGATACGGCTCATATTCTCATTTTACAGCTGAGGAAACTGAGAAACGCCCCCTTTAAATGACTTCACTGAAGTTACCCAGTAAATGACAGAGGCAGGATTTGAACTCAGGCACTTTGGCTCCTGAACCTGCATTCTTTATTACTAGAAATTTCTCTCATGTAATCAGTAGTTCATGTTTGTAATAAAACGCTGGTAACAAATCCACAATTTATCGTCACTTTTTTGATATCTTAGTTACTCTTAGCCATTCTCGGTGGATGCAAATCACAAGGCTCTATAACAACCAGTGTTGCCCTTGATTTTGCGCAGAGGAGGAGACACACCAGCTGTGGGTGAGAACCTTTTGTGCCTGTGTAGTTGCCAATTTATCACCACTTTCCTGTTTCTGTGTGAAACCTGAACCAGACTGCGGAACAGCTGATCTGCTCGCTGCAACCCACCCCACAGCTCACACCTGTTTCAGAGGCCCCGGGTCCCACTGTGTTCCATCCATCCCAGGGCGGCTGCTCGGGTGACTCAGCCTTACTGAATCCGGTTCTTCTGGTTGCATTGCTCCGGTCATCTCGAGCTGGAAAGCCGAGGCAAGCGGGTTCACACACCTCTGCTCACGGATGGAAGATGTGCTGTTACTTTTTTTTTTTAATTCAGAAAACTTTGGAGTTGTAAGGAGCAAAGTGACAACATATGCACATTCCTTGTTTTAGGAGGTTTTGCTCCATTCTTTGCACTGTGGACCCAATCACAGCCAACAGCAGTCGAGTATATGATAATGTGTTTCTTTCCATCCTCCTCCTCCTCTTCTCCTCCTCCTCTTTCTCCTCCTCCTCCTCCTCCTCCTTCTTCTTCTTCTGTTAATGACACAATTCCCTATATGTCCCATTAACTTAAAAGCTCCATATTACTGCATATTATCATTTTATAAATTGTATATTTTTCTTATTTCTTTATTGTATAAGTCATAAAATGTAAAGGTGGGTTCCCACTCATACTGAAAATAATTTTATGATGTGCTCATTTGAGTCAGGGGAAGCTGGTTAATGGATGATGTGGAGCATGGGGTCATTCTGTGAAAGGGGGCAGTTAAAAGAACTTGTGTCATAAAAGTTAATGAGAAAAAGTCAAGAGTTAGGTGTGTGCTTAAATGTAAATCTTGATGAACTGTGTATTAATTTCTCTCTTGGGCTTAAGTGTCATTCAGTCCAGAAAGCAGCTGTGGAATAAATTCAGTTACTATGACCCCTCAAAATGGCCACTTTCCTCCTAAAGATGAGAGGTTTGGATCTGCTTCTTAGTCAGTATCCTCAAATACAGATTGAGAATTTACTAGGTTAGGTAAGTTTGTTGGATGCCCTGGAGAGAATCCAGTAAGGAAAAAAAATTATAAACATGTAATCAAGGCAGATATTCCTCATAGGATTATATAAAGCTTATTGAATATATCCTTTATCTATTACATTACATATGACATGTATAGTTACGACACTAAAGCAATAAGGAAAAAAATTGCACCTTCCCTATTTGTCTTTATCTTAGTGCCTTTGCCTTGGTAATTTCCCCTCAATGGAATGCTCTTCTCTCTAAGGAAGCATGGAGCACGGATTCCTCCTTCTGTCATTTAGATCATACGTTCAACGTTATCTCCTCAGAGAAGTCTTTCCTATGACCCAGTTAAAGTACCTACAAGCACTCATCATGTTCATTGTCCACACACCCATTATCCTACACTTGACAGTCTTCTTTATTTAATCTTTTATCTCCACCTTTCTAGAATGTAAATCCCATAAGAACTGAAATCTTTTATGTCTTATTCACTCCTATAAGCCCAGTTCCTTAAAGAATGAGTGCCTGGGGTGTAAAGGAAGTTCATTAAATATTTACTGTAAGAAAGAGAAGGAAGGGAAGGAGGGAAGAAGGGGAAGAGGGAGGGAGGGAGAAGGGAGGAAGGGAGGGAGGGAGGGAGGGAGGGATGAGGATGCTGAGAGTGATCCTAGGGATTAGATGTTGACTTGTGCAATCAGGAAAAACTAAGAGCTGTGACCTGAGTTATAGCTTAAAAGGTGGCAGTGGGGCACCTGGGTGGCTCAGTCGATTGAGTGTCCAATTCTTGATTTCAGCTCAGGTCATGATCTCAGGGTCTTGGGCTCCAGCTGCATGTGGTGTTCCATGCTCAGTGGGGAGTCTGCATAAGATTCTCTCCCCTCCCTCTCCCTCTGCCCCTTCCTCCGATCACACACACACACACACACACACACACACACACTCTCTCTCTCTCTCTCTCTCTAAAATAAATAAATCTTAAAAAAAAAAAGATGGCAGAGGTGTAGTTTCACAGCTGGTGGAAGAGAGGCAGGTTTTCTAGTCAGAACCTCTGAACTATGAGTTGAGTATCCTGGAAAGCACATACTCATTGGTGTAACCCCAGGTTCAGAAGGCATGCTTCCTGCAGCGGACCTAAGGAAGTGACAGGTCAGGGGGCCCTGGGGAAAGGAACTCAAGGTTTGTGTGAAATTGAAGGGATCGGCTTGCAATAAGGAGAGGGAAGGATTAGGAAGCAAGCTGAAGGAGGGACACAGTGGGTGACACCTGGATCTCAAGAGCATTGGAGGTGTCTCTCAATCATTTGCCTGACACCATGTTGCAAAGCTGATTGGCAGATGGACAGAAACTTGGAGTCATCAACTGCAGATCTGGTGGAAAATGGGTTCTCACCTCCCAGACTGAGAAAAGACTGCTTTCTTGTTAAAATGATGGGATAGCCATCCCTGCCCTTGCTCTTTGGATTGTAGCAAGTGCCAGGGAAGGTGCAGCATGGACAAAGCTGAGGGGCAAAAGGTGGTAGGAAGCTTGAGAACTGGAAATTGGGACTATGTTTTGGTAAAAGGATGTTCACGGGAAAATAAAAGGTCCATGCTGTAGTTCTGCTCTCTCCAGCTCCCTGATCTTTAGTGTACATTTCCAAAGAAAGGAAGGCAGTATCTCTGGATCATCTGAAACCCAAGGAGAATGGGAAAAGCACTGCAGCTCTTGTCACAACCTGCTCAAGGATATTGGTCTGCAGTGTACACAGAACTTGAAATAGCTTTCAAAATCTCCTCAGCTCCTTTAGGAACCAAGGTGGTGGTAGGGACTTGCTATTGCAGTTAAAAGGTGTGAGCGACAGCTGGGTGGGTTTTTAACAAGTGATCCCCCACCTCCAATATCCCACGGATCCCGCTGATTCTCATCTTCTAATCCAGACTTAGCAATTAACCTCTTCCCCAAGAAATAGGCCTCCATGTCTTAATCTTCTTGATGCTTAATACTGTCTTGGCAACTGGTCTTCTCCATTGGATTCTGAATTGCCTTTTACATGGACTCTTGTGTCCCACCAATTTTCTAGCTTATCTCGAACAAGACTCTACATGGCCCATCATTCAGCTACCAGCAGCTTGGGGCTCTCCCTGAGACTCTCCCCCATGTGCACTCTGACTTGGCTCTTCGTCTATACTCAGCAGTTGGGATAGTCATTTAGGCCACATAGCCAACTGACTGTCAATCCCTTCCCGCATTTCTTTCCCAACCCAGTTTATTCAGGCAGCCACCATTTATAGTGTCTGCTCTTGCATCCTTTGTCACACTCCCCTGGACACACAGGGGCCTCTTTTATTAACAGTAGCAAATACCAGCATTGTGTCCTGAAGTGGTAAAATGGTAGAGTCCTCTCTTCATCCCTGCTGTACAAACCCAGGAAGGGAAAGAGAAAATCACCCCTCAGAAAAATCCATTACCATAGTAGCCATTTCTTTTCCTTTTTGCTCCAAGTTGGAAGCTTCCTGCGACCTCACTTAGATAACATCTCACTTAGGATAACATGATTTACGTTAGCTCTACTGCATCCTCCAAATTAGACAAGGCTAAATGCTGTTTGTGACACAATAAATTAATTTTGTGTTCTTCTGAAGATATGTGGCCTGCTAAGCATGGCGCAGGGTGCCATTGGCATGGGTTCTGGGTGGGGGGAGGGGAAGCCATGCTGCATCCCACATTTGGGCACTGGCAGGTTGCATGGTAGCGTACACAAGGAAACTGAACCGCATCTGCATGGCTCACTGCTTATCAGGAGCGCACACTGGCTGCCATGCTGTAGGGCAGCAAAGGAAAACAAAACAACAATAAAGGGAGGCCTTTGTCATGGATTAAAAGGGTTTAGAAACATCTGAGCCATGCAGTTTTCGAACACCAGCACTGCCAATGACTTCATGACAGAATGCTAGAAAATGTGCTAACGGGGTTAGATAGAGTTGGTGGGGCCGCCAACACACATGCTTTGTTAAGGGCTCCTTATCTGTGTGAGTGTGTGGATGCACAATTCACGAATGAAGTGACCTTTTACAGTGGAAGAGGAAGAAGGTTAATGACATTACAGCATTGCTGCTTGTGATTGCAGCTAAGGGTGTCCCTAAAGATTGCCATTACTGGGCAAATTCTTCCCTTTTCAAGTGGGTTAGTCTCGTGTATTTTCAACTTGTTTCCTTAGGAAATTCATCGCTGGCACTAATAGAAGGGTCCATCTTAATGCAGAAGTAGAATAGTTGGCTACTTAACTGAGTATTCTTCAGGACTCAGCAATGATCTCCTCCCATGCCCTCAATTCGGTACCTAGTCATTCATTTCATGATGTTAATTGCTACCCCATTCCCCGAATTCTTTCTTTAAAAATATCATTATGTGGTCCCCTTCTTTAATTCGGTTATTCAATGTGACTCCAAGCGTCTTTGGATGAATTTATTTCAAAAGAGTCAGAAATATCGATATCTGTGTGTCAAGAATTGATAAAATAATTAGACAGAAAAATCAGTAAGGATATTGACTATTTGAATAACACTATCATCCACCTTGATCTAATTGACATTTATGGAAAACTCCCCTCAACAACCGCAGAATAAACATTCTTTTTAAAGCACACATGGAACATTTACCAAAATAGACTGTATTCTGGGCCATAAGTCAAATCTCAATAAATTTAAAAGAATTCAAGTCATACTGTTTGTTTTCTAATTGCAATGGAATTAAATTAGAGATCATTAACAGAAAGATCTCTAGAAAATCCCCAAATATTTAACTTCAATTTAGACATTTAATATTTAAAATTAAGTAATGTATCTCTAAATAATCTAATGAGTCAAAGGAGAAATCAAAAGGGGAAGTAGAAAGCATTTTGAACTGAATGAAGCAAATATAGAACATATCAAAATTTGTGAGATGCCACTAAAACAGCATTTAAGCAGACATTTATAGATCCAAATGCCTGCACTAGAGAAAGAAGAAAGGTCTCAAAGAAATGACCTTAGCTTCTATCTTTAAAAACTAAAAAAAAAAAGAAAAAGAAAAAGAAAAGATGACTCCATGAAACCCAAAGTAAAAGAAAGGAAATAATACAGATCACAGCAGAAATAAAGAAATAGAAAACAGGGAAAAATTAATTAACCCAAAAGCTAGGTCTTTGAATGAATTTTTTAAAAATTGAGAAAATTCTAACCAGATTTATTGGGGGAAAAAAAGGCTGATGTCACAAATTACCAGTAATAGGAATGAGAGAGTTGACATCAATACAGAATCTACAGATATTAAAAGAATAATGAGTGAATATTATGAACTACTTTATGCCAATAAACTTCACAACTTAGATAAAATGGACAGATTTCTTAAAAGACACAAACTATTGAAGCTCACTGAAGAAAAAATAGATAACTTGACTAGCCCTATATCTATTACATAAAGAGAATTTGTAAATAAAAACCATGTTCCAAAGAAAATTTCAGGTCCCTATGATTTTGCTGGTGAATTTACCAAACATTTAAGAAAGAAATAACACCAAGCCTAACAAAGTGTTCCAGAAAAGTTAGAAGAAGTGACTACTTCCCAACTCATTCTATGAGACCAGCATTACCTGATACTAAAATCAGATGGATATATGAGAAAAACCAACCAACCACAGATCAATATCACTCATAAACATAGATGCAAATATTATAAACAAAGTTTTAGCAAATTGAACCCACCAATATATAAAAAGCATTAGGATA
This sequence comes from Halichoerus grypus, assembly GCF_964656455.1. NCBI lineage: Eukaryota > Metazoa > Chordata > Mammalia > Carnivora > Phocidae > Halichoerus > Halichoerus grypus. The sequence goes on along the minus strand of NC_135720.1, from coordinate 136,585,145 downwards.
AAGTGGAGTCTATCCCAGGAAAGCAAGGATACATTAACATTCAAAACTCAGTGTAATTCTCCGTATTAAGAAACTGAAAAAGAAAAAACCAATGTCAATAGACATTGAAAAAACATTTGACCAAATCCAACATTCATTTCTGATAAAGACTCTCAGCAAACTAGGAATAGAAAGTAACTTTCTCAACTTTTCAAAGGACATCTACAAAAAACTTACAGACAGCAGTATACTTACTGGTAAAATACTGAATGCTTTCCCACTAACATTAGGCCCAGCACAAGGATGCTTGCTTTACCACCTCTACTCAACACTATAGAATAGAGTATTTTTCTATTTTATTCAAGGCAATAGGCAAGAAAAGGAATTAAATCATCCTTGTTGGGAAGGAAGAAGTAAAACTATCTTATTCATAGAGACATGATTGTCTAGGGACCTACAGAAAAATGTTATTAGAACTGATAAGTGAATTTAACAAGGTTGAAGGAAACAAGATCAATATACAATATACAGTCAATATACAAAAATCAATTGTGTATCTATATACTAGAAATGAACAATCTGAAGTTGAAATTAAAAACACCACCAACCATTAAAAAGAAAATCAAATAATACTTAAATAAACACCACCAAAGGAAAATTAAATAATACTTAAGGATAAATCTGACAAAAGATGGAAAATACCTGTATGCTGAAAACTACCAAATGATGTTTAGAGCAATTAAGGAATACCCTGAAGTAGAAAAATAAAACAAATGAATAACAATTACAGTATGCTCCAATTGTTATGAAATTATTTCTGTTTTATCAGTTAACCAATTTTGTGTTACATGCAAGAGAGATGGTAGGAAGGGCACAAAATGTTAGCTCTTTCTGGGTGGTTGGATTTGAGGTCTTTTGTTAATTTTTTTTTATTGTACTTTTCAGTGTTGTTTGCTTTTTAAAAACAAGCATGCATAATCTTTTAAAAGAAGGGTAATTTTGACTCAGTTGGTTAAGCATCTGCCTTTGGCTCAGGTCATGATCCCCGAGTCCTGGGATTGAGCTCCACATAGAGCCCCACATCAGGCTTCCTGCTTGGCGGGGAGTCTGCTTCTGCCTCTGCCCCCCAACCTGCTCATGCTCTCTCTCTCTCTCTCTCGAATAAATGAATAAAATCTATAAAAAAAAAGAATGGTAATTTTTAATAAAAAAATTCTAAAAAAATTAAAGTTAGTGGAATAAATTAAAATAATTATAAACAATGACTCTATATATTTACTTTATATATGGTATATTTGAATTTAAATTATGCAAATACCTTTTTTATTTCTAAGAGATTTATGATGAGATATTATGGGGGTTATTCGCATTGCCTATGGTTAAAACATAGGCCACTTTCACCTAAAGCTTTATCATTTTCTTTCTGTTACTCTATATTGTCTCTGTTGATTGTGAATCCAGTTGATTTTGAACACATAATTGTGTCTGCAAAGAGACTGAGTCAACTCAATCATTTCAACAAAGAAGGGAAAAATTAGCATTGATCATCAAATATGACAGAAATATAGCCCAATTATAAGATGGCACACTGGGAACTGGGAAGGGGAGTTGGGTTATAGATCTTCAAGTGCTTGCTAGGGTATGTGCATAATCCAGACTGAGAGCACATTGTGACGGTGAACATTGTGAAGTTAAAAAACAAAAATTAGACAAGCTGATCAAAGATCAGTGATTTTCTCTCCAACTGGGATAGGACCCAAGCCCCAGAAAAGTGAAGATTAACTAAATACATGGCAGAAGACCCATAGCTATCTATGGTTATCAGGTGGCAATTGGGCAATTGCACACTGATCCAGCTTCTCCCCTTAGTTGAGCTCTTCTCTTTGGTCCTTTGTAAACACTTGGGATCTTAGTTAAATATTTCAGGCCCACTGAAAGTAAATGAATAGGCTAAGAACATCTGGCTTTGAAGTTTTTAAGTGTCAATTGGTATAGATATTTAGTATGACTGTTTCAAAATTAATGGGAATAAGTAGAATAGAAGATGACTCAGTCATTTGGACTTCCTTCAAGAGCTTATATTAGACAAAAGCAGAATGGAAAGCCTGGGTGGTAGTTACCAGTATCACTGTAGTGCTAAAGCCAGCTAATTCATTCATTTCTGTACGTCTCTAGCTATCCATATGTAATGTACATCTACATCTGTATCTATACATCTCTGTATCTATCATCTATCTATCTATCTATCTATCTATCTATCTATCTATCTATCTATCATCTGTCTATATAACATTAAAGTCAATTTAGTAGAAAAGATTTGTCTCAGTAGTTGCTTGGTACCACGTGGATAAAACAACTGATTAATTGACTATTTCACTGTTCAGCCAGCATTTGAAGATACAGGAGAGAATTAGGAAAAGAGAAGGACAGACAGTTGGATAGACAGATAGTTAAAATTGTCTACTTACCTCTCTCAAGCAGCCCAAGATGTCTGGATAAATCTAGCAGCTCCATTTGGCTTTGGATAAAATAGCTGGAGCAAAGAGAGTGTTGTGCTGACCCAATCCTGCAAAGATTGTGTGTATAAAACTGGAGGAGAGAAAAAAAATATTTAATTACTATGTTTTGTGTAGGTGGGGGTTCTTAGTTGCAAACAACTGAGTTCACTGAAATCACTTTAATTCACTGAAGCTACGTTAAGCCAACAAGGAATATATTTCCTTGTTGGAAATTTTGAGTTTTGAGTAGGGTTTTGAGTGTTTTGAGTAACTCAAAAATATCAAACAAACCCAAAGGGTTTTTGTAACTCACAGAAGGTTCATTTGGTCGAAAAAGCCAGATTTTGAGGCTATCCAGCCATGAGTAATGCCAACCACACTGAAGTAGCTCTTGTGAAATATGCCTACTCACTGCTAAGCAAACATGACTCAGCACTGAGCACCGTTACTCCAAAATAAAAAATATTCCTTGCCCCTGAATCAATATCCTTGCCCAACCACCACTTCATGATCGTTAGTTCTGAACCCAAGTCTGTCATGGCTGTTCTAATTGGCTGAAAGGCAGGTTAATCATTTATATACTAACTACAAGACATTCTGAGAATGTGAATTCTACATAGCTTCCACCTATGTAGAAAATTAACAAAATATGAGAAGGGTGCTCAAAAATGTTGGCAGCCAAAAATGACAAATGTTTACACCACTAATCACATTTTTCCAGGTGACTTCTGTTTCAAGAAGCTATTCAAAGTCATCTCCAGTCATCTATTCTTCTATGGAAGATATCAAATTATTTGGTAATGTCTATGAAGTGGTGGGAAAGTGTCGCTTATCTCATCTACTCTGCTGTTGGATTGGGAAAACACATATGAAGATCTTTCATCAGATCTCTCAAGAGTTTCTAAACAAGGTTGAACACATTTTCAGCAAATATGACAGATGAGTACATAACCAGGTGGTTCAGACCATGGAGAGAATCCAACTCACCTCCCTAGGGTATATACTCTACAGCTCCAGGTTAGAATTATTGTGTTTACTTTGACTTACACCTGGAATACTAAAGTGAGCTGGCTTTGTAAAGATAGGTAAAAGATGCTAATTTGCAAAGCCATTTTCAGTCATGCATACATTCCCCAGATTGAAGGTTTTATTCAGAAACACTTGAAGTTTTCACGTAACTCAGTAAGGTGAATGATAAATTTTCTTTGCCAATGAGCATCAGTATGAGACCATGTTTCTACAGACCCTGCTCATCTCTTCACCTAGCTGAGGAAAAAATTCAAGAGCCCAGTAAGTTGTCCTTAATTGATTAACGATTGTAACAGCTTTGTTAAGTGTTCCTTTTAAATCTTCATTCATGTCTTGGGTGACAAAGGACTTCCTTGTACATTCAAAAAAGAACAGATTTTGCTTCTGGGACACATTTTTTAATACCTGGAACAAGTAATTTCTCATCTATATTATTTTCCTTATCTATGTTATTATATTGTCCATATGATTTTTCACTAAGTTATCAATATCATCTATTTTCAACTTCTCCTGTTATCATTTTATATAATCATAGTTTATCAAAACAAAGTTGTTATATTGCTATTAACTAATTTCCCAGCTTTATTTGGATTTCATGAGTTTTTCCACTAACACCCTTTTTCTGTTTCAGGATCCCATCTGGGATGTCACATCATATTTATACATCATGTTTCCTCTGATCTGTGACAATCTGTTAGTCTGTCCTTATTTTCATGATCTCGATGGTCACATGTTGTAGAATGTGCATCATTTTGGGTTTGTTTGATATTTTCCTCATGATTAGACCAGAGTTGTGAGTTTTAGAAAGAATGCCACAGGGTGAGGTGCCCTTGTCATCACATTATATCAGGAAGCATATGATATCAACATGACTCATCAGTGGTGGGGTTAAAATTGGTTAATTATTTAAGATAGTGTTTGTCAGTTTTCTCCATTGTAAAGTTACTATTTTCTCCTTTCCAAATTCTACCCTTTGAAAGCAAGTACTAAGTCCAGCCTACTGCCACCTAGAGAGGATGTATGTATATATGTTATTTGGTAATTATCATTTGGAAATTTCTCTAGGGAAGATTTATCACCTCTCCCCCATTTATTTCTTTATTTATTAGGTTAACCATTTGTATCAATATGTTGTTGCTCAAATTATTCCTGCTTTGGCCTTGGGAGCTTTTTCAGGTTGGGTCCTATCTTCCTTTGGCATGGTTCCACCATTTTGTTTTGTTTTGATTTGTTTTTTGGGCACTCTCTCATTTTTTGGCACTAGACCCTGCTCCAAGCCCACCTTGTATTTTCCTTGACCCAGTCCTAGAATCAGCCATTTCGCTAAGGAGACCTGATTCCTTTCACTGGAGACTGGTATTTAGAAACTAAGATATGGGTGCTGGGTGTATCAATCAATACATTTTTAAAACACACAGGACAAAGTTACACAAAACAAAATGTTTTCTTAGATTTTTTAAATTACACAAACATCAAGATAGCCAAGTTCAAAGTAATTTTGATTTCATCAGTTTGCATTGAATAACATCTTCTTGGTTGTACTTGGGATAATAATCATTACTTATGTTTTCTGTGATGAATTGTTTTATTACCTAGAGAGCATAAGTTAATAGGACAGAAGGGGAAGAGTATGAGAATCCTGGGCCTCAGTGGGAGAGGAAGTGGAGTAACCAAGGCCCGTGGAGAAAAGGTGTTTTCCACGGGGACAGCAGGGTTGACACTTATAGCCTTCATGCATATTTCCTTTTTTAGATAGGGCTGGCCCTCATCACTGCTGTGGGGATATTTACAGGCAATTCTAGGCTTGCCCAGGGAAACTAATCAATTAAGGTTTTAGTTTTTAGTCTATATTAAATTATCAGTTATTTTTCATTAGGATCAGGTGCGTAAGACAAAGAATCAGTTTAATAGTAAAGAGCAAGTTATTCTCATTTTAGCTCTACTGTGAGTGTGTTCTTTGTCTTGAGCAAGTCTCTGAATCATCCAGTATTCCTGGTGTCACAGTAGCATAATGTATCTGTTGGCCTACGACTTGGGAGACCACATTGCTTAGTGTCTAAGGGGACAAAGCAGGCTCTGCAACTTGCTAGGCGTGTGAACTTGGCCAAATTACTTCCCTTAAATCCCCAGATTCCCTACCTGTAAAAAAAGATCACGACAATATTTAACTTATAGAATTGTTTTGGGGATTAAATTAGAGAATGTTTATAAGTGCTTAGTAAAATATCAGGCACATAGTAAATACTCAATAAAACCAACTTTTATAGCTGTAATTATTGTAATTATTAAGGTTAAATGTATTTTTCTTTCTATTTTAGGGGTCTGCATGATATTATAAGGTGTGTCAGTTTGGTCTCCCGGGTTCCTGCCCTTTGTGCTTCCTAAGCAGATGTTAGAGAGTAGTGCTCACTCCCTCATGGGCAGATGAGGTGGAGACTCTAGACCTTTGGGTGGATTTTCTGATGTCCTCTGCCCCTTTTTGTTGAGAGGAGCCACGAGTCCTCCAATAAGTCAAATATCAAACCTGAATTTTAGGCAGAAAATGTCTATTGACCCTTCATGATGAGTTATTTTATATCCTTCAAAATATCATGTGGCTATGCTTAAAAATTCAGTCCATTCTTCCACAGCAATAATGTCCAAAGATAGAGATGGGTGGGAGTTTTCTAGATGATTATCTTGAGCTGCTACAGTTCTAACGTTTATGATAGGTAAAGCTCTAAGGGTTTTCCTCTGTTATAGGATTGTAACTCACTATGGTAATAAACAAAAAGAAGTATCTATTGCTTTTTTTCCCATTGCATCTAGAATGTTTGTGAGTTATTTTTGTCTCTTTATATGCTGTGTGTGTATACAAGTGTAAGCATGGGTGTGTGTGTTTGTGCGTTTCAACATTTTATAGTCCACTCTTAAAACCTTTCCACTTTTTTTTTTTTTTTTTTTGCCTTAGGAAGATTGGCTGATATGGTAGGGGTGACAGGTCTGAGAGATATGCAACGTCCTCAGGTAGGTCAGCTCAGGCCAGCTCTTATCCACACTAAACATGCTTTAAATCCTGAGAGCAAATGAATTCATTGAGCAGCTATCCAATCCGCATTCCATCTGAAAGTGTTTTACTTTAAAATGTTAGATTCAAAGAGACAACTGCACTCTGGCCTAGACAATGTCAAATAAATTATATGCTTGAACTTGCTGCTTGTCAACAGCTCATTTTGGTGTTGTACAAGCTCGGCTATGTAGTCTCGAGAGGAAACAAGCACTTCGAATCCATTCTTCACTTCTAGGAGGGCACTGTGGGTGTCCTTTGAGAAAACAAAGAAACACTGTTCCATTCGTTATCTTTCAGATTTTCTCTTTAATCTAGATGTAGGACGCCAGATTCTAGGAGGAAAATGGCTAGTTGCCTTCTAGGTTACTGACTGAAAGAAACATTTTCAAAGTCTACACCAAACTGGCTTAAATAGCCAAAACTAATATATGGTATTAGAGGTCAGGAGAGTGGTGAGCCTTTGGGGGGCATAGACTGGAGCAGGACAGCAGTGGCCTTCTGTGCTGACACGGTTTATTTCTGGACGTGTGTGTTCATTGTGTGTACGTGTTCATGTGAAAATTCATCAAGCTGTGGGCTAATGATTAGTGTGCTCTACTGTAGGTAAGTTACACTTGATGAACGAATTTACTTTTGTGGCACATCCAGCCAATGGAATATTGTTCAGCACTAAAAAGAAATGACCTATCAAGCCATGAAAAGCCATGGCAGAAACTTAAATGCGTGTTATTAAGGGAAAGAGGCCAACCTGAAAAGGCTATATGTTGTATGATTTTAGCTATATGACATTCTGGGAAAGGCCAAGAAAGCCCTGGAAGTCATAAAAAGATCAGTTGTTGCCAGGAGTGAGGGGGCAGGGAGGGATGAACAGGTAGAGCACAGAGGATTTTTAAGGCAGTGAAACTATTCTGTTTCAGAGACACCGCAAGGGAGGATACGTGTCATTATACATTTGTCCAGAACCATCGGATGCACGTCCTCAGGAGTGAACCCTAATGCAAGCTATGGACTTTGGGTGATAATGATGTGTCAGTGTAGGGTCAACTATCATAAAAGAAGTACCACTCCAGTGGGGGATGTTGATAATGGGGACGATTTGGAGGGGGCAGAGCATATGTGGGAAATCTCTGTACTTTCTAGTCAAGTTTGCTGTGAACCTAAAGCTGCTCCAAATACAAAATCTATTTTTTTTAATCATGCACACACACACACACACGCGTTTTACTTTTAAAAGAGAGGGCTTTCTTTTTTATCTTAAATAGAATTGCCTGCTCCCCATCTCCCAGACACCTAAGCCGTGCTGTACAAGTGTTGCTAGGGCAATGGGGACAGGGAGAAAAGAAGGGGCTCTTAAACCCAATCCTTTCCTCTTTTTGAAGGGCTGACCTGTTAGAAGTGAACAGACGTCTTTTAAAATAAGCATGATTTTACTATCGAATTACTTATGAATATTTATTGTTCAGAGCAACAAGCAAAAGGTTGGGTCAAATTGACACATCTCGGTATGAATTCTTGGTGACAGAATCCCCATATTTTTGTTTGTTTTGTAACTATTTAACATCATTTTAAATTACCTGGAAGAGAAGGTAGACAGGGAAGTCACCAGATATGTACATGATCCTGAGCTCTTATGAGTAGTGAAATGTCAGGAAATTTTCAGACCTGTTTGTAAAAGCTGGTGGGGAAAATGAAGGAGATTTTACTGTGGGTGAATTTTGATGGAGGATGAGCCATGATGGAGCCATTAACTCTTTATTCATTCATTTAATATATAAAAATACACAGTATGCGTCAATTGTTATAGAAAGTACTGGGATTCCTGCTCCACAGACTCGTAGTCTTTGGGGAAGGTGAGTCACCAGACCAATAATAGCAGTGGGTTATGATATGTGCTATGACAGGGCAGCGTGTCCTGAGAGCTCCTTGGGCCTCTGAACTAAGCTGGGAGAGAGGTCTTGAGAAGCCTGTTGGGGGTGATGGCACCTGACATGAGCCTTGGCCCAGAGAGAGATCTGAGGTTAATTGCAGACTGTTCCCTCAAAATACCAGAGCAGAGGCCAAGTGACTCTGTGGGCACACAGTCTATCAGAAAGCAGCAAGCCCTCAAAACCAGCACGGTCCCCTGTGTGCCATTCCAGTCGGTTCAAGAAAGATATAGAAAAGTTGGAGACATTTCAGAGAAGAGGACTTCAAATAATAAGAAGATTAACTCCCTTTTGGGGACACTGCATATTTTAATGTATGAGTCAATCTCATGGACTCCATCTGTTGATATTTGACCCCTCCTCATCACTTCCTCCCAGCCCCCACCCCGATCACCAACTGTTGCTGCTTCAGTTACTGATGGGTAAACATCAGGCTAGCGGCAACTTTGTTTAAACAATGTTCTGGAAGAATCATTCATGGGTCAGGTCTTAGTGGCAAGACGGATGTCAATCTGCATGGTGAATAGAGGCTAAAATCTGAATTTTCAGGTTGGAGAACATATGTTTATCTACATATTCCTTACATCTTGGGGCACCTGGGTGGCTCAGTAGGTTAAGAATCTGCCTTCGGCTCAGGTCATGATCCCAGGGTCCTGAGATCGAGCCCCGCATCGGGCTCCCTGCTCAGCGGGAAGCCTGCTTCTCCCTCTCCCACTCCCCCTGCTTGTGTTCCCTCTCTCGCTGTGTCTCTCTCTCTGTCAAATAAATAAATAAAATCTTTAAAAATAAATAAATATACCTTACATCTTATGACGTCGTGATAGAATAAAAAGAAATTCAGACTGTTCTTAATCTGGAGTTTTTAAAAGGAAGATTTAAAGGGGTGATTTTGGTTAAATTTTATAAAAATCACGGAAAACCAAGTTAGCCTATGTTTCCATGTTGCATGACTCCAGGGATGCTGAGCATCATTTACATTGTGATCAGTACTTCCTGGGCTCTGCAGTGTGGTAGCCGTGGAGATGGTGGACATTTGTGTCACTAATCTCAGAATCCGGGAACTGTGAGGCAACCGTTGAAGCTGAGAAAATATAAATTTAAGATAAATGAAATAATTTCTAACAGAGCTGATAAGAAAATCCTAGATCTCCATTTCTGAAAAAATTGCACAGACTGAAAATATAAATAGCACAAAATAAATAATGATTGCCTTGGAGGATAGCCCAAAGAATAAAATAAACACCCATGAGTCTACAATGATAATAATAAATGATGGTCTAGATAAATAAACGGGAAAGAAGAGACAAATCTTCCTTACAGAGGAATTCCAAGTACTATATGTTGATACTTTCCCCCTCCAGAAAGGGGGGCTTATTAATTCTGCTCGGAAGTGTGCCTTGAATAAAGATATTAGATATCTTTATTATTAAATAAAGAATAAAACATGGACGGATGAAAAGGAAAAACTTTATAGTGGAGAAAGTTGGCAGACACAACCTTAACTAAGCGATCAAGGTCAACAGCACCAGTGATAAGCCATGTCCACATCATGCACCTCTAATATGATGTGATGAGATGGGCACCTTACCCTTTGGTACTCTTTCCAGAAACTCATAACTCTAGTCTAAACATGAGAAAAACATCAGAGAAACCCAAACTGAGGGTCATTCTACAAAGTACCTGACCCGTATTCTTCAAAACTGTCAAAGTCATGGAAAACAGGCAAATCTGAGAGACTCACAGCTCAGAGGAGACTAAGAGTATATGACAACTTGGGACGCTCAGTTGGCTGAGTGCCTTCAGATCAGGTCATGATCCCAGGGTCCTGGGATCGAGTCCCATGTCAGGCTCCTTGCTCAGTGGAGCCGGCTTCTCCCTCTGCCTGCCACGCCCTCAGCTTGTGCTCTCTCTCTGTGACAAATAAATAAATAAAATCTTAAAAAAAAAGAGTATATGACAACTAAATGCAATATGGTATCTCAAATGGCATCTTGGAACAGAAGAAGGGCATCAGTAGGAAAACCAGTGCAATACAAGTAAGTCTGGAGTTCAGATACCTGTTCTGTAGCAATGTTAATTTCTTAGTCTAGACAAATGTACTTTGGTTATATAAGATGTTAAAATTAAAGGAAGCTGAGTGATGGTCATATAGGCTGCACTATCCCATCTTTACAACTATTCCATAAATCTAAAATTATTCCAAAATTAAAAGGATATTTAAAATATATAAATAGACTCTAGAAGTATTTAGTTAGGTTACTAAGTGATAGATCCACAATGTAACATCACAAGAAGCCAGAAGTATTTGATGCAAATTTTTTATCTTTGGGGTATTTACCAAGGATTGAAATCAGCCCAGTCTATCACTTACTAACGTATGATCTTATACAATCTAACCTTCATTGTAAATGCGTGAGAGTGGGTTACTATGCTTCACAGAGAGCACATTATTTAAGTGGTTTTTGTTTTGTTTTGTTTTGTTTTTACCTCAAAGAGTGATTGAAGCAGAAATTTCAGTCATTGTGGTATAGCCAAAGGAAAAAGATTTGGTGCAGGGACCAAATGTATATTTATGTGGCTTGGCTGAAGCCTGGATCGGAGAATAGAGAAGCAGCATGTTTAATGACAGCCGGAAGCCAGGGAGTGAGGAAGAGAACAGGGGGAGGAAGTGACTGGAAACATGAACAATTAGTGAACGGGCCTCATCCAGAGGAGGCTTTCTCAACCTCAGCACTACTGACGTTGCCGGCTGGATAATTCTTTGTGGCGGGGGCTGTCTTGTGCATTGTAGCGGCATCCCTAGCCTCTGCCCACTCACCCTCCAACTTGTGACAACCGGAAATGTCTCCAGATATTGCCAAATGTCCCCATGAGAAGCACTGGGTTAGAGGATCAGGCTGTTGTCACCATGGGTGTTTGTCTATTTGATCTGTGGATAATGTGGAGGTAATATCCTGACAAAATATCCTGCTCAGGCAGGTGTGTCTTGCCTCCGTAGTTTTAATCCTATACTCTTAGTTGATTGCTTGCATTCTTGTTTTTCTAGGTAGGACCAGTATAAAGAGCAGTGAGGTCTCCCCCCTCGAGCTTGCAGCTGCCCCATGCTAATGCCGAGTAGTCACAGCGCCTCTCGTTATTTTTCTCCTTGGAAGGGATAGCTCCTGGCTGCGTTGTGGGTGTGGTGGAGGATTGGAGACAAGTCCTGGCAAAGCAGGTCTTTACTTGGGGGTGAGGAGCTTCCTGAAAAGCATTCTCCACGTCTTCAAGGAGGACAAACTGTAATCCGTTAGGTCCAGGAGGAAAATGCTCATATTTGCATCTGACAAGCAGATTTGGATTAGGTGACGGACACATTTTAGGGAAATGCTTATCCTTTGACACTGTGATTATCATGCTCTCATGAATGAGGAAGTCACCCACGTGGAGGTCAGGATGGGACATTTAAATGGAGCGGTGGCCACAGGATCCCTCCAAGGGCTTTCTCTTGCAAGTTATCATCTTGTCTTCCTTTACCCCCGTCAATATCCAGAACACCTGTCTTGGCAGTGGAGTATGAAAAAGTAGCAGGACATTTGGAGATGTGGGGAAGAATTTTCAATTTATTCTAATTCTTAGCAGGTAATAACTATGGTATCACCTACCCCCCCCAACTCCCACTGACCTCTGTCCACCTTTTATTCCTTTCTTCTTCCTATTCCCTATCTCCTTTATTATTGTCGTATTTTTTATTTAAGAGATAATGATTTTCTATTACATGCAGAACCTGTCAGACCAAGAAGGGACAGTACCTAAAGATTCTGTGCTTCCCCCAGGCCACCTGGGCAGGTGGTAACAGCAGGAGAGGGAGTTGAGATGTGCAGAAGAGGTTGGTACCTGGACATGGGCAGAAACCCCAACCTCAGTTCTTCAGTCTGAATTGGGATCAAGAATCCAGCCCCCTCTTGGGAAAAGGACCTGACAGGGACCTCTCCTAAAATAACCGGGGCCCTAGGCAACTTAGCCATAAAAAGACTGAGAAGAACAAACCAGAACCCAGGGACCAGGACTGGATGGGGCCAGTGCCCAGCTCCTCGCCCAGGGTGGGAGCACCCTGATCAGAGGTAAACGCCTGTCGTTTCTGCTACCGCTCATTAGCCACCGTTAAGGCTGATTCATACTGAGCTACGTCGGCTCCTAACCTATGCTCCCCTTCTTATGGTTCAGGAGCAGGACTGGCCTCGAGCCTTCAGGAACGAAGCATTTGAGTAGAAGAGGAAAATAGTGTTGAATAAAATGGGAAAGAGAAAGAACACTGATGGCTTGTGATTCTCAAAACTCTGCTTTCTAGCTCACCTGTGCCCTTACATATGATTACTGGATTATCCTGTGTGCGTGCGTGTGTGTGCGTGCATGAGTGTGAGAAGGAAGCACTGGAGTGATTTGTTTTCCATTCTCTGGAGCAAGTGTCCTTGACTTGGGGTGCGTGTGGGCTTCAGGAAGTCTGTGAGTCTCTAAAATGATAAGCACTAGTGCATTTTTTTTTTTCCCTTAGCAAGGAGGCCCTCCGCTTTCTTCAGATCCCCAGTGCGGTCTGTGACCTACGCGGCTAGGGAACAGCCGTGGGGAGACAGTACTCTGGGAAGCTGATGTGTGACAGGGAGAGGCCTCTCTATTCATGTCGCTCTCTTCTTCACATTCCTCCTTTTTAAAAGCTCCCCTCCCCCCTGTGCTCCTGCGTGTGGGGATTCTCTCACAAATCCATTTTCGAACGCAGGGGAGTATAAATCAGTAATAGAGAGTCTGATTTGATTCCGACAACATGGGGCACCAGCACACCATACCAGTGATGTTCATTTACCTTATCTTCATTCTCACAACTCTCCTAAGAGCTGATGGTTATTCTGACAAAGACACTGAGACTCAGAGAGGTCAAGTGGCTTGCCCAAAGACACACAGCAAGTCAATATTGTGCCGAAATGCACACGCTTCCCTCTGATGCTGGGAAGAGCAGGTTGTCTTTCCACGGCCCCTGTAATCCTGCCAGGCTGGAGCAAGACCAAGGTCACGGTGCCCAGAGGTTTACCGGGTCTTTTAGACCAGATAGGTAACGTCTCATAATCACCAAAGACCCTGCATCTTACTATAGTTGCCTTTAATCTGGACAGAAACTGAGGCCAAGAAGAGCCATCGTCAGCAATGTCAAAAAGTGCAGCAGAATGGATTTCTCCATCTTTGTTTCTTTCTCCCGAGGCCTTTAAACAAATGACAATGATGGAGAACAGTTATTAAAAGTAAAAATCCAGTGTACAAAAATCTGTCTTGATAATCTCAGAGTTGACTGTCTTGCATCTCTTTGGGCTTTGCAGACATCCAAACGGGCAGCCTACCCCGCTGGGAATTGAGGCCATTAATCAGATTATTCAAGGTGAAAAAACACTATTGCTTCTATTACCTGCAGACTCCAGGCATTTTGTTTTTCTTAAGAGAAGCTTTCTTTGGTCTGGCTTATCTGGCTAATCCCCTCTTTCTCAGCTTGGTTTTGCTTGGTGTCACTCTGATCATACAGGAGCTGATATTTTTGCAGCAAACCCATGTACAAATCTTGTGTGTGTGTCGGGGGGGCGGGGGACAACAGCGCTATAAAAAAAGCGATCTTCAGCCGGGCAAGGACTTCTGTGGAGTAGGCTTCACATGCACAATTAGGGATTGCCCCCGTTCGGCGATCTCTCTCTCTCTCTCCGCCCCCCCTCTTTTTCTCCCTCCCACGTCTCATCTCTTTCTGCTGCTCAGGGCTTCGCAAAGGCCCCCACAAACATCTGAAGAGCGGCGCTACGTACAGGACAGCAAGTCCGCATGCTGCAAGGAGCTCGCCAGACGCACAATGCCCGGGCGGCTCAGGGAGCTGCTTGTCAGCCTGCCTCTCCGCCTTCCCATCCTCATTCCAGGAGCCTATTAAATTAATGAGAGAGAAGTCCGTGCTCCCGCGGTCGGCTCGTTATTGGTGTACCGCACCCGTGCTGTTAACAGTGTGCTTGTTTTCTCTCCTGGGACATTTAATTTCCGCTTCTCAAATGAGCTGCGAAGCCGGGAGGCCTGGCAGTGTTCGTTCCCGGCACTCTGTGATGCAGATAATGAGGGTACTGATAGGGACCTAGGAGGCTGTGACGGCCCCGAGAGCAGCCGTGGTCTGATAACGCTTTCCGCCGGGGGTGGGGTCACCCCTCCAGGAACGGCTCATCTTTATGTGTAATACAGCAGCTGTCTCCTAAATGGCTAATGGCGAAGCAAAGGAGAACCTTCGTGCCAGTAATCTTTGTCACTTAATAATTTTATGGGTATCCGACTTCCGCGTCTCCTGCAAGTTCTAATAAAAGTGCACTTGCCGATTTTATGCGGTTCGCGGCGGATTCAGTGTAAATGGAGGGATCCGTGGTGCTGCTCTGCGCAAATCTAATTTAGTATAATTTGAATAGCCAAGTAATTAAAATGTATTATAGGTAGAAGATGCTGGGATGGTGGAGTGCCTGCATTTAAGAGGAAGATTTATTGGATTCGCAGCATCCACTGTGAACCTTCCACAACCACATTAGCTAACATCTGTTGGAAAATGTGGAGATGCGGGGCTGAAGACTTGCAGGCAGAATGTATGCTTTCACGAGCTGGAACGACCCACCGGAAATGTGGGGCAGCACTTGCAAGTTAAATTAATTAGCAATGGGACCCGTGTCTGCACCGGCACGGGGGAGCATGCACGAGGGGTATGTGGGTGTGCGAAGGGGCATGTGTGTGTACTCGTAGGTACATACAAACACACATCCTTTCTAATTAACATCCAACCCCTGCAGAGTGGGAACTGAAGTTTGATTGGATTTAAGGAGCAAGGTAATAATAATGGGACAGTTAATACAAACAGTGTCTGTGTTGACACTGCCCCATTAGTATTTCCTGGCAGATTATTTTGTTTGCTTTGCCTAAGTGCACAAGATTATAGGAGGTGATTTAGTAGGCCAGGGCACTGGATTCTGAAGGCAAGCCAAACCAATTTCAATCACACCTACAACCAGACTGTTAATCTTTGGGGAGTTACTGCACCTGTGCTGGCAAAGGTTAAGAGGCGAGAGATTCTAGAAGGCACAGATAGAGCAAATTGTCCAGGGGAAGGGGTAGAGATAGAAGGGACCCATAACTCTCTTAGGGGATAAATCAAAGGACATTTCGAAATCTGAAAAATATGCTCATAGATAAGTGCTAGATATACCACCCAAACAAACACAAAACTCGTTCCAAGAAAATATTGGTCAGGAGGCAGTCACGAGTGCTTGCTAACCAATGAATGATAGTCAAATGCACATGAAATATGTTTAAGCAACCCTACATATTTTTAGTCTTCTCTCTTCATCACTGAATGACTTGGGCATATTGTCAACTGTGAGTCTCGCTGGGAGAAAAATAACTAGGTGGGGTGGGGAGCTGAGGTTCTGAATGATAGTTGACACTTCCCCCCTCACCTCTGTCTTCCAAGTCACTATGCTCTCCTCCTCCCAAATCTTTGGTCAAATACGAGCAACGCTAATGAGGAATTTCAGTGCTGTAATCCACTTCCCTCCAAGGGCTGATCTTCCCCTACTGAACTCACTTCCTGGCTGCCCTTCCGCTCCCGGGGCATCAGGCGTCGGGGTCCCCAGGTATAAATGTTTAAGTTTCCACCACAATCCGCAGTGCATCTCCAAGGATGCAGTGAGAGCTGGCTGTTTTGAATAAATATGTAGACTTTAAATAAGGTTTTTAAAAGCACCCTCTGGCTTGTGATGCCTGAGCCAAAAACAGGTATTGACACAAGGTTTGGAAACATTTGCTAACACCTGCAGTCAGGCTCCTCAGTCATGTGTCTCTCTGCAAGCAAGAGGAGAAAGGCAAGCACAACAGAGTCATCAAAAAATTAGACTGGCAGTGCAAAAATGAAAACAGTTGCTTTTGCCTAATATAATAATAACGCGATGGTCAACGTATATTCAGATAGGTAAAAATTTCTTTGGGAGTCATAGAAGATGACTACTCACCAAGAGCTCTTTGGGAATCCTTACGGATATAATTAATAAGCTCTACGCAAAATCCAACCAAATTTCGCATTCGTTAAGGTCCACTTAATATCGAACGTCATCGTTTAGGTCAGATCGTCAGGTCATTGCTATTTCCGTGGGAAGCCCTGTATTTGTGTTTTGAAAATCGTGGGGGGGGGAATGGTTTTTCTGAGGTGGAAGTTTGAAAGTCAATATTGTCAGTGTTAAAAAAAACAAACAAAAAACGGAGGGAAGCTAACATATGAAATGTCTGACTCCTTCCCTCATTTATTCAAACCAAAGGTTTTGCTTCACATAGAGCACAGAGGTAATGATTGTGCATCTGTTGCCATAATACAGTGAACTGGGAAGAACTAAGTACGTGCAATTCAATAAAGTATATTTAGCATATTTTCATTGCACCAAATATCAGCTGATCCACCTCTTATTAGTATAAATGGCATAGATTAGTGTCAGGCATTTTCAACAGTGAAGAAATTACAGGAGTCTGCAAGGCTCATTAGGCTCTGGCTGCATGTTAACGAGGGGCCAGGCCTTATTAATAAGAACAGGAAAAGATAAAAACTCAGCTTCGAGGAAAATAAAGGAGCAGGACATGCCTTTAAAAATTCTCCAGCATTTAAAAGGGAAAGGCTGCAATGGGGCGATTCTTTTCCTTCCTGATTTCCTAGATATTTGTAAAGATGGGTATTTTCCCTTATTAAGTTACTATTTTTCTTTGCAATAGGTAAAAAAAAAATATATATTGTTGCAGTGAATGTCAAATACATACAGAAACTATGTTATTTTATATTTTTTAGAAACGGTGTTATTCTAAATGGGATACAGTTGTCCACTTTTGCTTTTGGATAGCTGTTTAGAGTTGAGCTCAGGTTTCGCATTTCAATCTTGTCTTCCTTCTCCCACTCTGTTAATGAAGGCGGGAAAGAACCTGCCCGCAACCTACAGAAATAAAAGGATCTGTGTCTCCTCCCAGCTTCCCCACCTCCTTGCATTACAAAATCTGAGCGGCAATATTCGAAAAGCAATCCTTCCTTGGAAAGGAAAGAAGAACCTTTCCCTGGCGTTGCCATCCAAACAAGGGTGATAAGGACTTTCTGTCAACCCCAAGGTCATTGTGATGAATTCTGCTTGGGGAAAACCAGCTCTATGAGTAGCATTTTGCTTCAATTTTGAGAAATTCATCAATAAAGGCTGACTCCAGAGAACAGGTGAAATAAGACAACCCACAGAAGAGTAGAAACGAGGGTCTTGGCTAGAGGCTGTGTTGATTCAGAACTGTGGCGAAAGGCAAAGAACGGAAAGCAAAGGAAAACCCTCGAGGCTCACTACACACGATGAGATGCTTTTGAGAAAAGGAGAGAGAAAAAAATAAGATATTTGTTACAGGGTTTTTAAAATGTGTATATATTTTATACACACATACACATATACACACATACACACCCTCACAATGGAGCAATTTTATTGCAAAGCTTTTTAAAAGCAACACCAGAATAAATGTAAATAATGGGTTTTTAATGCAAAAATGAAAACTGCTCACACTTTGCACTTCTGCAGTCTTTCAGCCTCGAATATTTCAATGTTCCTTTTAGGCTAAGTTGTTATAAAAAAGATAAGTTTTGCATTCAAGGGAAGATAACTGTGCTGAAGTAATAGTCTATTGTTACACAGTCAACAGTAATTAATCTAGAGTTTCGGGATGTTTTGAGTCACCCTGCGTTATGTTTATGCTTCAAAATCACATTTCTTTTCTACCCATTCCTCTCCACTCTGATTCATGTATTGATTTTTTTTTCCCCACTGTGTTCAAAATGGAAGTGAAATGATCCTAACTCTTGAGGTTAGTTCTGAACCAACCTCACCACTAGCAGGTTTATAGTTCCAAAACACTGCAGTTTTCAGTGGATGACAGTTGCAAAGCGAGAGGGACCCTTCTCGACACAGGCCTATTCTGTGAATGTGGCATATATGCATCGTGCACAACGATACGGAAATGCTGGGATTCTGGGGTGTAGCGTAATGGGTATTCAGGGCCCTCTAAATTCCGTCTGAAATTGTTCGGATGCTTGAAGCTGTGGTCATTGTCATCTTGGTCTGCCTTATTTTTTTTTAAAGCTTCTCTTCTCTACTTCACCTAGCCTATTTCCATAGACCAAGAATCGACTGCAAATTATTACGTATCTGCCATATGTTTAGAAATATTTCCCTTTAATAAAATTCTGTGCAGATACAAAATTATAACTTCACATATTTGACTACAAGCTTCTATAAACACTGGTTTTTAGGCACTGGGTAAGAATTTTCTGAAATAGTAAAATCAAACTGCTGGGAAGATGACATTTTTTTCTAATAAGAATTACATGAATGTGTCCATTCTAACTCTATCAGCTTCATCAAGGCAACCTCTGTGAAATAATGCCACAAAGTTTCTCACAGAGTCAACGTGAAGGAAGCAATTGTTTCTCTTTTCTTTCTACTCTTCAGTACGGAGACACAAATATTTTCTGACCATCATCTTTCAAAGCAGGTTTTACTGATAGAATTGGAACCCAGCTCGTGGAAACTTTGAAAAGCTCAAACCTCCAAAACCCCCATCATGAAAGATCATGTGTATTACTTGATTTTCTAAAGTGACAAGACGTATATTAAAAAATATTTCTCTTATTGTTACATTTCAGGCACGTTTACTGTTAGCTGCTTGGCTTCATTATGTATCATAGTCTGAATCTACAAATCAAGTATAATTAGACTTAGCGAACTGATTGGATTTCTAATTAAGCTACATTGGAAACAATGCACAATCAGTAAATACTCTGACTAGGTACATTTTAAAGAGCAACTCTTGGGCTTTTTGCTGATGACTAGACACCAGTGTCATTAAATTTGTTGGTGGCAAGCAAATTTTAAAGCTAAAATAGAGGCAATTAGTAAAGATCTTGAAATATTTAATCACGTTTGTCCAATTAGTGTGCAATTAGGCAGTGGTGTGGCGTGGGACAGGCATTCTGCTTCACTGCTTGGTGCAGAAGGATCCCTTTGAAATTTTGCTGTTTAGTTTATTGATATATAAAAAGGAAGTTATGGTTGTAATTTCCAATTTAAAAAAAATACTGTGCAGATGGTCTGACTATATATTTAACAATGTTAAACAAATCCAAACAAGGGAAGCATGTTACCTGAAATTACACAGCTGTGATCTGTGAATAAGCTCTGGATCATGGTAGATTACAGCTGTGCTTATCTCGATCATTGAAACCGCCAGGCATTTTATACTGGAGAAATCGGGAACCTGATAAGCTCATCCAACAGGTCTTAAAATGATTGGCAGCTCCTTTCTTGACCAAATGTGCCCTCCCTGGTGGTTCGCTCAGTTCCTCTGAGTTCCAGTGGTTTAAATTTTATGCAGAGGGCGAGGCGGAAAGAGATCCTGCAGGAAACTGATTTGGTAAGTATCGATAAGCCGAACAGCAACGTTACCTGGTATTCTCATCGCAAACCGACCGCTCCTGTCTATGTAGCTATATCCTGGGGACAGGACAAGGTCAGTGGGAGGTTTGGCGTGCCCAGTGCAAAAGGAAGCAGGAATGTCTCTTATATTTTAAACACTTAATTTGCATCGCCCTGCCACAGAATAGAGAACCACTCTCTTTAGCTTTGCTGGAAAGCAAAGGCTATGTTCCTCACTTTTTTTTCTGGATCATCTTTGGAAAACAATACTTCTATTTTAAGAGAAGGGCTGTGGAGGGGCCACGGGGCCCTGTGTGTCTCAGGCAGCAGTCAGACCCAGGGTTGAATGACCTCAAAGATACCTGGGAAGTGTCATTCCTCGGAGTTGTCAGATGAGACAATGAGGTAATGGTAAGAGATTTTTTATGTACTGAGGTACATAAACATTGGTGGGGATGGAGAGGAAGGGGCTTGGGGGAGTCAGAAGATGGACTAGGAAGAACTTTCTACATACCCCGGTATTCTGTGGAACTTGTTTGGGTCAGAGGAATGTCTTCCATTTTCTTCTGAGGTATTGACGTCATGCTCAGATTTAACAATCCAAACGTCATCTTAATTGGGAAAGGAAAAAATTCTCATAAATAAATAAACTTGTTTTTCTAGACCCTGGCAACCCAATATATTGAAATATGTTGAATTCGGGAATCTAAGGAGGGGCTTAGGGATGTAGATCCATTTCTCCTAGGTGCACCGACATTTCACGTTACCAGATGTAAGTACGTTCTGTTTGGATAACTTGGAAACCAGTGAGAAGACAATCCCCTGGGTATCCACAGATGTAAAAAGGGGTTCAAAAGAAAAGTGGAATAAAAAATGGCCTTGAGAAAATGACAGGTGAATTCATGTGGAGGATGGGATTAGCGCACACAGGAATACAAGACCTTGTAATAGGCTTATTGGGAATTTAGTTTAGGGAGGCCTTTATCATATTTATTTACATATCTCCCTTCTCTCCCTAATTTTGAAGGCGTCTTTGTCTGCCTAACTTTCTGGAAGCAGGTTACAATTATCCTAAGTCAAAGCCAGCTATTTTGAAACCTTTGAGTATAATTAAATTTTATATTGAGATTTAATTAAATTCTTAATTAAATTCTATATTTAGAATTTTCATAAATTTGTAATTCTAAATGTAGTGAATTTTCAATGAAAAAAAAAAAAAACCAACTCAGAACATCAGTGAAGATGTTCGCCATGGATTACACCTGTACTTCGCACTTACCCCGGCAGGAACGGGCTTCTAGAGTGAGGCTGTTAGCTCCCGTGGGTCGCTGCTGGTGGGTCGACGCTGGTGTGTCTGGAAGTACGGCGTGCCTGCCGTCCAAGCTGCTAAGGGAGGGGAGATTCTCTTGATTTTTTTTTTTTTTACAAGGATGTGGCAGTATGGTACGTGAATGAGTTTGAGAAGTCAAATAATTTCCTGTTTGGCACAGCCCTTCTTTGTTTGGTGGTCTTTCTACAATAGTCCTCTGACTCCCCTCAGGGTCCCTATGTCTCTGTGCTTTTTCTGCCTTCTCTGTGTGCCACCCCCCCGACCCCAGCCTGCTCTCAGAAAGCCTTCAGGATAGGCTTAACCAAACTTAGCAAATAAAAATATAGGCTGCCCAGTTAATTTTGAATTTTGCTTAAGCAGTGAATAATGTTTTAGTATAACAAGCGTGTCTATTACATGAATATACTTACAGCAAAAATTACTTGTTGTTTATCGGAAATTCAAATTTAACTGGTGTCCTGTATTCAATCTGGCATCCTCCTTCTGGAGCACAGTCACACTTAGGTATACATAATTGAGAAAAGCCTCATCTTTCACCCAAGGGCATGTGTATTTTTGTTATCAGTTAGGAATTTAGGTGAGAAGTAGGGAGCCTAATGTTGAAATTTCAGGCATCCATTAAGGCACTGGTTCTCGATCTTAGCTGCATATTATAATCACCTGGGGAGCTTTTAAAATCACAATGGCCAGGCCAAAACCCAGACTAATTAAATCAAAATCTCTGAGGGTGGGACCCAGGCATCAGTATTGTTTAAAGCTCCCTAGTGATTCCAAAGTACAGCCAAGATTATAAACCACTGAGCTAAGGAAGGGTTCTCAACCATGGCTGCACATTAGAACCACCTAGAGAATTAAAAAAAAAAAAAACGTACTCATGTCTGGACCCCAACCCCAGAGGTTCTGACTTAATTGGTCTGGGTGGGAGTCTGGCATCCATAATTTTTAAACCTCCCTGGGTGATAGAGAACCACTGAGTTAGAAGATGTGCAAAAGTGTGTCTTGAGGAGCAATGGGTCATCCCAATACTCTGTAAATCACACGGGGGTGCTACTGTGCCCACATAGAAAGCTATCCGCGATGCTTGGTTTCTATGAAAAAAGAGTCCATCTTCCCCCTCCGTGGCAGCAAATTTGTCTATTGCTCGATATAAATCAGGGTTTTATATTTCAGCGACACTTAGGATGCCCCTGACAGTTGCCTTGGGGGGAAGAAATCAGATGTGACTGTGCAGTATTGAAAGCATTTTTTTATTTTTATTTATTTTTATTTTTTTAAGATTTTATTTATTTATTTGACAGGGAGAGACATAGCGAGAGAGGGAACACAAGCAGGGGGAGTGGGAGAGGGAGAAGCAGGCTTCCCGCTGAGCAGGGAGCCCGATGCGGGGCTCGATCCCAGGACCCCGGGATCATGACCTGAGCCGAAGGCAGATGCTTAATGACTGAGCCACCCAGGCCCCCCGAAAGCATTTTTTTTAAAAAAAGGAATAAATTAAACTATATCTTGCTGAGCCAGAATGGTAGATCAGGGGGTTGCCGTGAAAGAAATGATTATCAGGAGATCTGGAAAACCAAGGGGAGAAAGAGCCTAAAAAAATTGGTCAAAGGAGAGAAAAATTCCACAAAAAGATTGAGCGGGTTGGGAATGAAACTATTAAGAAGCAACCAATGAACCAAATTAAGCTTAGCTTGGGAGAAGGGATTTTTTTTTGGC
The DNA here is from genome assembly GCF_964656455.1 of Halichoerus grypus. Classification (NCBI taxonomy): domain Eukaryota; kingdom Metazoa; phylum Chordata; class Mammalia; order Carnivora; family Phocidae; genus Halichoerus; species Halichoerus grypus. The sequence goes on along the minus strand of NC_135720.1, from coordinate 136,562,112 downwards.
CACAAACCAAAACAAAACTTAAGAATTTGATATGTCTGAGTGACAAGCGGTAACTGGAAGGGACTAGCATGTCTGAGCAAAGTTGGCTGAAATCAAACTGACAAATGCTGTTGAGTAAACCGACAATGGACAGTTGATAGATATCAGCTCTGTCTCATTCGTGACCCACATTGTTACCCAATGTGGCCTTACAGCAAGACCTATTTGTTTATTTGTCATAGATTGTGTGGTCCAGAAAATGAGAACCTCTTAAAATACTAGCCCCGAGGAGAGAATAACTAAGCTAAGAACAGTTTTGGCAGAGGTCATATGCTGGGGAGAACATAGAGCAGGTGCCAAAGCTCCGTAGGAAGAAGAGTAGGAGCAGATTCGCAGCTGGGCTAGAGTCAGGGTCTGATAGAAAATAGGAGATGCTGAGCCCCCCTGTGTGCATGCGTGTGTATATGTGTTGAGGATGATCCCAGGTGAGGGGCAGCAGGAGTTGAGGAGTAGGTAAAACAAGAAAAACTTGGAAATACATGCTAAAATTACAGAGGAAGTGGCTGGACAGCTTTCTGCTGAGTCAGAGCCTCCTTCCAGGACCCTGTGACCGTCCTCTGAGAGTGTCGTACTGTGGCCTGATCCAGACTTGGATCTGCAGGTGCACCAGCCTCGGGCAGAGTCTCTTGGGCCTGAGGCCGCCTTGCCCAGGGCCACTGCAGAAGGAGCAGCCCCCAGGCCCATGTTTTGCACCAGGTGACCCCACACTGCCCATCTCACAGCTGATTGGGATAGGAGAGGGTATCCTACTATAAGACAGAAAGCCCTTGGGCTGGCCCCTACCTATAACTCTGTTCAGAAAAAGAGAAACAGAGCCCATCAGATTTCTCTCTTATAACAAATATATTCAGATGGTGGGAAGGGGGTGCTCAGGGTAAAGCAGGGGCAAGAGAGGCCACGGTGGGTTGTGTTTAGGGGGGGTTGGAAACCTTGATGACACAAAGGCAGCTGATGATCGAAAATAAAATGACGGAGATGTGCCAAGAAACGAGGAGACATGGAAAGAAAAGAGATAATGCTGACTTTGAGAGGGAGCGTAGCTGATCCCTGGAGCTGTGTTAATTTCTAGAGTTTTGCAGTTTGTGGTCCAGTTCCAGCCTGTGAGGATCCTTACAACAACACTCTGTCCCCTTTTCTTGTATTCTGAATGGATCTCTGTTGCCCTAACCACAAGCATCCAACGAAAACAGAAGGGCACAAAGCGGTCTGTGGTTCCCAGTGGGACAGGCTCCTAGTAAATGGACTCTTGAGAAAAATCCCCCCTCTTCTCAACACCATTAGTGGGTCACCATAGTGACAGGTCTGGAGTGCCACAGCAGTGCTCTGGGCATCTTCTTGGTGCTGTTTGTTCTCTGGTTCTTTGGAGTCTCCCCCCGCCCCACACTAGCCTCCTGGCTTGTGAATATTCTACCAGCTGTCCCAGCTTTCCAACTATAGGTTGCTGTAATTTATAATCTCACAATAATATTTTAAGCCATTGTTAATTTCAGCCCCAGTCCCAAGTAGAACACCTATCCAGATGCTCTTGAGCAGTAACTCAAGTCGTTGCAGAGCTAACGCTTGGGTTTCCAGGAGAAAAGAAGTTCATGTCACCTTGGGCTTGCCCTTTCTGTGCCTCACATTCCTTATCTGTAAAATGGTGATCATAACCATAACTATGAAGAATTAAATGAATTCACGCATGTGAAGCATTTAGAAGAGTATCCAGCGAATATTAAACCCTTAACACACAGGAGCGATTGTGTTGCATGCCCCCCTCTACTCTCAGGGACTTCCGTTCTTTTCGTAAAGGCACCCACCCACCCCCCTAACTTGGATCCCTGTTAGAGGTGACGGTGTCCCTTTATGGTATGCCTGATGTCCTTGACCTGACACCCTCATTATGCTGAGTGCCTTCTCCTTCCATTGCCAAACTTATTTTGTATATGTCTGGAAGGCACTTCATGTGCTTTTGCAGAGGAGTCCATTTTAACTTTGATTTTTCTGGAAACGATATCCCACATTTGTTGACCAACCCATTTGGAATTCCAATGAGAGGGAGTTCAGGCTACTCAAAGTAGGATTATTTTAGGCAATTCTACCCTTGAAATGATCATAGACCCTCCCTTCCCCCATTTCACCTAATGGTAGACCATAAAGCATGGCCATTGTGTCAACATCGTAGCTCAGAATGAAGTGACGCTGATCCGTGTATCCTCTGGTTACTATCTGGGCTGCTAAAAAGAGCAAAAAGCTAAACATAAAATGACTAACCATGACTGATTAACATCAACGAAATAATAATGACCATTTACTATATATAACCCCCAAAACAAGGCATCCTGCTGACTGCTTTATACAAATTATTTCCTTTAGTCCTTCCACAAGTCTTTGAGGTAAATATTTTCAATTTTATTTTTATTGATGGGGAAGCTAAGGCCTCAAGAGGTTCACCGACGTTTCCAAACTGAACAGTGAACAAGTGACAAAGCCAGGATCGGAACCCAGGTCTGTGTGCCTGGGAAGCCCAAGCTCTTGACTTCTGCACTGCTTGGGACAGGAGAACCCAAACGGCAACTACTTGGTGGCTGTGTAGAATCTCCAGCTTACATGTGTGTGAGCCCCATTCTGAGGATCTTAGAAACCACCACAAAGAGAAAAACAGACTTTAGGAATAAACGGAGGTATGCGGAGCTCATTTGCACCTTCTTTTTTATGTCCCGTTTTTAAGGATGGCAATAAACCATCAGGCAGTCTCCTTTTTTGGACAATCTGATTCTAAGCTAAGACATTATGTATATATTTGGGAAATCCGAAAGGTTAGAACAGAGATTTAAAAAACAAAGCAGGCCATTGATAAAAAATATATATATATACTTAGACACATTGCAAATGAATTTTATTTGGTTTTGAGAATTCTCTGTGAATTTCCAGAGACCCCTTTAAGTCAATGATGGTCCTCTGGAGGGTCGTGAAAGCAGGCAGGGAATCTCTGTCTCTGCTCCCCCCACCCCTGCCCCAGTTGGTACCCCTGCTCTTGCTACACACTTTCGAGAGGGAGGGAGTGATCACATGCAGCTTAAATTTTGTTTGCAAGAGTATAGAAGAAGGAGAGGGAGATAGCTTTTTTTTTTTTTCTAAAAGAGTTGATTCTTGACATACCTCTGTGGCTTAGTCACCATGCTTAGTGAGATGTTCCCAGGGGACTGAACAGGGTACCCATAAGGATCGTAGTTTTCACTGGTCCAAAACTTTTTGGTGGGGAGACTGTACGTCAAACTCTGTCCCTCCTACAGTCATAAGCGTTGCCTGCCAATCTGTCCAGCTGGTGCAGGGCTCGGCTGTTTTGATATAAAAAAGGAGAGAAGATGCCTTTCTCCCTTTGCCCTCCCCTCCCTCCTCCTTCCCCCCATATTGTACAAAACCATGTGGATTTGCTGAACAGGTCTGTAAAATTAATTATACTGTGAGTGCTTGGTAACCAATGAATTGTAAATTGTGCATTATTAAAACAGCATCAGAGCTCTGAGTGATCTATTATTCTTCGGGGAATGAACAAAGATAAGAGCTTTATGTGCTTTAGAGGTCTTTCTTGCCACCATGCAGCAGGCATGGAGAGGAAATATCAAGTAGTTTTGCGTTTTGTTTTGTTTTTCTGCAAGTTGAATTAAATAGAAAGAGTATCTTTTTTCCCCCCTCTCTTATTAAATTGTTACATGCGCCCTCCCAGTTCTGTGTGTAGCATCTAATATGGTAGTGGTCACTGGGTAAATGCTCTTCTGCAGCGATGGTGATAATGTGCATCCATATATGCTCATACACAAACACGGGGCCGTGTCAACCTAATGTGAGCAGGAGATGGATTGGATGACATGGCATCATAATCAAATAAATTGTGTTGATGTAGTGCTTCTCTACAGCGGCTCAGGAAGAATTCAGAGTAAACAGTAGGACATATACAACATATCGGCTGAGGATGTGCCAGGGGTCTCGTGGCTTCAGCTGGAAAAAAAAAAATCTGGAAGAAACGGTTTTTCTTGTCTCTTCCTTCTAGACACAACAGAATCACCCTTGGGATTTGCTTGTGAGCCTCTCTTTTTACCAAACTATCTCCCCCATGCAGAATTTCTCCGTAGCTTCCTACCTGCCACGATGATTCCTTCCAGGCACTCTGCACAGTTCTCCGTGGAAACTTTCTCTTTCCATAATTGACCAAGCCTGCCGTCCCTGGGAATGTAAGTGCCTGCCAGCCATGCATCACTATCCTTACAAGCAGCCATTCTAGCTAAGAGAATTAGGAACAGGTATGAGGCAAACCACACGTCATTACACACACACACACACACACCCCTCTGCCTGCCTCCAAACATAAATGTTTATAAACCCACCATTTCGGGAGGGAATAGGATGCCTCCAAACTGGGCTGCCCCTGAATGCTGTGAAGGACCAGCATTCAGGTAATTTGTGGGGCACAGTGCAAAAACACAACGTGGGCCCCTTGATTCAACAACTGTGAAGAATTTCAAGACTGTGATAGCAGAGCATTTTCCTGAGTGCAGGCCCCGTACAACGGCGCAGGTCGCATACCCAGGAAGCCGACCCTCCACCAGAGGGACATTTGCCCAATGGTTGGGAGGGGGGGGGAAGGCTTCTGTATTTTTGGTGCATTTTCATCTTCGAGTGGCTAAACTGGGCCATCAGATACTTACAGCATTTCTTCTGCCCGGGAAAAGACAGTGAATCCTACCCACTCTTTTCCCCACTAGGAGCCGTGGAGGGATGACGTCTCTGCGTCTCAACTTCCTGCAAAGCCTTTGGATTTCTCTGTGATCCTGCCACCTCTGGGAGGACCTCCAGCACTCCCTGTCGTCCTCAAAGGACAGATGCGTGTAGCTGGGCAGGCCTACGGAATGTCTTCTTCCAGATTCTTGATCACCAGAATTGTACGCGTGCCATTTCAGGGACTGAATAGACCAGCCCGGGGGGGGGGGGGGGAGGGGGCACTGGTCTGGGTGATAAATTTGGTTAAGATAGGAAAATGAAAAAACCCAAAACACAACAGCCTGTCTTGTAACTCAGATATGGCTTTGTTGTTGTGGGAAATGGGTTTTGCTTTGGCCCCTAGAAGGACACCAGCAGAGAGATTGTATTCATTAGGGGTGGGGAGGTTGAAGTACTATTCTAACAGCTCCAGACTAGCCTTTGCTGGACATGAGAACACTGGGCCAGAAGATTCCACCTGCCCCAGGACAGGGAGAAGAGGCTCCTTCAGGCGGCGGACCCTGTTTACGAGTGCAGTGTGCCCTAAAATTCAAAAGAGGGCAGCAGATAACTGAAACAGCTTGTCGCACCAGGAAGGCTTGCAACCTGAGGAACGTCAGCAGGAAAATTTGCTGCTTTATCAAAATTCGCGTCATGCAAGGGTTAGCCATGCCAGAAATGTTTCCAGCACCGTGTGCTTAATGTAAAAGCAGATATTTGATTAATGGACTCTGATGAGCTTTGGTGCTGGTGAGGGCAAGTGTAGGCCTAGTGCCCACCTCAGCAGCCTCTGCCACGGATTTAGGGCTGTAAAAATCTGTAATGGCAATGTCTGGAGGTCAGGGCCCCAGGACGAGAGAAATGGCCACGCCCTGTGAGGTGGAGAGACTACCTGTGTGCTTGGTGCTTTGCGGTCTGTGCTTTTCCTGATTCTCTGAAATGAGCAGGACCCTCCCCACGCAAGCATGTGCGGTCACTTCTGACCTGGTAAATTCCACAGAGTGTGAGACTCGCAGGAGGTGGGAGAAGGCAATTCTCTTTGACGTTGCTAGGGCTTCCAGAAGACAGAAAGTTCGTCATAGGGAGGACAGGCCCACTCTGGACCCCAGTCTGGAGGTCGGGATTTCGGAGAGGCTGGGGGCACATGGAATGGAAAAGAGGAGAAAATTGCTGAAGGGGAAGAGGGCTGAAGTTCTCAGTTGAAATCACAGTCTTCAACCCAATCCTGCAGAATGCAAGTAGTAGGATTTCATCCCTGGGATCACGCAGTGGACTGTTCACGATCCTATTTCCTAAAAAAAAGAGGGGTGATCCGGTGTCGACCCCAAACACAGCTTCACAGAGAAGTTCTCCTGTGTCTTTTGGCAGGGAGTAACAGTGAACAAAAAGGAAATCTTATTTTTAAAATAAACCCTGAAATGAGATTGCAAGGCTTCTGAGATCTATGAGAGTCTTCTTTTATTTGACATGGTTTTAAGTAATTATTTCCACCCTTGATTTTTTTTTTTTAAGGCGTTTAAAAATCATTTCAATCTACCAAGAGGGCACCAAACTGCATCAGGAATCTGGAAGATGTTGCCTCTGAAAAGTTGAACTCTGTTTATTTTTAGCATGTTTGTGATTTCTAGAAAGAATTGAAGATTTTTTTTTTACTCCATCAACAAGTTAGACTGCTCAAATTGTGAAGAGTTTCCATTAAGACTTGAGAAAATGCACATTATCTTTTTTTTTTCACCTAAAAATTAACAGCTGGTTGCATACCTGATGCCAAACAAAGGGTTTCTGAGAAACATGCCCTAAAACTTTGGGCTGATTTAATATTAAACAATTACTACGGAGCTGAGAAAATCAGCCCCTTTATAGATGCTGGTGAGCAGAGGATTCTCTTTATATGTATAATAATAAAAACCAGACTTGGCAAGATGCACAGGTCTGCAGTGATTGTGCATTTCTTTGTATTCCCTAAAATAAATGAGGCAGGAGGTGATTTTTTACTGGTGTTTCACATGTCATGAATTTAGAACTGCAAATTGACGAACAAATTGAGAAGGTCCTCAGTGTCCTGCAGGATCACTAAGGACTTACGGGGCTTTTGTAGGTATCCTTGGAGCCCGCTTGTAGAATAGTCTAGAATGATCATGAGACCTTTCACTTGAAAATAACTCTAGACGAAAAGATGCATTTCTCTTTTCTAGAGCATCATCTCTAGAGCTTAAAAAAAAAAAAAAAGTTTTGTTCTCTTAGGAATATAGCCCTCTTGGGAATGACCTCAGTCCTCAAATTACAAATGCAAAAAAAACAAAAGGCTGTGTTTACAGATTTTTTTAAAGAGGAAACTGATCTGCAAGAAAGAAAAAAAATACAAAATACATGCGTCGGGATAAATGGGAGCCTGATAATATAAATAACTGTATTCTCAATTGAACTTAATAAAGTTAAGGAGACAATTTGGAAGACCTGAGTTTTGCTGGCAGCTCTGTCCCTACCTCAGGTCTTCTTACAAAAGGCACATTTTTACATTTCTGAGCCTCGGTTTCCTTAGCAGTAAAATGAGGGTATTTGATTTCACTTCAAAATTCTTATTTTATGATTCACTGAAGTGTTGCAATTGACAACAACAAACTCCCAAACATTGGTCTCTCTACCTTGTAGAATTCATCTTGGCTTTATTGACAGCAGAGCATAGCTACCAGAAATTATGTTAAACATATATTATAAAGGGCATACTTTGCTAAGCCATGCAGAAATGCACAAATTTTATGCTCTTTTCAACCTTAGCCTGTTTCTCACATATGACTTGGGATGCCGTGTATTGCACCATGTGTGATGTCTTTGGTTTCAAAATTGTTTCTCTCCTGGGAGAGTATTATGAGGATCCCGATTACTTAGCCCTGAGTATGGGAGTAGGCAGGGTTCCTCCCCTAACCCCATCCTCAGCATCTGTCTCCATCCTGCAGCACTTAGCTATGCATTAGAACATAGACCAAAAAGCAAACAAGCGTTGCACCTGACCATGTTAACAGAAAAATCAACAGCTATCAAGGCCCCCTGCTTTAATTTCCCATAATCATCTATTTTCTTCTGCCTTCTGGCCCCTGCAGTTCCTTCTTGCTCCTCAGACTCCCATCTTCCCTCAAACCCTTCGTCTTCTATTAACATTTATGTCATTTACGTCTTCTGCAGGCAGAGTACCTCTGGTTTATTCTAGAGAGAAACAAATGACACAGAGGGTTGAAAATCGGGGTCTCCCAGACATGTTGGTGCGTTTACGGAATTCTTTGTCCTCCACACTGAGGACCCAGGTGCACGTACACCCCTTGCTCTTTCATCCCTGTGAACCCCATTCTCATACCGTTAGAGGGAACCCATATATTTAGGTCTTACAAGATGAGTAGGGGCAGGAATGAGTAAAGGAACTAAATAATACTGAATGAATAGCTCCTATACCTCCCACTGCATTAAGAGCTTTGCATGCATGATTCGCATAAAGACTCCTCTTGCTAAGTATTGTGACCCGTTATAAAAGGAAGTTTAAATGAGGCTCAGAGAGGCAAAGTACCTTCCCCAAGGGCACACAGTAAGTGGCAGAGCTCAGAATCGAATTCCACAGATTTACTGATGTTTCCTTTTCTAGAGTTCTTATTCAATTTCTGAAGAACTGAAGCTATTCTTTCCACTCCTTTTAAATTCATAAAAAAATCATATCCAGTTTTACCAAGGAGAAAACTATTACATGAAATTAAGGCACAGTTGTACTCTATCCCAATTTTACACACTCATGGTATTTTAACATTTGATAAGCATTAAGGAGGACAGCTCAAAAGCAGGGACAATAGTTGGTGCAAGACTGGACTATTTTTCTACACCATGTTATAGGTCATCCTTTAGGATCATATGATACACTGGGGGAAATGAATTATTTTTTTCTGAATTTGTTTATTCGGAAGACTCTCTTTTTTTTTTTTTAAAGATTTTATTTATTTATTTGACAGAGAGAGACACAGCGAGAGAGGGTACACAAGCAGGGGGAGTGGGAGAGGGAGAAGGATTCCCACTGAGCAGGGAGCCCGATGCGGGGCTCGATCCCAGGACCCTGGGATCATGACCTGAGCCAAAGGCAGACGCTTAACGACTGAGCCACCCAGGCGCCCCTCCAGAAAACTCTCTTGACCATTAAAATAATATTGCTCAGGGTGGCTCAGTCGGTTAAGCGTCTGCCTTCGGCTCAGGTCATGACCCCAGGGTCCTGGGATCAAGCCCCGCATCGCATCAGGCTCCCTGCTCAGTGGGGAGTCTGCTTCTCCCTCTCATCTGCCCGCCACTCCCCCTGCTTGTGCTTTTTATCAAATAAATAAATAAAATCTTTAAAAAATAAATAAAATAAAATAAAACAATATTGCTCATTGCTTCCTGCACAGGCAGACCTTCTCCAGACATTTTCTAGGCCATCACATAGATGTAATGAGAGGACGTAATGATTTAGAAGGACATAAAAGAGGGTAGAAAACATCCTCCTTCTTTTGCGCCTTTCTTTAGAAAATTTAAGGTTTAGCGCGATAGGTAAAGCCAAGGTTATGGTGAATATTTTGACTCAAAGAAAGACCTGGACTGAGAGGGTGGAGGCCTCAGCATCTTGATGGCAGACAAGTCTCAGGGACCACGCCACAGTCTCGTGTTTCAAGCAGCTCCCTCCTAGGCATCCCCTATCAGTACCAACTTCCTTTCTCCCACTGGATATTTTTGCCATAACCTCTGTTGATATTATATTGACCTCTCCTCTTCACTTGGTCAGAGCTCCTGCAACATTGGAAAGCGATGTCAAAAAGCAGGAGAAATACACCACGTGTGGCCTAACAACAGCAGTCCAAGCCCCTGTAACGTCGGATTATCTTACAACACTGTTTCTCAAAGTGGGGTTCCTGGGAGACTTGTCTCAGATTTGCCAGGAAAAAGCTAAAATGCAGATGCTTGCATCCTACCCTCCACCTGCTCAATCAGAATCTCAGTGGTAAGAGGAGAGGGATGGGTGGAAGTCAGGAATCGAAAATTTTAAAAAAATCTCTCGAGATAATGGTTCTATATCTCCAAATTATAACCCGTGTTATATAAAATATTTTCATCTATGTTACTTTCATTGTCTTTCAGGAGCCCTCTGTGTGTTCGGTAATTATTAATACACAGTCATTTTAGGGATGAGGCCATTGGGACTTGGAGAAGTGACTTGCCTGGGTGCACACAGCAGGCTGTGGAGCTCGGAGCCCGTCCCCACTCGGCACTGTCTCCTTAGGACGCGGGGGCTCTGCTCTCACGGATGCGGGAGAATAACACAGGGTTGAAATTCTTTCATGCTTTTGGTGCTGGATCTAAACATTCATCACCAGACTCAAAGTCACATAGATTTTCTCCTATGTTTTCCTTTAGAAGTTTTACACTTTTGAACTTACATTTGGGTCTAAGATCCATTCTGAGTCAATCTCTTTGAAAGGTTCAAGGTCTTGGTCAAAGTTAAGATTTTGCGTGTGGACATCTAATCATTCCATCATCTTCTGTAGAAAAGACTATCCCTTCTCCATGGAATGGCCTGAGCTCCTTTGTCAACACGCTTTGAAATACTTGATACTTGTTATAAAAGTACGTTACCAGGGCGCCTGGGGGGCGCAGTCAGTGAAGTGTCTGCCTTCGGCTCAGGTCAGGATCTCCAGGTCCTGGGATCGAGTCCCATGTCAGGGTCCCCGCTTAGCAGGGAATCTGCTTCTCCCTTTGCTCTCCCTTTGCCCTCCCCCCATGCTTGTGTGCATGCGCGTGCACTCTCTCTCTCTCTCAAGTAAATAAATAAAGTCTTAAAAAATAAAAAGTACATTACCTCTGTTTTTTTTTATTTTAAAAGGCAGCCAGATTGGTGCTATATTTAATAGTTACTTGCTTAAGATTTGAACCCCAGCTTCTTAGGACAGAACACGAGCAAGTTGTAGATTAGAATATAGACTGAGATAAACCACCTAAGTAAGAGAAAACTGGAATAGAATCCATCAATATTGAGTTTGTGGCCGTGGATTAGAGAGAGAGAAATCAGGTTCTAGGTCTGACTCCACCACTCCACCTTTCAGGCTTCTGTCTTCTTCCCTGGAAAATGAGACACATGTTAACCAGATGTATTCCAGGTGACTAATCATCCGATTCTACTTCCAGGGCCCCAGATCATAGGAGTGGAAATGAAACTTTCGTCCCTAGAAGATTTTCCCATTCGTGTGGCAAGCCTCGCCCTTTCAGAACTGACTCATGAGGATTCATTGCATTTACTGCGGCTGATCTATCCCATGCCTCTTCCCTGGGCTAAGAGAACAGAGACCTAAGGCACATCTGCGGAGACCTAATCATACAATCTTCCTGAGTGCCCCCTGCCCGCTGTTTCCACTGCAGACCCAACCCAGCCTATACCCATGGAGTCATCCCTCCTTGCCCCATGTTTTCATCTCTGGCGCTGAGGGGTCTTTGTTGACTCACCCCAACATGGGTCAGTCATATTTCTTTCTTCGGGATACAGGATCGCTCTGCCTCTCTCCTCTCCTTCTCAGTCTCTCTTTCCAATTCTCTTGGCCCAAGGCTGACCACAGTCCCTCATGCTCAAGAACACACAGCTTATCTATTTTTCATGTTTAAGGCAGCCAAAGCCTTTTAAAAGATAATGAAAACCTCTCAACCGCAATTTTGAGTTGCAAAGAATTTGCTAGATTTGCTGGCGCAGAGAATTATAGGAATGTTCTTCTGGTACTTTGTGGTCTGGAATTCCTGGAGGGTCAGGGATCTATGGGGAACACAGACATGTGAAAATAATTACGCTATAGTGTGTGTGTTAGGGGGGTGGCTGTTTTGGGGGTGAGGAAGAGAAGCATCATATAATTTTTGCAGAAATGGTGACAGTCGAAGGATGGTGAGGAGTTTAACAGCAACCCAGACTGAGAGTGGGGGCTCAAGGGATCCAGGCAGGGGTAACACCATTTGCAAAGGAAGGGAAGCATGAAAGAGCACATCATTTTGGAAGTGGACAGATTAGCCCTTACCCACAGATGGGCAAGTTAGCCAGTTTGGCTGGCGGGGCAGGTGCCCCTCCCCCAAGCCCCCATCCCGTGTTCCATGTATACCCTTCCTGAGTCTGCTCTCTTCTTAACTCTCAGGAAATCAATCTTACACTGTCAAGACTAGGGAGATAAGCATGCTTTGCTGTGTAGCATGTATAGGAGAAAACCTTAGTTACGGCGGAGGCATAGAAGGTATGCTTGAGGACAGCCAGAAGTGGAGGAGAGAAAGGACAGCTGGGCATGACATTGGAAGATCCTTACATCCAGGGCCTGGGGCAGGAAGAGGACCTTGCTTAGCCCCAGGTTCTTTTTGCATCTTACGGCGCAGCTCCAAGGAGGAGGCCACGTGCCAGGTGTGACTACGGGGATCTGAAGGAAGCATGGGGCTTGCTGTTGCTCATCCAGCATCGGCAGTGACTTCTGGGAACTTAATTGGCTGGCACCTTGGTCTTGGACTTCCTAGCCTCCGGAACTGTGAGAAATAAATATTTGTTGTTTAAGCCACCAGGTTTATGGCTGACTGAGACAATAAGGAATGTGGAAAGAGTGGCTTTCCACTTGTGGAAAGAGAGTCCACATTGGGGGGACACCGTAAAAGCTTGTTTCAAATCTACTGTGCTTCAGATGTAGAGAGGACCAGAAGGGAGTTAGATGTAATGGTCTGAAGCTCAGCTGAGACTCAGTGTAGATAAAAGGCCAAGAAGGAATAACCGAGGGCACTCCCAAGAGACTCCCTTTGGGGGACATTCTTTATTCAAGTCCACAAATACTTTGCCAGGCCCCAGTTAGGCCCTGAAAGACAGGCAAATAAGAATCCCACAGAGCCTTCTACTTCAAGGAGTCTACCTAGTTTTAACTATAGCCATGGACTCAGGTTCGGCATCTATGAAAAGTGTTTCTAAGAATTCTTGCTGAAATAAGGTGTCAAATTCATGTCTACAAGTTTAGGTCTGTTTCCTGGGCTTTCTGTGATTTGGACATACAGGTACGTCCCTCTTTTTTTTTTTTCTTTCTTTTTTTCTTCAGATTACTTATGAATTTCGACCAAATTCTAGGATATGATAAACATGACATTTGATTTACTTGTTATTTTCCATCCTGCTTTATGCTTAAACATAATAGGATTGACTTATAGCTGTCCAAAAAAATGGGGAGTGTATTTTTATGGAACTCTTCAATCTTAGGAATTAAAGTGGAGAGAAAATGGACGAAGGTTAACACGGTTTACTTATTTTTTTAAAGTGCAACTCCTTTTTGAAATATAGTTTTCTGTATGTTCATTAACTATTTTTAGGTGAACACACACACAGATATAAACATAACTACAGTCTCTCAACTGACTGCTACAGTTTATGGAAGAAATAGTAAATGTTTAAGAAAATGCTTAAAATATTTAAGAAAACATTAAAAAAATTTAAGCAAATATTTAAATAAAATTTAAGAAACATTCTAAAATATGAATTTTCAGGAGAACTGTATGTGGACTCCAGTATTTCCATTGGAAATTAAACTTCACAATAAGGGAAAATTTCACAGTGTGAACTGAATACACACACTTAAAGTGCTAATATACACTTTATATCATAAAAAATTGAGAAACCTTAATTTAAAGCAAATAAAGATGTTTAGTTTCACCAGGAATTTACCTATTTTGCCAATGCTTATGGAATTAATCTCTTAGAAAATTCCTTTCTAAAGTATGAGATTCCTTATTGGGAAAAAAATTCAGAATCAAGTGGATTGGCATAGAAAATTGGTCTTGCATCTCTTTATTTAAACATTTTAAGCTCAATTTTTCTTTAGTTACATTTTAGCTACTCGAATACAGGTAACATGTTTTGTTCTTCTTTCCACAGAAACTGGTGTGTTTACTTTTATGGACTCAGAGGGGCTTTTCAAATTAACTTCAAATTTTTACAGCCCTTTTTTTCATATCCCGTGTGTGAATTTACTGTGGAGGCTTATGAATGATGGAACTGCCTTCAGTAGCCTACTAGCGAATTGCTTTGCTTAGGTGAGTGTAGAAAACCTTTGGCAGTGTGGCTCAGGCCTGAGCTTTAGCACGTAGAGCAAGCCAGGACCCGAAGGCACTTAAACACGACACACACTTTTAAAAATTCACTGAAAATTTGAGAGCATTATCAATGAAGTAGATATGACTGCAGTTTGTCTCCCTTGAACAAATTAGTTCTCTTTTAAAGTATCGACTGGGTCAGTGCTCAAGGTAGAACTAGGTAACATTACAATCCTAACACCTTTTGGGCAATGGTTCTTCTAATTAATATAATTAATATTTTAGCAAAACATCATAGGTCGTAATTGAAAGAAATCATCTGGGTCTGAAGAATGCCTACTGAGGGCAGCCCTGTTAAGATGAACTCAGAGGTGTGTAGATTAATTTCCTGGACTTGCAAAGCAGGAAAGGGAAGGTTTTCCTTCCTTATAAGCCTGGAGGGTTTGCTGTTTGGCCCTGTTGAGACCCAAGGGCTATCTGGGCTGATTAACATATATGTAATTAAAGTGCACCAGCTAGAAAGGCAGAATCAGTTTTATTTGGCTCTGTACTACTATGAATAATTTCTTTCTCTCTACATTATTTACCTTCTGTGTACGTGTGCTTGTGGGAGGTGGTCTGGTTTCCCTGGACATCCTCCTCCTACCTTGTTTAGGATTATTGCTTCCTATCCTGGCAGACGGCAAAGAGTAGACAAGCTTTGCCTAGCATTCAAACTAGATTTTTCTTTCCGTTCATATCACCATTTTTAAGCCACATTTTTCATCACAGGGTAAGAAACACTGTAAATAATTGAGGTGATCCATCAAGAGACCCATTCTTGATAATGAAAAATTGCGTAACTCAGTAGAAGTCAATTAAAAACCACAAACTTCAGACCTCTTTGCTCAGTGAAGATTTATTTTTAAAGGAGGCATTTAATACGATAGATTATGGGGGTCAAAATTTTTTAAAGTTCTAAAAATTCAGTTAGAACTTGACAATCAACATAAGATTTATACAGTAGTATAATAGTTCTTTGAAACTAAAAGGTTTTTTTTTTTTTCATTCCTTTAACATAAAACATCTGAGATGTACAGGATTTTATAACCGAATTAGAAATGACATCCCACTGTGGGATACCTTTTTTTTTTCCTTTGAAGTTTTTAAATGCTTCATACTCTCTGCTTGTCCCTATACAATGAAAAGTAGGTAAACTAAGAGAGAAGGCAGGACATCTCATCTGTTAAACCAAAGGTCTGAATAATTAGGACTAGATAAATGACTTGAAATGTTTTTGTTGTCTGGTTGCTCGGTTAGGTCACAGCCAATACAATAGAATGGAGTATCTTATACAACTTTATATAATTAAAAAAAAAATAGTGGCAGTGTCTTTAAAGATACCCAAACTATGCAAGTGTCCAAGGGGAAAATGCCAAGTCTCTAAAAGGCAATATCCGTAACACTTTTCTTCCCTTTCAGTGGTTTTTCATGCCCCAAATCTAAAATTAACTAAGGAGCAACATCTATCTGCAGAAACAAAAATATTTAACCTTTTGTTTTAAGGTCCGTCACCTCCCACTATATGTTTAAACTGTACCTAACAGCTTAGGTAGGATTTGGCAGTCAGGCCTGGTGGATGCCTAAGTCCAACCAACAGTACACATGTGACTTGCTTCCTACTGAAATTAAACTGCCAAGGAAAAAGAAGGAATTGTCCCCTTTATTTAATAACAAAGAACACTATCGTTCGAATTCTTCAGATTTGGAATTCCGGCAGTGTTTTTCTGTTTTCCTCTTGATGTGTGATGAGAATGAATACTATCAAAAATAAAAATAAGCCTCATCTAAACAAGCAGTCCTTTGACTTTATAAGGCTCAACATCAAATATATCAAATTCTAAAAATACCAAAGACCAGTGAAATGTCAAAGCTGGGAGGATAACGTGCTGGGGATAGGACAGATTCTTAAGCCTTTTGATTTATTGGAACCTACTAGTATGAACTTTGTTATGTTCATAGTTGCCACTTAAGTGGACTACTAGGGACCACGAGATTTCATATTCATATAAATATTTGACTCTGACCTCATAAAAAGTCCCTTGGGTCTATAATACTTTTATTCTTGTATAATCGGAAACAAATCCTTTCCTTTTAAAAATCAAACAGACCACGTTACACACACAGTTGACTAACTATTTACAAAGCACCCAATTAAATCCTACTTAATTCTCTCTCACTCTAAAAATTCCATCTAACTGGTGTGCAAAGTACTGATCACATTAAATGCATAATGTTCACAGGCCCTGATGGTCCTATCCAACCTAGAAAATATTGACTTCGTTAAAGAGAAAAGAAAATCTTAAAAAATAAGTAAAGGGTTTTGAAGAAACGAGACCAGAAATCACAGTACAAGACAGATAAATCTACTTTAATATTCACATGTAAAAGTTACACATCACAAGAGATTGGACAGTAGTTTAGCAGTAACTAACATAGCTATAGTGAAAATCATTTTTATAAAAAAATAATCTAGATGCGGTCATCAGAATTTTTGGTCTACTTAAGTTAATGTTTGAAGATCGACTTTTATCCCTGCTTGAAGGATTTGCCATTATGCCTTGTTTTTTTCTCCCACTGTTGCCTATTAATATTCTTTGGAGGAAGGAAAGCAGAAAGTGTTCATTTCCAAGAGTTTGTCCTTTGGTAGCAAGCAGAGAACATTTTTCATTTCTATGATTTAAATAATCTGTACAGACATGAAACGTAGCGACATTAAGCTTTAGTGTAAAATGAAGAATGATAAGCATTTTTTTCACTTTCATAAAACAGCAGATTTCATAAACTCCTTAAGGATCCAAGCATTTCCCCATCCCATATGCAAAACCATTCAGAATCCATTTTGACCTCAGTTAAAAAACAAAAAAGCAAACACTTACTCTTTATATATTACACTATCAAACCCTGTACTTAAAAACTGATAAAGTATATTTCTAACATGTATGCTTCAAATACAAAGATTTCAATCTAGGTTAAAGAAAACACATTTGAATGGACTCAGAACAAGTTTATTTTGTGATTAAACATCTCATGCAGTCATGCAGGACTACTAGCTATAACTATTACTTCCAAGTCTACACGACACTGCATAAAACAAAAACAAATTAAAAGCTAGGCCTAACAGAAAAGACATTCAAGATATCAAGAGCTCTGCAATGGAGCTGAAAAATAATTTTCCAAAAGAAATATTCCCATAGATTAAAAAAAACACACACATAATATTTACAAAAAATATTTAATTAAAAATATCTTATAATTACAGTAGTCTATTAAAGCATATACTTTCTCACACTTATAGAACATCTCTATATATACATGGTATGAAATGTCACTCAGTTATCTATACAATATGTAACATTCTTGCAGGGAAAAGAAAGTTCCCTGCCCCGTTATAATCATCTATTTTAAACAATAGATGTCAAAAAAAAAAAATATCTACAATGCTCTTTTATATTAGTAAAGCTTCAAAACAAAAATTGAGCTCCTTGGTCACAAAGTAGGCTTCTAAAGTTGATTTACTCTTGATCTTCTATTTATCAGTCCTGTCACACTTAAGCTTAAAAGTTTAACTGCACCTCCAAAAACACAGAAATGTACATTTCACAGCGGTTATAAATGAAGAGACAAAAGAGAATACATATGCAGAATGTTTATGAACGTGCAAAAAAAAAAAAAGGATGAAAGTTGTATTTTTCTTTTCCCTCTCTCTCTCTCTCTCTCTTGGAATGACGAATGAATCGTTTCTAGGGTTTGCTGATATTTTTTTTCCCCTCCTTTCCTCGGGTGGCTTTTTCTCTAACTTCTGCTCTTTCCCCCTCCCTTTCTAGCGCTCCTGGCTCGGGCTCAGGCGGCCGCACACCTGTGGAAGAGGAATGAATAGAGGGGGTGTGTGAACCTTCCCGCGGCAGACTAACTGGCGCCACCGACCAAACTCAAGACATGCTTGATCAACAACCCAAAACAAACCACCAGGTCAGACAACACCCGCAGCCCGCGGCCGGCCAGGAGAGCGGCAGGCAGCTGCTGGCCCCCGGGAAGCCCGGATTGGGGATCCACTCCCAGGCCCTGCCCGCATCCCACTTTGTGAGTGTCAGACGGCGTGGGGGGGAGGTGGGGGGTGGGGGGGTGCGCATCGGGCAGTTTCCACGCCCGCGAGGGTGCCCTCCCTCGGCGGGGAGGAAGGCAGTTAGAGCCCGCTGGTCGTGGGAGAGGCACGGGGGTGGCGTGGCGGGGACGACGGGGACAGGAGCTGCCGACCCGTCTCCATTTAGAGTGAACCCCCAATTACCAAAGCGAAGTACGGTGGCACGGACGGGGGTTGTCCCCTTCATTGGGATTTGCCCTCAGAAATGCTTAGGGGCACAGAACACTGCGGTGCCTGGCACCGGAAGCCCCTGGGGACGGGCGTCACTGGAGGAGGGAAACGCGCGCTCACCTGGACAGCGCGGCTCAGCGGCACAGAATGCTGTCGCCCTGCTTGTTCACCGCGCCGGCCTGGAACAGCAACGGAACACCAAGGCAAAGGTTAGCAGGCACAAACGTCGCACTCGGCACGGCCCTGGATTCGTTCTCGGAAACCGGGCAGGCGCGCCGGCACCCCCACCCCCGCCTGCAGCCCTGGGGGGACTCCCCCAACCCCACCCCAGGCGCAGGCTGGACTTGACAGCCCAGGATGCGCAGAGCCCCAGTCCCGCCCGGCGCGTTCACCCGGACCTGCGCTCGCCGCGCGGAGCCCGCCGCTGGTGGCCCCGGGCGCCCGGAGGAGGGGGGGGTGCTGTCATTTCCCCGCCGCCCCTGCCCGGTGGAAGGGGAGCGCCCGCGTCCGGCCCCCCCGCCACCGCCCTCCCGGCCCCCCGCCGCGTCCGCTCCGGGCCGGCGTCTGGCCTCTCTCACCGGGTCGGTGTTGAGCGCCGTGAGCGGGGTCCGCGGCGGCGCTGCCGGACAGGTCCCGGCCGGGTGGTGCGGTGGCGCCGGCGGTGGCGGCTGCCTCAGCAGAGCCGGGTGCGTCTCCAGCGCCAGCTGCAGGTCCAGGATGTAGTCGATAACGTGCTGCAGGATCTCCACTTTGCTGACTTTCTTGTTGGGCGGGATGGTGGGCACCAGCCTCCGCAGGCGGCTGTAGCAGTCGTTCATATCGCACTGCAGGCACAGCGCCGGCTCGTCGGCCGCCGCCTCCGCCGCCTTGCAGCGCGCTGCCGCCGCCGCGGCCGCCGCGGCCGCCGAGCCACCCAGGCTGTGGCCGTGCTCGGCCAGGCAGCGCAGAGCCAGCTCCCCACCGCCGCAGCCCGACGGCGCCTTGCGGCCCGAGGGGCGCACCGGGCTCACCGCCTTCATCGCGCGCGCCCTGCGCCCTGCGCCCTGCGCGAGCGGACCCGCTGGGGCGAGCGAGGGAGGCAGGCAAGCTCCGGGCCCCCGCCCGCGGCCGGCTCCGCTCCCCTTGCCTTCGCGCCCGGCGCGCTCGGTCCGCGCTCGGGGCACCGCGAAGCTCCCGGCGATCCCGCGCCCAAGAATTGACGGCAGGGTCGCTCCGGGTTTTGCGAGGGGATCTCTGCTCAGTGGGCGACACTCGGCCGGGACCAAAAGGCAAGAAAAATCAAGCGCAGCGGAAGGAAAGCAGCCCGCCGGGTTCCCTCGTCACTCCCTTCGGAGCTCCGACTACAGCCCGGCCGCTGCTGCTGCCGCCGCCGCCGCGCTCCCCTACCCGGAGGCTTCCCCACTGCCAGACAGACTCACAAGCGCGCCTCCTCTACGCTCTCGCCCCGCCAGCCGCGCAGCTGTATTTATAGAGCCGCGCGCCCCGGGGGCGGGGCCAGCACGCTGGCGGGGTCGCCGCGCGAGCCGAGCGGAGCCGGGCTGGGCGCGCGGGCGGGTGCGCGGAGGGAGGCGGCGAGGGCGGAGGCTCCGGGCGGCGCTGGGGGGCGGGGAGCCGGGCAACCCGAGCGGCCGGGTGGGCGGGGGGTCGGGAGTGGCCAGCCAATCGGGCGGACGGAGCCACCTCAGGGAATGACGCTCGGGCCAATGGGAAGGACACTCCATTCCGTCAACGCTGTGGGTCGGGGTTCTGAGAAGAGAGCTGAGTGGGAGTCGGGCCAGGCTGGTGTGTGCCCTAGGGAGGGGAAAAGAGAGGGAGAAGTTCCTGTGAAGAACTGCGGGAATGTGCGGCTGGAATTCACTCTCCCCCGGCTCAGGCTGCTGAGGGAGCGCAGGGCCCTGCTCGAGGATCCTAGCGCGGCGACCAGGGACCCTCCGCCACCCATCACTCCAGCCCTGGGATTCCAGTGCCTTAAGAAGGACGCTGTTCAAGAAGGCACGTTCGTTCTCTTCTGTATTTTCCCTCTCCGTTTCATTATTCGCCTTTTCACAATCGCCGAAACCATAACGATGGAACGGAATGGAATGTGCAGCCGTTCCGTTTCTTTTTTTAAAAAAGGTTAAAGCTTAGCAAAAAAAAAAAAAAAAAAAAAAAGGAAAAGAGTGCCGAACGCAGATATTTGGTGAAGGGACATACAAATCAAAACGTTGTAGGATTTTTCTTTCACCCATCTAGATGCACAAGTGGGCTCAAGAAATGCAATTTCCTCAAAGCATTAAATGAGGGCACGTAAATATTAAAAATGCATGGGCACGGAGTATTTAAAATTCCACCATGACATATAATATTAATCCGTTTTATGTAAAATTCATACCTGTGACTTGATGTAGGCCCTTAACGCACCGCCTCACGTGTTAGCGTACCCCGCTTTAAATAAGATGCGAAGAATGGCCAGTCTCCTTTTGCAGCAAAGCATTAAAATTCACACTTCCAGTTCCTGGAGTCCTGCTTGGGCCACACCCTGCAGAAAAGTCTGTTCATTAAGGACGTTTCTGAGGTTACTAATAGAAAAGCTGTCCTGGAAGGGTTCAAACAAAATTGCACAATGAACTTTGATAGGACCCTGTGTGTACTCTTCAAGGAAAAATTGAGCCCTTTGGTTGAGAAATGAGCATTAAGACTCTCTGGTCATTGAGGATATAAATTTTGAGTGCCTTCACCCTGCAAACCTCCCACCTTTAGACAAGCTAAGAGAGGAGTTAACTCAGGAATTTTCTTTTGTGTACCTGATATAGATTGGTGCCTTCATTTTTATAGATCATTAAGAGAAAGAGATGTGGACCTCACCTCTTCCTGTCTACCCTCTTCAAGGAAGCTCTCCCTCCCTGCCCAGAACTGAAATACCTGCATCAGGCAGGTAGGTACTTTGTTTAGCCACGTGGGTATTTTATAACTATTAAACTACTAGCTCCCCAGAGCACATTCCTTTTTCCTGATGAAATGAGGAGTAACGATGTAATGCTGGTTTCACAGGAAGATGCAACATCCCTCCTCTCCCCTAATACTTACACATTACTATCTCTACTAATTGTTTGGAAACGAGGGACATTCTCACTTACTTACATGCATACTTAGGTGGTCTACATACACACTTATCAAGAAAAGGAGAATTGTAAAACCTCCAAGAAGACTTTCTTCTAACTACAGGCGTAGTTTTATATATTCTTAAATTAGAATGAATAAACACAGAGAATATTTTCGTTTTAGAGACAAAGGTGGGCCAAGGAGCACTCGAGGGCATTAAGCTACTACCGTGGAGCTTGTCATATCATCACAGATGATAATAATAAGTGGAGATATGTACAGATGTTTCTGTTCCATTGATTTTTTTTCTTTGTTAGAGTTTAAAAGCTGCTTCAACATTTAAAACCTAAGATTTTTCTCTGGCAAAATTGAACAATGCTACTATACCCAGGGCACACTCATTTCAAAACTTTACAGATCCTGAGTTGATTCGATTTACAATGTAAGTTTTAAATACGTGACACAAAGGAACAAACCTATCCATCTTGTTGGACTTTGCTAAATCTCAGAGAGCCGTACCCTGGGTGTGACAAGTGCCAAATGCCAGAGTTTCAGGTTTTGTTGGAGTTGCTCTGTGTGACTGGCTCAAAGTCAGAATAGCTGGGTTACTGTGGAGCCTAAGTTCAAAGGAATGTACCCTGGCCACATGATCAAGAACACCCAGGAAAAATGTGATCCCCCAAATCCTGCCAGGTTGGAAGACATTAATCAATTAAAAGCTAGGAAAACATTATACGATGGAAATAAAGTATCAAATCCTGTGCTTTTTGGCCTCCGAAACCTGAGAGCACCAGGGGCTAACCAATGTATGTTTTTGATTCTTAGACACAGTCACTTGCATGATGTCAAAGCTGAAGTCATAAAAGACTCCCAGCACTGATCGTTCAAACCGGAGTTTACTCAGCAATGACTAGATTTTGGGAAAACCTTGCAAGCTACGTGATTTGTAACGCAAAGGAGAGGGAAACTTAGTTTCCCACGACTCTTCCTTTTACATCAAAATGCTTCGCTGGCACTTGTAAAAGTAAGATGGGCTAGCTAGCCAAAAGCCCTTTGCCATGAAAGTGCTAGAGGCTCCCAAAATGTTCCTTAGAGGGACCCTGGGATGAAATAGTCTTGGGAAAATTGCCAGGGAGCCCTGGTGCCCAGAGTCATGTGTACACCCTTCCTCCAGACAAAGAGTTCTGCAGCCCTTTCTTGGGATGCTTTCTAGACGCTAATCAGAGCCTTGCTGAACTGCAACACCCAGGCTCTTAGAATTCACAAGCACCCTGTGTTTACATGAAGCAAGGGTATCCAAGCATATTGTGCTATTCAGTCCAAATGCCTTTTTAGGACTTGATACTTCTTTCCCCATGGCTTGCAGGGAAGCAGTGGGTGGGCTCAGACAGATAAACAGGAGCATTCCCATGCCTTGGTGCCTCTCTAGATGTAAATGGTCACTGGAAGGAGGCACATGCATTCTTTCCAGGCACAAGGAACCAGTATGTACTCTGTTGCAGGAGCGTCCCTTGCTCCAAAAGAGTACATTGGGCAATGTGGCAGTTCATGCTCAAGGCTGCTTTATCTGGCACTGAGTGTTACAGACTTACTTGTGCTACCCTTGGATTGCTGATACCAGTCCCGGAAACACTGATAACCTTTTTGATTTGCCCAGTCTTGGGAAAGCCTTATAAGAAGGGGACGTTATATATTGAACATAGCCAAGCAGACGTGGCCAGCAAAAATGCCTACTTCAGGAATTTTGAAAGGTAGTCTGTTGAAATAAGAAGGAGCTGATGTGAAGAAGAAAGAGGTGTCCTTTGTTTTTACCTTAGGAGAGTAAAAGTGTAAGGCTTTTTTTTTTTTTTTAATGATTCTATTTGTTTATTAGAGAGAGACAGAGAGAGAGCACACGAGTGGGGTGAGGGGCAGCGGTAGAAGGAGAAGCAGCCTCCCTGCTGAGAAGCACCCCCCCCTGCCAACATGGGGCTTGATCCCAGGACCCTGGGATCATGACCCAGCCGAAGACAGATGCTTAACCGACTGAGCCACCCAGGCACCCCAAGAATGTGGGCTTGAAAGTCAGAACACCTCTGGGTGGCTCAGTCGGTTAGGCGTCTGCCTTCGGCTCAGGTCATGAACCCAGGGTCCTGGGATTGAGCCCCACGTTGGGCTCCCTGCTCAGTGGGGAGTCTGCTTCTCCTTCTCCCACTGCCCCTCCCCCTGCTCATGCTCTCTCTCTCTCTCTCTCTCTCTCTCTCTCTCCCTCTCACTCTAATAAATAAATAAAATCTTTTTTTTTTTTTTAAGTCAGAATGCCTGGGCTCCAATTTTGGCTCCTTGGTTTAGTAATTTTATATCATTAAGCTGGATTTTTAAATTCCTGTGCCTTTCTTACATGAAATGAGGATAGAAATTATATCTGCTTTATAATGTGTTCATATATATATTTAAACTTATATAAAGTTCTTAGAACAGTATCTGGCACTTAATGAGTGTTAGACTTTATTATTATTTTTGGCACATTATTTCTGTCTGTGGCTTGTCTTCTCATTCACTTAACAATCTAGGAGAGCACAAGTTTTTAATTTTGATGATGTTCATTTTATCAATTTGTTCTTTAATGGAGCATGCTTTTGGTATATCTAAGAAATCTTTGCATAACCCAAGGTAACGAAAGTTTTCTCCTGTGTTTTCTTCTAGACGTTTTATAATTTTTAGGCTGGGTTGGTTTTATGGGCACACAACTTATGCAGCCAAACAGGGTCCCAAGCTTAGAAGGGTCTCGTTGGTTTAATGCTCTGATGTTACTATCTTGAAATTCTCAGTAATTTTTGACAAGAGGGCCCATGTTTTCATTTTGCACTGGGCCCACAAATTATGTAGCCAGTTCTGGCTTTAGGTTTTAGGTTTAGGTCTGTGATCCGTTTTGTGGTTATTTTGTATGTGGGTCAAGATATGAATTGAAATTTCTATTTTTTGCATATGCATGTCTGATAGTTCCATCACCCTCTGTTGAAAAGACTCCTTTTTCCATTGGACTGGCTTTGCACCTTTGTCAAAAATTGGTTGTGTATATATGTATGGTTCTATTTCTGGCCTCTGAATTTTGTTTCATGGGTCTATTTGTCTGTTTTTACACCATACTGTTTTGATTACTATAGCTTTAGAGTAAGTCTTGAAATCAGGTAGTATTGATTGACTGATCCTCCAGCTTTGTTGTTCTTCATTACAAAGTTGCTTGGCTATTCTGGATATATGTTGCATTTCCATACGGATGTTAAAAGCAGTTTGTGAATGTCTTCAAAAAAGGGCCTGTATCCAAAATATATCAAGAGCATCTACCAAGAACATATAAAGATCTCTCAAACTCAATAATAAAAGAACAAACAACCCAATTAAAATGTGGACAAAAGATCTGACCAGACAGTCCACTAAATAAAATATACAAGTGACAAATAAGCACAGGAAAGATGCTCAATATCACTCGTCATTTGGGGTACAAGTACACTTCAAAGCTACTATGAGATATCACTACACACCTGTCAGAACAGCTAAAATTAAAAAGACTAACCACACTAAATACTGGTGAGGATGCACAATACCTGGAGCTCTCCACACTGCTGGTGGGAATGTAAACTGAGAAAAACTGCTTTGGAAAACAGTTTGGCAGTTTCTTAAACGTTAAACATACGCACACCACATAGCATACCATAATTCTACTGCTAGGCATCTGTCCAAGAGGAGTAAAATAATATATCCAAGGGCCATGAGGGGACACAAGAATGACAGGTACATTTACTATCAGGATTGTGGTAATGGTAATGTCAAAATGTATCAAGTTGTGCAATATATATATCTATATATAGGTATATATATATAGTATATCATTTTATATGGTATGGCAATTATATCTCCATAAAGATTTTTAAAAGTATTAATTTTTAAAATTAATATTTCGATCTCAGAAGAGCTTCTTCCATGAATCCACCAGTTTGTTCTTTAACTTCTGTAGATGGGTATTTTATCGTCTCTCTCTCTCTCTCTTAAACTCTGTATCATAGTGCTATCTGTCGGGGATTATAGCATTAGCTGAATGCTGGTGAGATGCCCTCCAAAGCAGACATGAGACATGTATGCTTGAATATGTCAGCTGTCATGGGGATCCATTAACATAGTCAATCACCTGCTAGAAATGGGCTTTGCTAAAACCACTTCCACTCCTCCCTGTTTTGTGTTGTTCTAATGTGACATGGATTTGAGGCTCTGAGGAGGACTCAACCTGATTATTGGAAATACTCTTCCCTTGTGCAGAATGAAAGCTATGCTCTGGACTCTCATCTCAGTGCTTCACCCCAGCTGCAGCATCTGCCGCCTCAGGTACCCCACATTAACAGCTGCCTGGGGGCACACACACACTGGATGGGGACGATAAGAAGCTCCATCATTCTATATTCAGGATGGCTTGCCATTTCCCCTCTTTACCCTTTCTGTCTCAAGAAAATAAACAATCTAACAGGATTAAATGCATTCCCTTCCAGAACAGGGAGTAAAAAATCCCAGCTGGTATCCTAGTTTTGCCTCTAAAATCCTATGGCTCAGTCTGTGGCCTCAGCTTCTTCATCTGGCAAGAGGAGGGATTTATAAGGATGGAGTGAGGAGTAGCTGCATTGAACACCCTAGGAGAAGGGCAGTAAGTAAACAGTAGGAGGCAGTAGACTTGCGTATAAAAGATACTCAATGTCCCCTGAAGTCTGCACCATTATTGAAAGGGGCTTGTAATAGGTAAATGGTTATAAAGATGCCAAAGAAAACAAGTTATTGTGTTAGCTCATCATTATCCACTAGAGGAGAAATTCAAGACAAGAATGTATGCATGTATGTGTGTACTATTTAAAATTCATCCTAATAGGGGCGCCTGGGTGGCTCAGTCAGTTAAGCATCCGACTCTTGATTTCGGCTCAGGTCATGATCTCCAGGATCAGGAGATCTAGCCCTGCCTTTGACTCCACGCTCAGCGGGGAGTCTACTTGAGATTCTCCCTCTCCCTCTTCCTTTGCCCCTTTCCCTGCTCTGCTCTCTCTCTCTCTCTCTCAAATAGATAAAATCTACAAAAACTTTCGTCCTAATAATTACTGATTTGTATCTGCTGCATCCTTTCTTTGAGCAGGCAATACCACAAGTAAAGTCACTGCTAAGATCTCTTCTAGTCACAGCACAAACTGGTGCTAGCCTTCCACTGATGAAAGATTTCAGCTACATTTCCCTTTCTTGTACGGTGAATGCAAAATAATCCCCCAGTCTAGAAAAAGCACAATGAGATGTATTTTAACTACTTAAAGGAAAGATGCTAACTAAACAGTAATTTGCTTCATATCTTGGATCTGAATGCTGGACGTGAGCTGGTCACACAGTAAATCTGCCTTTGCTGAGGAGAACTTTCCCCTTTTGTTGGTATCTAGGTCATGGTTCCTAAGAATGGATACAATGTTCAAGAGATGGTTGCAATTTTTTCCCTGAAGAGGAATTTTTGAGACCTTTTTTGCAGATCTCACACGGTTGTCATTGTCGTTGGATGGCTCATGATGTCCGTGAACTGTGTACCTGCAGTGCAAGATGGCTCTGGAAAGTAGATGAACAGCATGAAAACCCACTTGTATGAGAAATAATTAAACTCCTACATTTTTCTACTGGCAAAACACGTGCAACAAATCACTAAAGGAATTCAAGATGCAGGATTAAAGGAAAAAGGGACTGAGTTAACTCTGAGCTTTATCAACATTGGTGATTGTATGTGAAAATTGTCCAGTTTAAATAAAACCATCCCTTTGGGAGGGATTATAGTTACTACTTTTCCTTGAATAGAATTAAATGATATTTATAATCTTTAAAGACTAAAATCTTGGATGGAATATATTTTCCTAAAAGTCTATTTGACAGAATAATCTAAAAATTTGATAAAACATTAGATAATACTACTTGGTCTAAGGGAACCCTATTTACCATGTTCAAAACAACTTGTTCATTAGGTCAACATCAATGTATGATTCTCTTTGTTTGCATTATGTTCTAAAAATGGGCAAGACACATATTATAAGGAAAAATAAGACAATTCCTGTGACATTGTAAACATGCTACATATATTGTCTGAGGCTTTGGGGAATAATTAGGTTGGAATTTTAGGATATCCAAGTAACTTGTTAAAAATGCTTTCACATTGGTCATCAACCCACTGTGCTGTCTTTATCAGGAATCTACAACTTGTACTACATAAAATGAGTTTGCCCTTTAGCAGATTATTAAGTGGGCAAGTCTGGCACCTTCCCACATTGTCCATCAACAGTCTTCCCAGAGCCGCCGACTCTTGATCTCTGGTGAACACAGTTGGAAGACTCATAAAGCTTTCTTTTTATCCAACTTCTAGGAAAAGCATCCTAATATCCCAAAGAGATATATGCTTAAAATTTCTACATTATGAATTATATAAAACCGATCTTTTCAGCCTTACTTTTAAGGCTCTCTGTCAACTGATCCTTCTCCAAAACGGTTTCGATTCAAGTCAACTCGAGTCAAGCCTACAACATATGTATTGTACATTTGTTATATGACAAGACTGCATTCAAGAAAAGTTAAGTCTCTTGCCCCCATGGAACTTGCTGTTGAGATGATGGCTTACACAAATTAAAAATTCATTAATGAAATACAACGCATTCTGTGCTATAATACAGGCATGTATGGGCTACTGTGGAGGCAAAAACCAAAGCCTGGGTCAAAGGAAGCTTGAAAGAGGAAGAGTGACTTGAGCTCGATCCTGAAAGATGACTTCTTCAGTGGTGAAGGCTTTCCAGGTAGTGGCAATGGCAGGAGCAGAAGCTCGGAGGAGTGAAAAGCAAGGGTCTCCCTTGTCATTCTTCCTGCCTCAGTCCAAACACTCAACATCCATTGCTTTACATTCGACTAGTACTTTTCTTCCTCATCTCATCATACTCTTCCCTTCAAAACCATTTTTCACTTTCTTTTCTCCCAATCTGCAACCACCAGTTCCTTCAAAAACCATGGCTTCTGCATCCACGAAGCTATTGATCATGAATTCCCTCGCTATAATTATTTACAAGTCACTTTATTGACTTTCCATTTTATAATTAAGGATATAAAAATTGCAAGGTAATTGAGAAACTACAGAAAAACATAAAGATGAAAATAACCCACACCTAGAAATAACCACACCGTGAATATAGATATTATTTCTCGAGCAAAGATTTTTGACATGCAATGCATACTTCTTGGAAACCTAATTTTCACTTTATATGGCATGGATACATTTTCCTATCAATAGTTACTTGTCTTTGTCATCATTTTTATGGTTGCATGGTAGTCTATTATGTGGACATGCCATAACTCATTTAACAAACTATTATAAATATTTGTATTGTTTCCAACTTTTGGCTGCGTATTCTCATCACATCTGATGCACTTCTTTTAACTCAGTATTACACGGTGGTTTGCATTTGTTGGCATGCTACTGCGCAGTTCTCTTCAAGCTGTGTCGGGATGGATCGTCAACTACCAAAACATCTTAAGGCAAGGCCAGTTCTTTTTGCTACTTTTTATGGCTCAATAAGGAGATTTATTGGGAAGTGCTCAAGTGGCTACTCAGGTGGCTCGGCACCATCTCTCAGGATGACATCCTAATGAAGAGCTGTTCAGAGGTGACCTGCAGATTTCCCACATATTCAGAGAGTGGTTGGCTTGTTGAAATGAGAAGAGGAAGTGTTGGAGCCAAGTAATGGTGGATCCACTGGAGCAGCTGACATCCCAGGAAGGTTCTGGTCTACTTAACAAAAAAAGCTCTAGAAAAGTTGCTAAGACTTTAAATTATGAATTTGCTGGAGATTTCTCAAGGGAGGGAAATGGTGGAAAGGAGACATCATGGGATAGAAAGCAGAGCATGTGGGCTGCATGAGTGAGCGCCGGAACTGTTATGGGTACCATGAGTAGGATCATGTCAGTACTTCTGCTACTGTTGGTTCTCTCTCTACTCAGGGTTCATTTCTAGGCTGAGCCTCTCAGTCCTTTCTTTCAATTCTTTATTTTCTTGCTCAATCGTCTCCTACAACCTGAATTTAAATGCAGTTGCAAACAATTTTGACAATGAAGTTTATGTCCTCTCTGCACACCAACTAATCATTATATTCACCCACATTGACCCAAACCCTTTTATTCCTGGAGGCCAAACCAGTTTTCTTTTGAAGTCCGTAGTCACCACCCTACTGTAATCCAATAGCAAATGATAAACTGCCTGTCCTATTGGTTAAAATGTAAACGAGGAATAAGTAAGTAGAGAAGACAATTTTTATCAAGTTTCTTTTTGGAAATTCATGTATTCATTCATTTTATTGAACAACCAAGCACAGAACTATGTAAGTCAAGTAGGTATAAAGGTCCCCTTGAACGATATGAGTTTAGAAATGCCTATTATAACAATGTCACTAATATAATCATTTATTTGGGCAAAATTTGTCTTGGGATAGAATGTCTTTAGTATAAGGATGATTCTTTATTGTCTCGATTGTAATATGATTAATGTTTAACATATTGATGAGACAGCAGTTTTATAATCCGGGAGGTCAGAAATCCGTTATTTAATTTCTGAAAGGACATGAAATCACAAAAGCAAAGCACTCTTTTTCATCCTGTCATAGTATATTTGCTGAGCCACCGGGTTCCCGATGCATCTTTATATCTGTCCTGCTGAACTGAGGAAGTGTGGTTATCATTTTACTACAATGGTGGTGCTAAGGTCTTTACTGCAGGCGTAACAAGGGATCTCTTCCTTCCTTCTGCCTTGGGTAACCTAAAAAAATAGAGTGTTATCTGTTCTAGGTCTTGATCAAACCTAGACTTGTTTCAAAAAATGTGAAGAAGTGTTGGCCACAGCTCTATCTCTTCGATTTTTGTCACTGAATTTTCAGACAATTCCAGATTTTAGAGGTGAGTAGGCAAGTGGAGCAGGTCTGAGAGCCAGCTCCAAAGACCATTCCTAAATAGATCATCAACTTGCTTATGGGATCGTATATGGCAGAGGAGGGAAACTGGCTGAAGGTCTCCCTGTTAGTTCTCATTCCCTTGTCATGAATAAAAATCACACATCTAAATCAATATGGCTTTTCCTCTTGGATATTTAATTTTTATATTTCTCCCAATGATTGTAACATGCTAACTAAGGGCTACTTATA
Organism: Halichoerus grypus; assembly: GCF_964656455.1. Lineage (NCBI taxonomy): Eukaryota > Metazoa > Chordata > Mammalia > Carnivora > Phocidae > Halichoerus > Halichoerus grypus. The sequence goes on along the minus strand of NC_135720.1, from coordinate 136,531,587 downwards.
ATCAGCAGAAGAATTTGGATTAGTGATTGGGAAGTATCTGGACACTAACAGCAAATAATACCTCAGATCAAACTTTTCAGAGATCACATAGAAAAGAAAATATGAGGGGTGGGGCAAGAATCCAGGTCTGACATTTAGGAAAGTAAATACAGAAAGGCAAAAAACATTAGAGATGGTATTTTGAATGAATGAGCTATTTTAATGAGAGCTGCTAGAATGTGATACAAATATTTACTAGGTAAACCCGTAGAATTTTCCCTGTATTCACATATTTAAAGCAGAATAAAATGATTTGGGTGGAAGGTTTGAGTGGAAATTATCTAGGTCCCTTCCAAATGTAAATTTCTGTGATTTCATGACATTCTTCTATCACTGTGCATGCTATTCCTTCTTAATTTGCAATCTCCAATTAGCTTTGCAATTATAGTTTTAGTAAAATGCTTCACTGGTCTTCACTTTCTAATGCCTAACACCACTTTAGTACAGGCAGCAAAGAGCTAAACAGGTACCTTGGTGATGAAGGTACTTGACCTATGTCAGTAATAGAAATATTTCATCTTGCAAGAGATTCAGCACTTATTTTAAAGCATCCTGTTTGCTTTGTGCAAGCCTTGTACATTACCATCTAGCACAAGAGTCTCATCTATAACGTGGAAGACATTTATATTCATGTAGTGGCTGCATTTTTGAAATACAAAGTATGAATCTTTATTATCAGTTCTGATTTCCATAAGTCATCCAAGAAAACTAGTCTCATTACTCCATAGTCCTATTGCACAGATAAATCCTGGTTATCTTCCACATTTTTATTGACTTTTTTTTCAGGAAGTAGAGTGTCTATATAGTCGGAAAGGATTTGCAACAACTCACCTCATATACAACAACACATCGTTGGACTCATCTTCTAATTAAAGCAGGGAAATAAATAGCCAGTTTCCCTATAAATGATGTCACCTGGAGTTCACAATTTAGGGCACTGCATGCATTCACTCTTTCATCTCTTCAAATACCAAAGGCACTTAAACCTGAGGAGGCTTGAATCCATTGTATTATCATTCATTCAATATCTACCAATTTGTATTAGGTCCTTCTATTTCTTCTGGAGATTTAAACCTTTATAATCATAATATGTATTTTATTCTGATCAGTAAGTTCTAGAGAATTATACTCTACAAATATGGGTTACTTTAAGGATGTGTAAGATCAATCTCTCTTTCACTATCTTAAAAATCACTGGCAAAAGTGATGGCATCGATGAAACAGTAGGGTTGAAAGATTAATGCTGGTTCCCAAATGGTGCGCATAATGATCTCCTGCATCCTTGTTTTATATACAGATATCCGAGAACCACCCCTTACCTCATTCTGCTTCAGGTGATTCAAATGTGGTGATTCAAGGACCACATTTCAAAAAATAACTGGTCTAGTCAACAGTGAGTAGAATAATAAATTAAAAAAAAAAAAAACACCGTAGGGGCACCTGGGTGGCTCAGTCGTTAAGCCTCTGCCTTCGGCTCAGGTCATGATCCCAGGGTCCTGAGATCGAGCCCCGCATCGGGCTCCCTGCTCCGCAGGAAGCCTGCTTCTCCCTCTCCCACTCCCCCTGCTTGTGTTCCCTCTCTCACTGTGTCTCTCTCTGTCAAATAAATAAATAAATAAAATCTTTAAAAAAAAACAAAAACAAAAACAAAACAAACACTGTACATATGAGATATCCTCGAGCCTGTAGGGTAAAGGTAGATAATTCAAGACAGAATTTTTCGAGAGTTAGATGTGCAGAAATGAATGGAAATGAATTGGGGAGGGAACAAAGTGGAGACAGAGGTCGATGATGTGACAGCACATGGCAGCTACCATCTATTGAACTGGGACTACACACGAGGCTCTCTGAGATGCCTTCACATATAGATAGATAATTCTCACCATCCTCAGAGGTATGCCAAAATGAAGGACTGAGTGAAATTAGTTAGCAGTTGCAATCAACAGAGTCAATGTAGATGAACAACTTTAAAAGAGCAAAAGAAAAAAAGGTGAATCGGGCAAAAAGATTAATAATCTGTATCTATAACTATGTCAATATCCTATCTACTCATTTTCAGAGGTCTGAACATGAATCATGTCAATACTAGTATTCCTGTGCATGCCGCATTTTCAAATTTAGAACTAAGCCAGGCATTAACCATGGGGGAGAAATTGTCAAAAAATAAATACAAAAAAACCAAGATGAGCAGGGTAAACTGGTTCTCCAAATATAGACTCTTAGGAGTGAAAGGAGGAGTAGCATTTCCCCAGCCAAGTTTCACTTTGGAGGAGAACTCCCAGTCCAGAGTAACCACCATCGCAGCTTTGGTATTACTGTTGATTGTAGCCAGCAAAAGGGAGGGTGGAGCCCTTTTCCTGACAATGAAAACGCTTCACAGAGTTTGGTGAGAACAACATGAGCTCACTCCCTAAAATATCTCAAAATTCAACAGAATTAGAAGTCATGAAAAACATATTACTAACTCTAGTATTTATCTTAAAACAGAAGTTACCTATAACAACATCCTTTTATAAAGCAGAACCACGTGACTTATATAATTAATAAGTTAACTGAAGATAGAATCAAAGGGCACAAAGTTTCAGTTATGCAAGATGAATAAATTCTAGAGATTTACAGATAAAGCATAGTGCCTATAGTTAACACTGTACTGTATAATTAAAAATTTACTTAGAGAGTAAATGTTACATTAAGTATTCTTATCACACACACATAATAGTAATAAAAAAATAATCAAGAGGACAGGAGGAAACTTGGGGGTGATACATATATTTATGGCATAGATAGTGATGATGGTTGCATGGATGTATAGTTATCACCAAACTCATCAAGTTGTTATACATTAAATATGTACAGCAAAAAAGAAAAACATCAGCTAATGGGGGGATGTGTGATTTACAATCTGCAAGATATCCTGAAAAACCCATGCCTTTGCTTCCCAGCTCTGGAGACATGATAAGACCTACACCCTAACCCGCAGTCCTGGCTATACCACTGACCGGGTCAGGCTTATCTCATCCTACAGTTTCCCCATCTGTCAGTGCGATGAGAGGCTAGAACTGCTGGATCCGTAAGGTTCTGTGCAACTCCAGTACTCTATCCTTGTGATTAATTCATTAATCTGTTCGTTTGGGGTGTTGTTTTCAAAAAGAGTTAGGCTGTGAGCCATCGTGATTTACCTTCCTGAAGAATAATAGCAAACCCTTCAGGCTGGTTTTTAAGCAATGGTCAGTAGAGAGCCTATGGCAGCCGTGTTCACACCATTCTCTAGAACAAAAGGACAGAGGTAGGCAGGAGGCTACTTTAATAATCCAGGCTTTGACTCGGCTGATTCAGCAGAAGTGGTGAGAAGTAATTAGATATATTTTGAAACTATGGCCTATGGAATAAATGTGGGTTGTCAGAAGAAAGAGAAGTGAAAAACTTCTGTAATTTTTTATCTCAACAAGTGGAAGGACAGAGTTGACATTTATTGGTGGAGAACTGTGTGTGGAGCTGGGTTGGGGCAAGAACAGTTTAGTTCCACCCATATGAAATTGAAATGCCTGCTAAACATCCAAATTGCGATTCTGAGTAGGTAGCTGAATATCTAAATCTGGAGTTCAAGGGAGATGTTTGTGCTGGTGATACACATTTGGGAGTGATCATCTCCACAGGAAGGGTGTGTAAACCACGAGACTGGATACCATCTTCTAGGGAGAGAGTGTCACTAGAGGGGAGGGTCCAGGGATCATGTTTTTGTATCACTTCAGTGCTCAAAGGTTGGGGAGATGAAGAAGAAGCAGAAAATAGTGCGAGAAGAACGACCACTGAAAATATGGAAGCCAAGGGAAGAAATAGCTTCAAAGGGCAGGGAGCGCCTTAGGCAGGTTAATACGGTACAAGCTGGAAGAAACCTCACCAGGGAAAAAACCCATTAGGAATGGGAGCTGCTTTATCTACCTCATCTTCCAGTTTATCTTTTGTACCCTGGGACAGCAAGCACAGGAAAAAAGGAAGACTTTTTAATTTGATGTATTCAGACAGAAACATATCTGTTTGCATTAAAAAAAAAAAAAAAAAAAAAAAAAATCTCCTGCTTCTAGATGTAGTATGCAAGGGGACCGACCGTGTACTAACTTCTTCCAAGGAGAAATTTTGTTTTTCTGTGTTTTGATGGAGTTGATGCAACTATCCAAAGAGCCTACTTTCCAACTGGAAGAAGGCATCGTAGAAGGATTTTTTTTTAATCTCGAAGAAAAAGAATTCCCTCTTGTTCTTATTCATCATTACAAGGATTTCCTTGTAAATAGGATACATGAAATGAGTGTATGAGCTCTAAGAGAGTGACTATCGATTAAAGGGTACCTGGTAGGCATACCCACAGATCTCCGAGCACCGTCTGCAGCCAGCCCACGTTGACCCCGAGATCTGTCATTTAGAACACCTTTTATCTGTCACTCTCCTTTCACCTCTGACTAGCCCCATCAGGTGTCTGCCAGGTGGTCCATGAGGTCACTTGTATTTTTACAGTTCCCCAACTACCAGCAGGAAACAGCTCTGACCGCCACCCGGAAGCTCTGGGTTATGGGTCTGGTCTCCTCCCTTGCCCATCTGCTTTGTAGGGGTCAAACGAAATTCTTCCCATTTAAGTCTTTCCCTCTTGTCCCTCCTTTATTTGATCCTTTTTGCCTGTGGATTTCAGAATCACATTTATGAACATGGTATTTTCTCATATTTTTGGAGAGAAGGCTTCTTCTTGGTGGCTTTGGGGAGAAGAGGCCCCTTTACTGGCCTGTGATCTTTGGAAGAATGAATCATTTACTAACTTTATCATTAGACTTAGGTTTTCTACAATGCAGATTATGCAGCTAGTTTTGCTAATTATCTGAGTTGTCAAGTCACTGGATGTTTAAAATTCTTGGTCATCAGTTATGCAGATCGTATTTGTGTAGGTGCAAACCATGGGAGTAACCTGGTTAAAACGTGCTTCCTGCTGTATTAAGTTGTGTACTGTTTACCTGACGTTACCTAGAAACATCTGCTTATCATAACATAATTCAGCATTTCATTCTGTTTCCACAGTCACCTTAAATGCCATATAATGACAATGCACCAAATGTTTCCTTTTCCTCTTATTTATCAAATTAAGTACTCATTTTTAACAATAAAAACAAAATAATTTTTTGTCTTTACTTCCTGAATTTTTCACAACATGAATTCCACAACATGAAACATGAATTACTGTTACCAAAAAAGAAAAAAAGGAAAAAAGAGAAATGCACTACCAAAGAATTTCTACTGTAAATGTTTTTATTTTTTGCTATTCTTTATTTAGTGTTATTATTAAAAGAGCATGGATTACTTCCCAGTGACATTTCTAGCTTAATGAGGGATCCTTGGAGTATCAGTTCTAGGTGAAGACAATAAGCATAAAAAATAAGATACATGGGAATTTTCCCTGAAATACAAATACAGTAGGTGATGTGAATTAAGGAATGCACTTGCTGTGATGAGTACCGGTGTTGTATGGAGTGTTGAATCACTGAATTGTACACCTGAAACTAATATCACACTATATATCAACTAACTGAAATTTAAATAAAAAATACAAACAAACCAGCAAAACCAAAACAACAAAACCAACCAACCAACCAAACAAACAAACAAATACAAATCTAAAAGCCAGTCAGTCTGGAAGGCAAAGAGAGGCACGGAAGGATGTTTATGAAGGAAGCCATCAATACCCTGCATTTTTCAGGTGCCTAAGACCGATCAGCCTGTAGGATTACCCCATGGTCAATCTTCCAGTGAATTTGATTTCTCTATATGCTCTGAACATAATTCTTCTCACACCAACTTTTTTTTTAAAAAAATGAACTTTCGGGCGCCTGGGTGGCTCAGTTGTTAAAAAAATGAACTTTCTACTTGGAATAGTTTTAGGTGTACAGAAAAGTTCCAAAGATAGAACAGAGGGTCCCTGTGCAACCTTTGCTGTTTCCCCAGGGGATAGCATCTTACAAAACTATGGTACATTTGTGATGAATAAGAACTTAACCTTGTTTTACTATTAACTACAGACTTCATCTGGAGTCCACTAGGTTTTTCAGTAATGTTCTTTTCCTTTTCCAGGATCCAATCCAAGATACCAAACGGTGTCTAAAACTCCCAACTGTTGAGGAAAATTAGGACCAGAGTTAGAGCTATTAAGACCTTAGACCTAAGGGATAGTAACTGAGATTTGGAATGAGGAAGAGTAAATAGAAATAGCACAGATGTAAGCCTTGGAGAAACCTTGACTTTAAGGATGTAACCATCATTATGTTTTATTTCAAGCCATTTATGTTTGTGATGTTGCTGTCAGTCATCTCGTATTTTCCTTTATTATCAGAATATAACAAGGGTTCTTTTAAGTCAAAATATTGAAAAATCTGTTTACCATGAAACATTGTGGATTTAAGTGAAGGACAGTATCTCAGAGATGTAGTAGTATCATCTAAAGGAAAATGTGGTATATAATATTCTGGGATATATTTACCTTCATACATAGATAGTACCTGGCGTATTTCATCTCCTTCCAATTTATCCATTCTCCCTTGACCTGTAGCTACAGGAAACATCACAATGTTTCTTTGATTCATTCATTCACCCCCAACAGATATTGGGAACCTCTCTGTGCTAAGCCCTGGGCTGAGCTATATAGACCTCTGAGTCTTTTAAATGAACCCAGGTAAGATAATCAGGCTTCACAGCACAGTGGGCAGGTGCTAATAGAGGTATTCCTAGAATACTGTGCAAGAAAGCATGGAAGCCATGATGAGACAAAGGAAACTCATGCAGATGACATGGAAGCATGAGGTAGCATGGTCTTTTGAGTGTTCATGGCCTGCCTGGAAGACATGGTGGGAGCTGGGACTGGATGTATGGGAGAGGGCTCAAAATGACAAAGGCCTTGGTTGTCAGCTGAGGGGTCTGAATTAATCATGAAGAGGATGGGAAACCAGTGCTCTGATTTTGCTTTGGAAAGGTCAGTCTAGAGAACAGAGTGCTAGAGGAAAGAATTTGAGGCGGGGAAACCAGAGGGAGCTTTGGAAGAGGATGGTTTACACAAGAAACCATAAAGACCTCCTTCCTCTTCTCTGCCTGACTAACACCTAAATCATCATTTTAATGGTAGGTTGAAACGCTACTTCTTCTGAAAAGCCTTGTTTTGTTTTTTCCTACTCTTCAGACATACCTAATCACTCCCATAGCTATTTGTTTATAACTCCATTATCCATAGTCACTCTGGAGTGTTGCAAAAATTGTTTTCTGTGTCTGTCTTCCCATTACAATGAGCTTCTCTGGTTCAGGGCCTGTGTCTTATTCATCTTGGCACCTTCAGCATTTAGCACGGTGTCTGGCACAGGGTGTCTGCTCAAATATATTTGATGGATACGAGACAGAATGAGTATTTGCTAGCCATGGATAGAATGCATGAGAAAGTTGACCTTTCCCCCCAAACCAAATGTTCACATCACCCAAATTAATTTTTGCAAAATTCAATGCACAAACACTTAATTAGTTCAACTGAGGGAACAAGGAAATGAGACTCAATTAAAGAAGAAATTGTAAGTCTTTAGGCAATTGATATGGATTAGAATTGCTTGGTGATGATTGAGATAATCAAAATTTGTGAGTTAGCAAGTAAGAGAGATGTTTATGGATGCAAACTTGTTGCAGAATACATTATAAAAATGATGTTGTGTGATTTACCTCAACCATAGTCTGTGGACAGAAATTTCTTTAATTCTGAGGGTTATCAATGGGGGTAAACAAATCTGTTGTTGCTGGGTGCTAATTTTCTGGGAAAAGAACTTGATTTAGCCTTTTTGGATCCCTGTTGCAAATTTATAAATAGTCGCTGGAACCAGGGGTCACAAAAGGAAGTGTCATTAGGGGACAGGCAAGTAGCAGAAATGAACAAAGGTGACTGGTGTAATAAACTAGGATGTTGGAAAGCCTTGTGAAATAGAATCATGCCTGATCCATCTCAAGGTGACAGCCCTTACCCCAATCAACAGATTGCTAACATGCAGGAAATTGGGGTCAGTTTGCTATAACTTTTTTTTTTATGAGAAGTCAAATATCTCAATTTTTAATGGAAACTGTATTTTTATATTGGCGATAAATAATTAAAAAAAAACCCACAATCAATACTGTATTTAAAACCACTTCCAGGAATGACAGACCAGGTTGTTTTGGACCTACTTTCCCACCAAGAGCAGCTAGAAAAGCTGGACTAAGTAATACAAAAATAAAAAATCTAAAATCATTGCAGAACCAGCAAGGCATGAAGAATTGTAAGGTCAAGATCTGACAGAGGATGAAAGTCCATAGAGGTGAACCTGATATTTGGGTCTACTTTTCCCTAAAGGTGATTTTGAAATCTGTGGCTGAGAGGATGCAATCTGAGAAAGCTTTAGACAGATTCATGGAAGTGGGAGACCAAAAATTAGAGGTCATTGTTTGCCAAGAAGGAGGGATCTTGGTAAATACCTCAGGAAGTCAATTTGGACCCGGAAAGGCTATCCCTAGAAACAACAGTGACCTGGAAATAGATCAATTCTCAGAGGAACTGAAGCCCAACATCAGATGACCTCCATTTGCCACCTGGACTAAGGTGTGTAGGCTTCCCTAGTGCCCCTAACCTAGCTGCCTGGTAAAAGCATATGCACATTCTTTCTGGAGGAATATAGCAGCATTAAGAGTCTCTCTACAAATTTCACATACAGTGCCTTGTAACCAGGTAAACAAGGAGACAAGATGTCACCAAAATCCAGAAGAAAAATAGACTAGGGAACAGACCCACAGGTGATCCACATAATGGGGTTTTCATACACAGACATTAAAACAACCACCACTCATATTTTTTTTAAAGATTTTATTTATTTATTTGACAGAGAGAAACACAGCGAGAGAGGGAACACAAGCAGGGGGAGTGGGAGAGGGAGAAGCAGGCTTCCCACGGAGCAGGGAGCCTGATGCGGGGCTCGATCCCAGGACCCTGGGATCATGACCTGAGCCGAAGGCAGATGCTTAATGACTGAGCCATCCAGGCGCCTCCCAACCACTCATATTTTAAGAAGTTAAAAGACAAGATGAAAAATATCTACAGAAGACTGGAAACAATAATAATGAACCACAAGAAATTTACAGAATTAAAACTATCTGAGCCATAAAAATATATACAGGAAATCAGATTTTGAGTAATGCTCTGAACATTCCGGGTGTAGCCACTACACCCATAATGGTACCAGACTGCCCTGGCTTATGGTATATAGCAGGAAGCATTTGGCAAAAGTAATGAAATCTTTCTTTATGGCCCAGAAAGGATAGCAAAGATTTTAGATCAAAAAAAGATGAGGGAATTGATACAGTTCAATTAGCTTCAATAATGAGTTTAGACTTTCAATAGTCCTAACAAATATGAATGAATTTTACCAAAATCTCCAATCTAAAATCATACCTGAAACATTTTGACAGGGAAATGCAGAGGGATGGTATAGTAGGGTTCCATAATCTATGGGATCAAATAGATCTAGGTTTGACACTGGGGTCTACTTCTTACTGGACTGGGGAGGGGTGACCTTGGACCAGTTACTAAACTCTCTGAATGTCACAGTCCTCATTTCTAAAATGTGGGTAATCATTAATTTGTTGAAGTTGGTAAGAACATTAGAAAATGCATAAAAAAATTTCCAAGCACAGTAGGCCCATAGAGTAGGCATGATATTCACTCATGGAGTTGTTGGTACAGGTAAGGACTCCACCCACTCTTCTTTCCTCTCCATCCTTTTCCATCTCTATATGACCTAGAGCTCTTTCCACTCGGTTGCCTCTAATCACATGCATTTCTTCACTCTCTCCTTTTACTCATTCCTCTTAGTGATTTTAAGAGAGAAATGGAGAATTCATCCCATGTGATTAATTAGCACATCTATCTCAGGTAATTAATTAGCATCTTCTGGGATTAATATAGTTTAATATATTACCTGGAATATATTTTAATCTATACCTGGAAGCAAGTATATTTTGAAACATCATTGATTTACATTTATTCTGAGAGTACCAAAAAATGACCTTTTTGCTTTTCTCACAGAATATCAAAAATATCAGTATGGGTTGTCTGTTCAAACTAAAAATCTATTTTTTTTTTTTTTTTTACTTGCCAAGGAGAGAGGGTTACAGCTTTATATTTGTGTGGTTGATAGCCTCCATTGTGATAAGCAAGACAGCTTAGCTGAGTCCTGAGTCATCAGCAAGACCCCAACTGTTTCAGTCAATGCACAGAACTCTGGCAGAAGAAACGCTTTTGAATTTGTTATCTGAAACCTTTATTTTTTGGCCATCTTTCCTCTCTTCTACACCTTCTTTTAAGTGTAAATGTCTACCATATTGCCATATTGAAAGACAAATATCATGAGATATGCAAAATTTAAAAATACAATGTCTATATTCCAAATTATTTTGAAATATCCCTCATAGAAGAAATGCTATTTGTGATAAGTATCATTTGCCAAGAGATTTTCACTAAACTAAAAAAACATACAAGAGAACAATTTCTATATCAAAAATATATGAGCACTTTCTATTTTCACTGTATGTACTTCAAATATTAGTACTTAGGAGAATTTTAATATGTTTGCTTCCTTTTATATGAAAAAGAAATTGAACCTTCATTCTTTACTTAAAACTATTTAGATATTTTATACCTGATCTCTATGTAGTTTCTGCCTCAATTTTAACATCTCATTATTATAAGGATGGTTTTCCTCCAGGTGAACATTGGAAAAATGGTAACATTCTTAAAGAATGGAGTTTGATTTTTTTTTTTTCTGCACTAAGATAATAGTTTGTCTTATAACATTCTTTCTAAATGTCAGGGCAAACTCTGTTGAACTGGGTAGCCCTACAAAATTTTTTTATCAACTTAAGCAAACAAAATATATTTTATAGTTTTATGTATCAGCAGAAGAAAAACATTCTCTTTGCTACCCTTTGCTACTTCCTTATTGGAAAGAAATTTTAACTCAACAGCTGTGCATTGACTAAATATTAAAACCAGGTACTGGGGTGGGGGTGGGGGGTGCCTGGGTAGCTTAGTTGGTTAAGCATCTGACTCTTGATCTCAGCTCAGGTCATGATCCTAGGGTCCTGGAATGGAGCTCATGTCTGGCTCCCCACTCAGCGGGGAGTCTGCTTGTCCCTCTGCCCCTCCCCTTGCTCGTGTTCTCTCTCTCTCAAATAAATAAAAATCTTTCAAAATAAATAAGTAAAACCAGGCACTGGGGATATCAGCATGAATTGGTCTTGTACATATAGAATTCATGGCTGCAGGTGTTTTGGGTTCTTCCAGTGTCCTGGGAGTTTTGAAGGAGACATTTTGACAGGTTAGGGTTTTTTGTTTTTTTGTGTTTCCTTTTTCTTCTTCTTCTCCTCCTCCTCCCCCTTCTCTTTTTCCTCCTCTTTCTCCTCCTTGTTTCTTCTTCATAAACTCCCGTTTTTAGAACACTTTTAGATTTACAGAGACATTGGATAATATAATACAGAGATTCCATACACCCCACACACTGTTTCCCCTGTTGTTAACATCTTACTTTAGTAAGATATATAGAGAATTGTAATTAATGAACCAATCCTGATCATTATTCTTAACAAAAGTCTACACTTTATTCACACTTACTTAATTTTCATCTAATACCCTGATTCTGTCCCAGGATCCCACCCAGATTACCACATTACCTTTAGTGGCCATGTCAGGTGACAGGTTCCCAGACACTTCTTGTGTTCAATGATCTTCGATAGTTTTGAGGAGTAGTTTGTTTATGCGTGGGGGGAAAAAAAGACTTAATCCTAGGCTGAGGCACACCCCCTGATTATTTGTCTAGTAGAGGCAAGACTCCCGTTCAACTAGATGGTTCCCTGGTGGGAGCTGCGCAGTCAGTTCATTACGGCTCCTGCGCATATCCACCGCGCCCCTCCTGGGGCTCTTCCCCCAGCCCACTCACTGGGCACCTCCCTGCGGCGGCTGTGCTTTCAGACCACTCTCCTGACTGTGGGCAGTAATGTTTGGCCTCTCAAAACCTTTTCCAATCTAGCTCAGTCTCTCCAGATTCCAAATATTTCTTTATGACTAAAACCCTAGTCATTTCTTTTAAGTAGCAATGACGTCCAGATTTTTATCAGCAGAAATCTTGTCCCTCCTTATTGAAGGGCAGAAAGAGCAGAGTATTCAAAAACCACAGTTGCTGGAATCTGCCTCCTGGACAGGAGAGGGGGTGTTCGTATTTCATCCTTCCAGAACTCCTAACAATTTCTAATGCAGCAAAGAAAAGACAAAACAGTTGAGAATGAATGTTCCTACTCTGCCAGACATAATCCCAAAGGTAGAGTTAGCAATGTTAACATAGAGTGTGTGCAAGATGCTGGAGGAGGGAGACACTAAATCTATTGCTTAGGAAGAAGAAGAAGGGGAAGAAAGGGATCAGCAGAGACTATAAGGCTTCTCACAGGTGATAGCTGAACCAAGTCTTGGAAAACATGTGGTGGGCAGTGCCAGCATCCCAGATAGAAAGAATAGCCCGAACAAAGACATGGGGGCATGGAATAACATGGTATATTTAAGGAACTGCCAATAATTATAAAGTGGTGCGGTGTAGTAGAGGGAATATCAGGGAGCGGTAAGAGATGAGATTGGAAAGGTAAGCAGAAATCGGACAGATTGGAAAGGGTGTCTTATGCCACTCTAAGGTCCAAGAATGCTGTTGAATGCTGTGACATTAGCTCACCTTGGTGGCAGAGCAGCGAGGTTTAAGACCTGGATTGGAAAGGGTTAGGATAAGAAGGTCAAGAGTTAGTGCACTCAGGCAAGAGATCTATCCACTTGGTAAAATGGTAAAAGAGCCCATTTTAAAGTCTTGACGTAAAAAGTTCTTCACTTGCTGAGACTGTGGGTTGATTAGAAGTTGGCAGAGGTTCATGAGACATTGAAACTTTGGCTGCCTGCAGAGATGCTTCTTGGCTGGGGAGAAGTCCAGGAGGCTATTTGCCCTCTAGTGGCAACCATAGAGCATTTTCTACTTTGCTAGCAGTTGGACTAGAATACACAGTAGAGAACAGATCTGCTTGGGAAGCTAGCACTCGTTCTACTTCATGAAGCTATTTGAATTAGTTCCTAGACTTGAATATCTAGCTTAATACATAAACTTAATAGGAGTTAGTTGAAAGAAAAAAAAAAGATGATGGTTTAATAATAAAAAATCTATCATATATATTGCTGGGTTTTATCATTCTCATTGAAAGTAATTTTCAATATTATATTTAATAGGTAAGAATGTAGCATTGTATCACAAATGATATCTTTACCTCAAATTTTTAAGTGTAATTTATTTATTTTTAATGTACAACATAAGATACTTGGAGGTAGATAAATTTCCCTGTGTATCCAAGAATCTATTTTAGACTGATCTGTTCACTTTGATTTTATTCTTGCAGCTAGAGAACTTTGGCCACCCAATTTAGCCTTATAGAATTAACAGTTCATTTTGTTTCCTTTTTTTCACATAAATTGTTTATATCTAATTGAGAAAACTTTGGTATCAGTTTTTTTAATATCAGGTTTTAATCTTTAAAATGTTCAGTCTGAGAAGTAATGTTTTCCCCTGCCTTTGCTAAAGGCACTTCGCAGAAACATCTCATTATTTATTTATAAGGGTAAGTCTCCAGAATAAGGTAACATTATCACTGGCCTACTATTGCCTCCACACACATGGGTACATTCATAATTGATGGGATGGTCTATACTAGTATTGCAGCTAGAACAAACCTCAGGTCAGATCTCTGGGAGAGCAACTCATGTCATTATTTTTGTTAAGGAATACATAAGGGGCATACGTTTAAAATTATCTGAAAGGAGATGTGTGTGTTGACTGGTAGGGGGAAGAGAACTCGTGTGGGAAAGCAAAAGGAGGCACACAAGTCTAGAAGAATATTTTGAACCACGCCTCGCAAAGGAAGTGATTTGTGTTTTCTTTCTCAGTTGTCTCTCTTGTGGGGGCGGGTTAATGATTGACCACTATGTTAGCCTTTTATTCTTTCTTTCCTTTCTTTCTTTTCTTTTCTTTTTTCTTTTTTTGCTGGCAGTTAGGCCCTCAAAGAAACTGAAAGTCTTTGAGAAATAGTAGGTTGAAACTGCTGCGGGAAATTCTGGCCAGATGAACATCCAATAGACAGGTGAGGTTTTCCCTGGAATGCTTCTGCCCAGGCTCCCTTCTCTTGGAGCTGAAATTATCTCATTAGGGAGTTCTCCACCATACAATGGATTACTAATAATGAGAAGGTAGAGTCACTGACATAGAAAGATATTCACCTGTGTGGCTAACGGGGGTGGGGTGGGGTGGGGTGGGGGAAGCAGGCACAAAGTATATGCATGGTATAATGCCATTTTTTTGTAAAAAAAGAAAACTAATGTGTGTATGCGTGTATATATTTATGTATAGAAAACCGACTGGATTTGCTCTAAATGTTAATAAGGATTGTCTCAGGTTTATGGGACAGTGGATAATCTTAGTCCCCCTTTGCTCCCTTTTCTAGTTATCTGTACTTAAAAAAAATTTTTTTTTAAAAAGGATACAAAAATTTTCTTAAAACAGAAAAGATAGTTACATTGTAGGCATAAAACATTTGTTAAGTACTCATAGTTATGTACTCATATTTATGGTTGATTTGGGTTTTAAACATTACTTAAAATCCTTAGGAACTAGAAAAAGATAAAGGTGAATACTATTCTGATTTTAGAGTGGCATAGGCTTTTTTATGTGTTAAAGCAAACAAACAAAAACCATAAAAGATCGATTGATTTTATCACATAATTTTTAAAGCCTCTATAGGTTTTTAAGTGGAAATGCTGTTTAAATAAGGATGAAAGACACATATCAAACTCAGATAAAATATTTACAATATACAAAATCAATTAAAAATGCTTAGCACAGCACCTAAACAAGGTAAGGGGGTAATAAATATAAGCTATTATTTATATTAAGAAATATAAGCTATTTATTGCAAATCAACAAGAAAAATAAAAATTCTTCAAAATTGGACAAACAAAATGAACAAACAAGTCCCTGATCATGCGATGGCTAATAAACTTATGAAATCAAGGTCAAACTAATAGCTATAGAAATGCATATTAATGTATATATATAGTTAAATGGTATACCATATTATTTATATATATATATATATTTATACAAATGCACACCATTCTTTACCTATCAAGTGAACAAAGATTTATTTAAAAAAAGATGAAAAATAGTTTCTGGTGCAGGCAAGGTTTAGAGTGAGAAAATAAAGGGGTACAAGATGATTTGTCAGTAAGTATCAAAAACCTTAAATATATTTATACCTTTCAACCTAGCAATCTCATGCCTATGAATTTATCTTAAGGAAACACTTGGGAATGTTAACATGTACTCTTTAAAGACCTAGTGATTTCACTTAGGAATTTACCCTACAAATAAACTCGCACAGGGGTGCCTGGGTGGCTCAGTCAGTTTAACATTTGACTCTTGATCGCAGCTCAGGTCATGGTTCCAGGTCACGAAATCGAGCTCCAATCTGGGCTCTATGCTGGGCCTGGAACCTCCTTGGGGTTCTCTCTCTCCCTCTCCCTCTGCCCCTCCCACTTGCTCTCTCTCGCTAAAAAAACAAAACAAAACAAAAACAAATAAACTCATACGTGTAAAATGACACAGATACAGGGTTATTTATGTAGCTTTGTAATAAAAGAATAAACTAGGTCACTGTCAATAGCAGTAGGATAAATTATGGTACTTCCAGACAACAGAATATTATGGAGGAAGAACAAAATGAAAAAGAATATGGTTGATATAAAAAGAACTCCCCCACCAGTACTTTTAAATTTAAAAAGATACAGGGGTGCCTGGGTGGCTCAGTCGTTAAGCGTCTGCCTTCGGCTCAGGTCATGGTCCCAGGGTGCTGGGATCGAGCCCCGCATTGGGCTCCCTGCTCGACGGGAAACCTGCTTCTCCCCCTCCCACTCACCCTGCTTGTCTTCCTGCTCTCGCTCTCTCTCTCTCAATCAAATAAATAAATAAAATCTTTTTTAAAAAATTTAAAAAGATAGAGAACAGTGTAAAAAAGGAGAAAATATGAATATATTTGCATCTGCTTATATTCCCATTAAAATACTCTGGAAGGATATCTCAAAAATTAATAATAGTGACTTTTGTGGGGTATAATTGGGAAATTAAGCAAATGTAGGAAAAGAATGAGAGAGAGAATATTCTCTATAATTTGGTTTTTGAAAGAATTTCGTAAAGTACTCATAAAATGGAACTGTAAGATCCTGTGGAAAAGCCAAGGACCTATTAAGGGTCCAAACTGAATAAAGAGAATATCTGAAATTAACTGTGCTTATCTGTTCCTTTTTGAGTGCATGGAAAATGCTTTTCCTTCTTTGCATCCTCAGGCCTGAAAAAGTACCTGACGCATAGTAGGTACTCAGTTAATTTTAGAAGAATAAATGAATCACTGAAGTTAAACCTGAAGTTAAGTTAGTCATCAAGGAAAAAGCCACAAGAACGTCTCACTTTCACAATATTTTTTTTTCGGCAAAAACTAAAATCATTTTTGAGAGAAGACTCAAAAGTTCCAAGAGTCCAAGTAGTGATTTTAAGTACTTACCTCTTTCATCAGCTCTAGTCCTAAAGATTAATCCTAAAGATTAATCCTGTTAATGTAGATTATTAAAGCAATGGTAAAATCAAATAAAATGGCTACAAGGCAATGCACTGCCACACTATGGTACCATATAGATTCATAAACCGGGTCTATCATTTCCATCCAATAATATGCCAAATCACTTTTCCTTTTCTTGCCAATGAGAGGTATCAGGATATGCTCACAACTAAGTCATGACAGTTAAGGAGGGGTAGAAGACATTGAGCTTAGAGAATGTGCTATAAAACATCAAAACCCACCACAAAACACACCAAGTATTAAAAATGATCTAGTGCCAGTGTAATAGTTAACACTTGGGAAATGTTCAGGGACAGAAATGAAGTCTATGAAATGAGCTGGTGACTATATATCTGATTAGTGATTCTCAACACTGGCTGCACATTATAATCATCTGGGGAGCTTTTAAAAATACTGATGCCAGGGCTCCACTCCCAGAGATTCTGATTAAATTCATGTGGGGTGGAGCCCAGGCATTCCTATTTTTTTTTTTTTAAAGCTCCTAGGGGTGATGCTGATGTGGAGTCAGGGTTGAAAATCATTGTGTTAGAATGGAGAGGGATGGAGGGAATTCTCTTATAGGACAAGATGACTTAATCAGCTGCTTCCAGCCATTTAATTTATGCACAAACAAAATTTTTCAGATTAAACCTTTCCCTTTATTTCCTAATCTCCCTAAACCAGACCTTACCCCAAAACCCATGCTTGGATTATTAAATTATTTCCTATTGGTCTGTCTCTCTTGCTTTCATTTTTCCTTCATTGTTTCCACCTTGCACCACAATACAAATGGTTTTCCTTCTATCAAGGACTTGGCTGTCTACAGAATGTATGCAATCTAAATTCTTCAGCTTGGTTTCCACCTAAACTGTACCATCACCTAATGAAATCATTTTGTTGCTCAGTTTCTTCATCTACACCAAATTGTTGGGACTGATAATGTCTGAGGTTCTTTTCAGCTCTGAAACTGTAAGTTCCCTAGTTCATTGTCGTACTACCCACCCCACCAGTAAATAACCAATCTCATCTTTTGTAGTTCCCTAAAGTATTTCCTAACAGAAGTCAAACAAAATCCTCTCCACTGCCTTACTTAATTCATGCTCTTTTCCCTCCAATGATTTTTTTTTTTTTTTTTTAATGTTGTTTGCTCTCCTGGAAGTGTTTTCATTCCCCTCACCCTACCACATTCTCAGTCACCTGGCTCAAGTTCACCATTGGGAAATGTTAGCATTTTATCTCCATCATATTCTTACTTTAGGATTTCCTTAGTACTTTGTAGTATAGGCCCTCTTTACTCAAAGTATGGTCCATGGGCCAGCATCACTTGGATGCTTGTTACATACATCCAGAATCCCAGGCCTCACCAGAGTCTGCATTTCAACCAGATACTAGGTGATTCAATGCACATCTAACTTTGAGATGCACTGGCCTAAACTGTTATAACAGTTTATTAGCTTCTTTCTTTCTTTCTACCTTTTTTAAGATTTATTTATTTGAGAGAGAGAGAGAGAGAGAGAGAGTGCAGGGGGGAGGGGCAGAGAGAGCGAGAGGAAGAGAAAAACTCAAGCAGATTGCCCTCTGAGCTCGAAGAGTGATCTCAGGACCCTGAGGTCATGACTTGAGCTGAAGCCAAGAGTTGGAGCCTTGACTGACTGAGCTACCCAGGCGCCACCTTTTTGTTTTCAAGTTTATTTCTTAGTTGCTTAAGAAATGTTTTCAGTTCTGGGATCCTATCTTCCAACTTTAAAAATGTTTAACTAAAATTTCTAATACTTTCTATTCACATAGCAGTTCACCCTGAACTGTTTTGTTGAAAGAGTAATTATCGTGTTTACCAAGTGCAATTAGAGGAATAGTGAACTCAAAATTTAGTTTTAAAGGTTGATAAATACACTGATGGGCTTATAGAACTTTAGAGGTCTTAAGAGAACATCTCACAGGGTCACCTTCTTTTACAGACGAAGAAACGGGAGACCCAGAAAGAGAAATGACTACAGCAGGGTGGGCGGTGGGCAGAGGTAACATCTTCTGTAATCCTCAGGCACACTCTCCAGTTTACCAGTTTCAGTAACAACGCATCATCAGTGTTGGACACCGCCAAAAACCAAGCACCTCAAATAGATGGTCAGGAATTCAAGGGTATTCATTTTACCCGAGCCTTTACTCAGAGATCATTCGCTCTCGCATCGTAGATGATCCATCACATTTAGAGTCCTGCATCTGAGAGCACTAAATATTGGAGATACATAAATGACCATGACGCAGTACTTGGTCTTCTGGAGGTCACTGTCTTGTAACAGACAGCAAGACAGAGGGAAAACAAAACAAAGAAGCGCTGGAATACTGGAACCCTTTGGAGGCAGGCGCTTGTCTTCTAGACCCTCGAAAGCACGGTATAGTACAGCACAGTGCAATAATGGAAGGCAATCGGCTCCAAGCCTGAATCGTGAAGTCTTTACATTTCTTTCTTCCCCGTGCAATTTTGAGCTTTTCCAAACCTCTGATTCCTTTCTAGTGATACCAGCACTAGGCAGAGCACAGAGTTAAGGCTACAGTGAATTAACTCATCAACACTTTCAAAGCTCACTTTATCGACAAGGGCAAGTTTTATTTGGTTTTCCCCTTTTCTGGAGTGAGTGGCACAGTCGCAACGAGTGGAAAGCCGATGTTCCCTAACCCAGCCAGGCCCAGCTCGCCGGCGTCCCGGCAGGGCGCGCGCCCGTGGGCGGAGAGCAGGGCCCGAGCCGCCGAGCCAAACCCCGGCGCGAGGCACAGGGAGCGCGGGGAAGGCGAGCCCGGGCCGCCCGGGCCGCCCAGGGAGGGGCGGGGCGAGGCGCAGGCGCAGGCGCCTCCCGCCCGCCCAGGCCGCGCGGCTCGCGGCGCATTCCTGCACCTCCTCCCGCGCGCCTCGCCACCTCCCCCCGACAGCTGATTCATTGGCTCGGCCGCCCAGACTGCCTGGCGCCGGCCGCGTGACGTCACCCATTCACCGAGCCCGCCTCCCCCCTCCGCTGGCGCCGGCCGGGCGGTCGTCCTGACAACGCAGACGCCAGCCGGCACAATGACTTCCAGCTGGAGCGGCTCAGCCAGCCCGAGCGCTTGCTGCTCGCGCTGGGCTTAAGAGCGCGGGGGTGGGTTTCTTTCTTTCCGTCTCTCTCTCTCTCTTTTCAGACTCTTGCGGGTTCCCCCTGCCGGGAAATGCACTCGCTGTAGTTTTCTAGAGCTCTGGTCCCAGTCTCCTCTGAAGCGCGCTTGCAGGCGCCCTTTCTCTGTCGCGGTCTCCCTGGGCTCTGTGTTTTGCTGGGCAGCATCCCATGCTAGGCTCGGCAGACTGCTGGCGGTTGGGTTCAGCCCTTGCAGCGCTAACACCTGCAGAGTCGAGGCTCATGCCAAAAGGCATAAAGCAAAGGAGGAAAAATTCATTGCCATAATAACGAAAATGATAAACCTCAGCTGTCTTAGGGAAGAATGTCTGAGTAGGTGTTGATTACCTCCCACAATCACAAAACAACTTTCTTTAAAAGAATTCACACTATCCCCTATTAAAACGCGGTGGTTCTTATTATGCTTTTAAATCGGACTTCACGATAGTTAGAAACTTAAAGTTGGGAATGAACTCTTCCAAATGGATACATCTTTCCCAAATCTGGGAAATTGTAGTGCTGTAAATTAGAATGGAGAGTATGTGAGGATCCTATTTAGAGGGAGCTAGGGAGAAAGAACAAGGAGGAGGAGGAAAAAGAAGAGATGGAAGAGATTGGTGGTTTGGGAGTAAGGCAATAGTTCCGCAAGCAACCCACTCCCACCGTCACTCCCTATTCCCATCCAAAAATCTTTAAGTCCTGAAGGTAGGGGGGAAAGAAGACATAACTTGACCAGAGTTGGGTGGGAGGTGATTCCTTATGCCTCATTTCACTTTTTTGGCCAAACTTCTTGCTTCAAAACAGCTGCATTTTTGGAACTAAGGGCAATCCTCCCATAGATAGGATAAATCTGCATTGTTGAAGCTGCTTATCTGCAGGATGAATGAGCCCAGAAGATGCACACTCCCTTCCCACCTCTTCTAAAAATACCTCTAGTGAAAACAAGCACCGTGGCCCCAGATTTCAGCATATCCTTCTTTGCTTTGTTATTTAAGTTTATACATTTTGTCTAGTCCTCAAACAGATTTTAAACTCTTTGAAAGCAGAGGACTCTTTCCTAAAAACTTTAAATCTGGCCTGGCTGAATAGATGCACAGTAAGTATCTTTTGATTATGGTGTAAGGGCACAAGGCATTTAGTTGGTCAGGATGTCATTTATTGGCTCATAATAACCCTTGGATTCTATGTCTTCAACACACTTCCCAAATAGTTCATTACAAAGAGCCACCAGGCAATGGTTGACGATCATTAATAAAAATAATTAATATATTAGAATTCATGGTCAAGATAGGAAATACTTGTCATATGTTCCCCAGGGTTACAGTTGGTAGTCGTCAGCAGTTTGTTAAAAATTTTTTTAAAAAAACCCTCGAACTCATTTTGTTACCCATCAAAAATGAGGACTCTGTGAAACATTAATTTTCTAAAATTGCTGCATATTTAAATGTGATTGTAATTGCTCCTTAGCATTTTAAAATTGTAACATTGATACCAAATGCTTTAGAATCCAAAGAACAGTCTATCAGGTTTGGCATTTTGTATAAAATGGTCTATAACATAATGGATAACTGATTATCCCATCCACATTATTTGGATTCAACTTAAATGCCAGGTTTCATCATTAGGGGGGAAAAAAACCCTCAAGAGACTTAAAATAGATCGCATATTTAGTTGTCCCCTTCATTTCCCCCACTAGACTTACAGGTATGCCGCTCACCTTTCAGGAATGGCACTAGCTGCCAGTGGTTCCTAATCCTAGCCACACTTTAGAATTAACCCATGAGCTTTGAAAAAATACTGTCGGCTAGGTTCCTTCCCTAGAAATTCTTATTTACTTGATCTGGGGTGTGGCCTCAGCATCTACCTTTTTTTTTTTTTTTAAGATTTTATTTATTTATTTGACAGAGAAAGCAAGCACAAGCAGGGGGAGCTACAGAGGGAAAGGGAGAAGCAGACTCCCTGCTGAGCAGGGAGCCTGATGCAGGGCTTGATCCCAGGACCCAGAGACCTGAAGGCAGATGCTTAACCGACTGAGCCACCCAGGTGCCCCAACATCTACTTTTTTTTTTTTTAAGTTTTCTTTTGAATTGTGGATTCACAGGAAGTTGGCAAGATAGTGCAGAGAGGTCCTATTTACACTTCCTTTTTTTCCATTGTCGGTTACATTTTATCTATCTATAGTACAATAATAAAAATCAGGAAATTGACTTTGTTATAAAGTGTTCCTGCAATTCTGTGTCAGCTCATCACCTGTAGATTTCTGTAACTGCTATGACAATCCAGACAGAACTATTCCAACACCACAAGGTGCTTCCTCATGTCATCCCTTTATAGTCACCTCCCTCCCCACACCATCTCTAACACCTGGCAACCACTAATCTATTCTCCATCTCTATTATTTTGTCATTTTGAGAATGTTATATAAATTCATTCTTACAAGCTTATGACCTGAGTTTTTTTTTTTTCCTACTCAATGCCCTTGAAATCCAGACAAGTTGCTGCATGTATTAGCAGTTTATTCCTTTTTATTCCTGAGATGCCTTCCATTGTATGGATGTACCACAGTTTGTTTAATTATCTACCTATTGTAGGACACTGTGGTTATTTCCTTTTTGGGAACTATTAACAAATAAAGCTGCTATGAACATTCATGTATGTAAGGTTTTTGTGTGGACATAAGTTTTCATTTCTCTGGGATAAATGCCCAGGAGTGGGACTGCTGGCTCATATGGTAAGTATATGTTTAGTTTTTTAAGTAACTGCCAAACTATTTTCCAGGAATGCTGTACTATTTTACTTTCCCAACAGCAATGCACGAGAAAGCCAGTTTCTCCCATCCTTGTCAGTACTTTTTAGTTTATTCTGATAGGTGTGTAGTGATGTCTCGCTGTGGTATTATTAATTTGCATTTCCCCAGTTATTAGTGATGTTGAACACCTTTCCATGTCCTTATTTGCTGTTCACATATCCTCCTCAATGAAATGTATCCTCATGTCTTTTGCCCATGTTCTGATTAGATTGTTTGTTTTGTTACCATTGTTTTGAGAGTTCAGAAATTCTAGATGTGAGTCCTTTATCAGAAGTTTGGTTTACAAGTAGTCTGTCTTAGTCTTTTCATCCTCTTAAAAAGGTCTTTTGGAGAGCAAAGTTTTTAATTTTGATGAGATCTGATCTTTTGATTTTTCCTTTTCTAGATCATGCTTTTGGTGTCCAGCCTAAGAATTTTCCACCAAGTCCTAGGTCCTGAAGGTTTTCTCCTACGTTTTCTTCTAAAAGTTTTATGGTTTTACATTTTACATGTGAGTCCGTGATCCATTTTAATTTTATTCTTTATATAAGTTTGAAGTTTAGATTAAGTTTCATTTTTTGCTTATGAATATCCAGTTTGTTGAAAGAGACTATCCTTTCCCCACTGAACTGCTTTTGCACCTTTGCAAAAATCAGTTGGTAGTATTTATAGGGAGTCTATCTCTGGTTTCTCTGTTTTGTTCTATAGATCAGTATATCCATCTCTCTATTAATAACCACACTATCTTGACAACTGTGGCTATGTAATAAGCCTTAAAATTGGGTAGACTGGTTCCTCTGAGGTTCCTTTGTGTCTGTGTGTGTGTGTGTATGTGTGTGTGTGTGTGTGTGTGTATACACAAATAGAGAGAATATATATCTATATATTCTAGTTCCATTCCCTGTCTATACAAATTTTGGAATAATCTTATGTATATCTGCAATAAACCTTGCCTGATTTTGATAGGTATTGTGTTTAAACTATATATCAATTTGGGAAGAATTGTTATCTTTACTATGTGAGGTCTCCCGGCTTAAGAGTGCAGTATGTGTCACCACTTATTTAGATCTTGTTTGATTTCTTTCATTAGCATTTTGTAGTTTTCAGCATACAAGTTCTGAACATGTTTATTAGATTTATACCTAAGTGTTTCACCTTGTTGGGCAATTGCAAACATTATTGTATTTTTAATTTCTGAATTTTAATTGTATTTTTTAATTTCTGTATTTTAATTGTATTTTTAATTTCTGAACATGTGCTCGCTGCTGGTATGTAGAGATTTACTTGATTTTTGTATGTTTGATCTTGTATTCTGTGACCTTGCTATACTTACTTATTTGTTCTGGTAGGTTTTTTGTTGGTTTATTGGTTTGTTTTGGATTCTTTGGGATTTTTTTACATAGAGAATCATGTCATCTGCAAATAGGGGGTTTTTGTTCTTTGTTTTATTTCCTTTTCTTGCTTCATTGTACTTGCCAGAACTTCCAGTACTATGTTGAGTAGCAATGGTGAAATGATGTTAGAGGGAAGGCATTCAGTTGTTCATCATTAAGTACAGTGTTAGTTATAGGTTTATTTTTTAATTTTTTAAAATCAATTTGAGGAAGTTCCCCTTATTCCTAGTTTTCTGAGAGTTTTTATCATGAATTGATACTGAATTTTGTCAAGAACTTTTTCTGCATCAGTTGGTAGGATTATGTGACTTTTCTTCTTCAGCCTGTAAACCTGATAGATTATACTGATTGATTTGCAAATCTTGAACCATCCTTGTATCCCAGGAATAAATACCACTAGGTCACGGTATATAATTCTGAGCGGACATAGTGCTAAAATCCATTTGCTAATATTTTGTCAAGGATTGTTGCATTTATATTCATAAGCGATATTAGACTATAGTCCTTTTCCTTTTCTTTCTTTCTTTTTTTCTTTTTTTGGGGGGGGTGCTGTATTTGTCTGGTTTGGGTATCAGGATAATATTGGCTTCCTAAAATTAACTGGAAAGTGTTCTACCTTTTCTATTGTAGGGAAGAAAGTGCATAGTAATTGGTGTTAATTCTTTTTTTTTAAATGTTTGGTAGAATTTTCTTATGAAACCATCTTGGCCTGGAGATTTTTTTTTCTCCTAGAACTTGAAAATTACACATCTAATTTCCTTAACAGGTATAGGGCTATTCATAATATCTATGTTATATTGTGGGAGTTGGGATTAGTGGTGCTTTTTGAGGAAATGGTTCATTTTACCTGAGTTGTCAAATTTATGTGTGTAGTATTCTTTGATTATTCTTTTGATGTCTACAGGATCTGTAGTGATATCAGATATTACTGTTTCATTCCTAATATTATTAATTTGTGTCCTGTCTCTTTTATCTTTGTTAGTCTTGCCAGAGATTTGTCAATTTTATTTTTTATTTTTTTCAAAGAACTATCTTTTTGTTTCACTAATTTTCTCTATTTTTCTGTTTTCAGTTTCATGGATTTCTACTCTTATCATTATTATTTCTTCCCTCTCCTTGCTTTGGGCTTATTTTACTCTTTCTTTTCTAGGTTCTTGAGATATGATCTTGGATTTTTGAGAATTTTCCTGCCTTCTAATATGTTTTCAGTACTAAAAGTTTTCCTCTCAGCACTGTTTTTGCTGCTTCCCATAAATTTTTAGTATGTTACATTTTCACTTTCACTCAGTTCAGTGTGTTTTTCGATTCTCATTGAGACTTCCTCTGACCCTTGGGTTATTTAGAAGGCTGTTGTTTAGTTTCCAAGTTGTTTATTCTCCTGTTATCTTTCTGCTAATGATGTCTAGTTTGACTTCATTCTTATCAAAGAATACACTCTGTGTGATTTAATTCTTTTAAATTCCTTGAGGTTTGTTTCACAGCCCAGAATCTGATCTAGCCTCATGTATGTTCTGTGGTTACTTGAAAGAATGTTGCTCTTCTTGGGCAGAGTGTCAATTAGCTTCTGTTGGAAGATGGTGTTGTTGAGTTCGTTTACACCTTTACTGATTTTCTGTCTAATTGTTCAATCAGTGGTTGAGAGAGGAGTGTTGAAGTCCCAAATATAATTGTGCATTTGCCTATATCAATTTTTGTTGACATATTTTGCAACTCTGTTATTTGGTGCATGCCATTTAGAATCACCATGTCTTCTTGATAAATCAACCCTTTTATTATTATGTGATGTCCTATCCTTCTCTGTCCCTTACAGTTTTTCTTGCTTGAATTCTATTTTTTCTAATGTTAATATAGCCAGTTTTTTACTCATTTTTGATTAATGCTTGCATGGTATATCTTTTTCCATCCTTACTTTCACCCTACCTGGATCAGTATATTTGAAGTGAGCTTCTTGTAAACAGCATATTGTTGGGTCATCTCTTTTATTTTTTATCCTTTCTGTTGATTTTGTTTCCTTACTTGGTGTATTTAGACCATTTACATTAAATGTAATTATTGACATATTATGGCAAGTCTGCAATCTTATTTTTATTTTACATTTGTTCCCTCATTTATCTGCATTCTTTTTCTTGCTTTCCCACAGGATACTTGAGCTTTAAAAAATGCCAATTTGATTTATGTATAGCGTTTTTGAGTTTATTTCTTCAAATAGCATTTTTAGTGGTTGCTCTAGAATTGCATTGTATATACATAACACAGTCTACTGGTATTAACAGTTAACCAATTCAAGTGATATGCTGAAATTTCTTTTATATCTTTTTACCTTCCTCCACTTGCAATATAATTTCTTAAGTATTTCCTGTATACATTTAGAACCGCATAAGATAGTGTTATAATTTTTGCCTCAATAGTCAAATATTATTTATAAAACTCAAGTGCACTTATCCATGTTTTTATGCATTTATCCATATTTTTATTATTTCTGTTGATTTTTCTTCCTTCCTGACATTCCAAGATTCCTTCTTTTATCATTTCCTTTCTGTTTAGAAAATTCCTTAGCCATTACTTTAGGGTTGGTCTGCTGTGACAGATGATCTTAATTTACCTTCATCTGAGAATGCCTGGATTTACCCTTCATTCCTGAAGGGTATTTTTGGTGAATAAAAATTCTGGGTTTGACAGTTCTTTTCTTTCAAGACTTGAAAAATATTGTACCACTTCCTTCTGGCTTCCATGGTTCTGCATGAAAAATCTGCTGTCATTTTGGTTATTTTTCCTCTGTAAATAAGATATTGTTTTTTCCTTGACATTTTAAAGATTTATTTTTTTTCCTTAGTTTTCAGAAGTTTGTCCATAATGGGCCTTGGTGTGGATTTCCTTGGGTTTATCCCTCTTGTCGTCCACTTACCTTTATGAATCTGTTAGTTATTGCCTTTTGCCAAATTGGGGGATTTTTCAGCCATTATTTTTTTTAAATACATTTTCAGCTACATCCTCTTTCTATTCTCCTTCCTGGTCTCCAAGGATGTGAATGTTAGATGTCTTGTTATTGTACTACCAGTCTCTGAGGCTCAACTCATTCTTAAAAAGTCTATTTTCTCTCTATCTTCCAGATTGGGTAATTTGTGTTATTATGTTCAAAATCATTGATTCTTTTGTCCCTTCATTCTGCTGTTGAGGTCATCCACTGGGCTTTTTGTTTTGTTTTGTTTCGTTTTTTGTTACTGTATTTTCCATTTCTACAATATTCTTTTGGTTCTTTTTTATATCTTTGTTTTCTTTGCTGAGACTTCCTATTTTATTTGTTTCAAGCATGTTCATAATTGCTCACTAAAACATTTTTTGATGGCTGCTTCAAAATCTGTGGTCATAACTTCAACAGCTTTGTCATCACTGTTGGTGTCTATCAATTTTCTTTTCTCATTCAAGCTGAGATTTTTCTGATTCTTTTTTTTTTTTTAAAGATTTTATTTATTTATTTGACAGAGAGAGACACAGCGAGAGAGGGAACACAAGCAGGGGGAGTGGGAGAGGGAGAAGCAGGCCTCCCACGGAGCAGGGAGCCCGATGCGGGGCTCAATCCCAGGACCCTGGGATCATGACCTGAGCCGAAGGCAGACGCTTAATGACTGAGCCACCCAGGTGCCCGATTTTTTCTGATTCTTGTTATGAAGAGTGATTTTCTATTGAAACTTAGATGTTTGGGGTATTATGTTGAGACTCTGGATCTTACTTAGAACTTCTGTGTTTGAAGGACTCTAACACAGATCTGGCAGAGGACATAGGGTTGAGGGAGAGGGAGAAAGGTGGTGCCTTGTTGCTGTCTGGTGGGGTGGAAATCCATGCCTCTGTTGACATCTGAAAGGAATGGGCCTTTCATTGGGAGTTCTGGCTCCCCACTAGGTCTCTGTTGGGCATGAGGGCTTCATTACTGTTCCCCACATGGCTTCCACTGACATTGTAGACTTGGAGTGGTCTTGTTATTGCTGAGTGGTGGTGAAAGTCCTGACCCTCCAGTAAGCCTTCTCTGACACCTCTCCAGTGGGGAAGGAAGGAAAACTTTATTACTTCTGAGTGGAGTGCATGTCCTGGCTCCTCACACAGTTTCAATGGACAGCACTGGGGAGTCCCCCTGTTGCCTTGCGGGGATGAGAGTCTTGGCTCTCTACTTTCCTTCTCTGACACCACTCAGGTAAGAGTGTTGGGGTGCCTGGCAAGGGGAGAAGTCTAGGCTTCCACTCAGTTTTTGCTGGTGGGGATGAGGATGGAGCCACAGTTTTCTCTGTGGTATTTGGAGTAAGCATTTTCTGTCTGGCTACAATGCCCCCTTGTCCTCTGCCTAGAGAGAGCAGGCTTTTGTTGAGGTTTTTTTTGGTCTGTGCTTTCTGACATTTCTGGATTGCCAGCTTTCTAGCACTTCATCTGGGATATTTGAGGCAAAAAGAAAGCCCAGGGAATGTACTGCATATTGTTCCTTAGGTGCCAACTTCCCTAGCTCGTTTGCCTATTTTTCTTTGCCTTGTCTTAAGTCTTCTTGTGTTTATTTATTTATTTTTTTTACGTAATGCCTACAGATTTTAGTTGTACTTAGTGGGAGTAATACAGAGAAGTGCTTCTAGTCCATCTTTCTGGAAACAGAAGATCCAGTGTTTTCTAAAAGCTGCATAGGTGATTCTAAAAAAATATAGTCGGAGTTGAGAACCGCTAGGCTATGCCTATCTGTTTAACATTGTAGATTATGAAGGGGTCTCAGTTTCTATTTTTGTTAGGGTTGGGACTATTTTCAAATAATTCTAACATAAGTGGATTTTTCTCTTGGCCAGCATTGAAAATACTTTCAAGGAGGGAACAACACCTTATTCTTTGGAAGGCAGCTGAGCCTAGTGGCATGGGTAAGACTTTTGGAAGCAGAGTAGCTATATTATAATGAGATTTTTGGCAAGCTTTTTAGCTTTCTAAAAGTCAGTAAAAATTAATTCACCATATTTTTGAGATTAAATATGCTATATGTGAAAGATAAATCACAGAGCAAGACCAACATATATGTTTAAATATTAGGTAGTTCTTCCCTTGGTCATGCTCAATATAGTACTTGTATATAGTGATTATAGTAGCTAAATACTTGGGGCTGGGTTCTTGAATCAGAGGACTTACCCTGGAAGCCTTTTAACCTCAGACTCAGTAATAGCCAGAAAAATATTTCTGGGGAAGATACCATTGTAAAAATAGAAATGTGGATTTTTAAAATGTTTTTTATTTTTTATTGATCCAAGACAGAAGGTAATTAAAGAACTGGGAGAACAGTTAGAGGTGAAGGGCAGAAGTTTCATTAAGTAAAATTCTTCCTACTTCACTTTACTTTCCCATTCTCTTTGGAGAGTTCCTTTTCTTTACCTGTTCCTTAAATATTGGTGTAATTTGAGGTTTTGCCCTCCTCTTCGTTTGTGTACTGACTCTGGATAATCTCGTCCAATTCAAAGTAGTCTGAAAAACCTAGAATATCCTAATTTATGTCTTCAGCTTAAATCTCTCCCTTAAGCTCTAGACTCATGTAGTGGGTCTCTGATTATCCTGGGATGTCTCTCTTTGGATGTGTCGATGGCTTTTCAATCTCAACATGTCCAGATACCCCCACTCATCTGTGTTCTCTGTCTCATTAAACAGCACCTCCATTAATTCAGATACTCAGGCCAGAAACTCAGGTATCATCTTTTTAGGCGACAAGCAACTCCTATTGATTTTTCCTTCGGGAATTCCTCAAAACTTATAGAGCACTAAGGGAAGGAACGTTGGAAGGATGCCAAAATATGGCAGCGAGGAGGTAAAATAACCTCCCCAGTTTCAAAACTCATATCCCCTTACCATCTGTCTACATAATGGGGCACCTGATAGAATTGTTAGTATTGTTCTTAGCATCTAGACCAGTAAGTTACTGCTAGTATTTGAATTTTTAGTTTCGTATTCTTTGTAGAACTCCATATCCTCATATACCATCTTTGGTTTTTTGTTTCTCCTTTCAACTTTATGGTAATCACTGTTATAAGTGGAGCTCTTATTTCTCTCCTATCACTCATTGTATTAGTTGGGGTGTAGGTTATGTTAAAGTAAAATCTTAGTTGCTTAGAGATACAAAGATTTATTTCTTGCTTCTGCTAAATGTCCATCATGTGTTGGCTAAAGACACTGCGCTGTGTCTTTTTTTTCCAAGTCTTTTTCTTCTAAATGTGAATAAGGCTGATGGAGCCTCTACCATCTGGAGGGTTGTCTGTTGCTGTGCCACAAAGAAGTGGGGAAGCAGATATATCTTACGTCTCTCTGAAAGGTTTCTGCTTAGCAGTGATATGCATCTATTGAGCTCATCTTCTAATGACCAAAGCATGTCATGTTACCATGCCCAACTTCAAGTAGGTTGGGAAGTGTAGTTTTACCCTATGCCAAGAAAATGGAAAACTGGTATAGCTGGTGAACATCTCAAATGACTCACTCAAGGCTCTTCTGCTGGCAATTCTCCCTGTCTTTCTTTCTCCTTCATTTCCCTCTCCCTCCTTCCCCCTACGGTCTCATACTCTCTACCCCGCTTCCTTCCTTCCTTCTTCCCTTCCTTCCTTCCTTCGACCTTTGGCACATGACTAGAAAAACATTCCTGGGAATTCTGCAAAAATGGGAAGCTAAGCATTCAGTACTACAGGATGGTTACAAGTATTGAAAAAAATTGATTTGCTAATACATTGCATTCTAACTGCCTAGCTAGTGGTTCTAAGTGCAGGCTGACTATGCACAGTGATCTAAAGTAGCACAGATAATAGAATCAGGGCCTAAAGAGACTGCAGGCAAATTAGACTTTTAGCAAAGACCCAAAGTGCATCTCTTTGCCCTTATCCTATAGCTCTAGGGCATGGATGTCATTGTTAGTTGCATGAATTACCATGGCAATTGATGAATGTAAAAATTCAGTGTATATTTTTCCCTTGAGTGTTTTAAAATGTTTGGTTCTGAAGAATACCTTTTCCCCTCCATGTCTATTCTGTCTTTGTCTCTCTCTCTGTCTCTGTTTTTCTATTAAATCTAGGGAATAAGAAAGCATTTTCTCTTTTCTGTAATTTAAAAGCTTTTGAGCAGGTTCAATATATATGAAAACATCTGAAAACTGACTCCTGACAAAACAGAACTCCGTAGTTACACTCATTATATAGGCATTTACGTCAAACTGATTGCTTTCATCTTTCCTTATTGGTATGCTCACATTCACTGCTAGGACTATGTCTCCAGCAGGGAGAATGTATCACAACTGATGGCCAGTTTTATACTGTAATGAGGAAGACCAGTTAGATATGAACTGGGGTACCAACCGCATCATAGACCACTTGCTAGCATTAAACCAATGCTAAGAGTTAAGCAGCATGATAGAAAGGAAATCCAATCTATTATACATGTCAATGGTAAATATCTATCTATCTATCATCTATCTATCATCTATCTATTTATCTGTACATATATGTATGTGTGTGTGTATTTTTTTTTCTCACCTTGCCCCTATGTCCCCACATCCACATACCTTCATGGAGTGCTCCCAATTATTGACTGTCAGCACCAAGTTGCATTCATGTCCCTTAGACTCTGGGCAGGGAGGGCTCCCAACCCACTGTGCTTGGACTCAGCAGAAAGTTATCCTACAACCATGTATTAAAAAAAGAAATAACCTTATAATCATTTGAAACAAATGTCAATTATTACTTTTAAAAAGCTACCTGCTTTCAATTAAGCAGGAAATTATCTAAGAAGCCACTTAATTTGCTTTGGTCTGTAATCCCACAACTGCTTTATGCTGAGTGGAGCATGAAATTAAATATGTAACAACTCTCCTAATGGTTATGTTTCAGAATGCCAGCATTTTAGAATCTTAGGTATTCTGAGTGGTAACAAATACAAAATCAAAGAATATGAGAAATGAATTTGAGAAAAAAATAGAAAGTATTAATGTCCTCTATATATTTGCATATAGATGGTATGTGTTTTAAAACTGTAAAGTTTTAAAGAATATATTTTCTATTAATTTTTGCATACAGGAAGGGTAGCCATTCCTGTATGGAAAAAAAATCTCTCTGACTTACAATAAAATGCCACTTTTTTCTCCCCATGGAAATTCTTACACTATTTTCTTGGGTCCAAATATAAAGTAGATATGTAGGGATAGATTAAAAGAGAAGGTCATAATGAATTTTTACCATTTGCTGAAGAAATGCTAATACTAATGCCCTGTTCAAGGTATTCGTCTTTGTTAAGAGCCAAGAATACAGACTGTTTGCAAGGGAGAAACTGTTTATATAGACATATAAGGGCACTAGTTTATGCAGGAAATTTTAGAAGCATTACTAAAATGACACTTCAATCAGTACTAACAATGTTGTAAATGCTAGATGGTTCTCAGAGCCTCTTATTTATTTAAACCATTTTTTTACAACTTTAAAACTATTTTTATACTAGATAAATCTTTTCAAACACTAATCATATTACAAGTAAACATTTTAAAAATCTCTGTATAAATGCGGATAAAAGCATACTTGTTCTTCTGCAGTTTGTATTCCAAACCAACTCTTTTCTTTCCCTTTTTTTTTTTTTAAACTAGGTTAGACATTCTGCCATTTTACCAGGAAATTTCAACAAACATATAGAAGAATTTGACTGGATATCTCTTCCCCTCATGGGTGAAGCAAGGCAAGTTTGAGCTGAGATTGCGTGCGCGGTCCTAAAGTTGCTCTGATAATGAATATTCATTATTTCATTCTCAAGATGCTTAATATTCTAGTTTCAACCCCCCCTCAATCTATCTATACTTGGTGATATTGTTAAAAATGGCATCCAGTTTTAGACAACTATTATCTATAAAAACTCTCTGAGACGCTACGAAAAAGAGATCGTGGCGATTTATGGGGTTTGGGCTGTTGTTCTGGAACCAAAGTTCTCTTGCTTTTGTTCTTGAGCTTTTTCTGATCAGAAGAAGAGCACAGACCTTAATCACGGAATCCTGGGGCCAAAATCTGTGTGGCCTGAAGAGAGCTGCTTAACCTCTGGGCCGGAGGGCTATAAACTATAACGCTGTTTTATGTATACAATGGGAAGAATGATAGTTGTCTGTCAGAATTGGGAGGATTGCTTGGGACCCAGTAAGAAAAGCACCACTTAGAGTGGCTGACACATAGTAGGGCCTCATTCTCATGACTGGAGTGCCTTCAATGAGTGGAACATCTCAGCTTCCTTTTCTGATTGCTGCCCAGCTTTGCCAGGTTGTGGCAGGCACTTCGTGTCATTATTTCTTTTATCCTCCCAACAGCCTGGTGAGGTAGGTGCTGTTATTGTCCCATTTACAGCTGAGGATATTAGGACACAGAGGCGGATGGTAATTTACTCACCATTTCAGACAGAAACACACAGGTGAGGGTGGCATTTTGAGTTCAAAAGCCTTTTATTTTCCCCCCTGAAAGTCAACCAAAAGTTTTCCCTACTAATAGGACCTACGTGCATCACCATCAGCCTGCAAAACATTTGCCCAATTTAACCGTGTGTCTTTTGGCAGGAAACATTAATGACCAAGTGCTGGATAACAGTTCTAAGACTATAGGCATAGCTTGTTTGATTGCCTTTGCTGTATTGTACTTTGCAGATGTTAACGATTTTTTTTTTTTTTGTATGGGGCGTATGGCAATCCTGCGTCAGGCAGGTCTGTCGGCACCATATTTCCAACAGGATTTGTTTATTTTGTGTCTGTGTGTCATATTTTGGGAATTCTCATCGTATTTCAGACTTTATTATTATACGTGTTATTATTATACGTCCTCTGTGATCAGTGAGCTTTGATTTTACTATTGTAATTGTTTTGGGGAACCCATGAACTGGGCCGGTATAAGATGACGAACTTAACTGATAAATGTTATGTGTGTTTTAACTGCTACACCAGTTGGCGGTTTCTCTACCTCTCTCCCTCTCCTCGGGCCTCCCTTTTCCCTGAGACACAATAATACTGAAATTAGCCCAACTGATAACCCTATAATGATCTCTAGTGTTTGAGTGAAAGGAATAGTCATCTATCTCTCAATTTAAATCAAAAGCTAGAAATGGTTAAGCTCAGTGAGGAAGGCATGTCGAAAGCCAAGATAGGCTGGAAGTAAGGCTTCTTACGCCGAACAGTTGGCCAAGTTGTGAATGCAAAAGAGAAGTTTTTGAAGGAAATAAAAAGTGCCACTTGAGTGAACACATGAATGATAAGAAAGTGAAACAGCCTTATTGTGGAGTATGGAGATAGTTTGAGCGGTCTGGACAGAAGATCAAACCAGCCATAATATTCCCTTAGGCCAAAGCCTCATCCAGAGCAAGGCCCTAACTCTTCAATTCTATGAAGGCTGAGAGGTGAGGAAGCTGCAGAAGGAAAGTTTGAAGCCAGCAGAGGTGGATTCTTGAGGTTTAAGGAAAGAAACCATCTCTGTAACACCAAGTACAAGGTGAAGCAGCAAGTGCTGTTGTAGAAGCTACAGCAAATTATCCAGAAGATCGAGCTGAGAGAGTTAATGAAGGTGGCTGCACGAAACAACAGATATCTAATGTAGATGAAACAGCCTTCAATTGGAAGAAGATGCCATGTTGGACTTTCAGAGCTAAAGAGGAGAAGTCAATGCCTGCCTTCAAAGGACAGGCTGACTCTCTTGTTAGGGGCTAACGAAGCTGCTGACTTGAAGTTGAAGCCAATGCTCATTCACCATTCTGAAAATCCTAGGTCCTTTAAGAATGATACTAGATCTACTCTGCCTGTGCTCTAAAAATGGAACAACAAAGCCTGGATGACAGCACATCTGTTTGCAACATGGTTTCCTGAATATTTTAAGCCCACTGTTGATACCTATTGCTCAGGAAAAAAAAAATCCCTTTCAAAATATTACTGCTCTTTGACAATGCACCTGGTCACCCAAGAGCTCTGATGGAGATGAACACCGAGATGAATGTTGTTTTCATGCCTGCTGACACAACATCCACTCTGCAGCCCATGGATCAAGGAATAATTTTGACTTTCGAGCCTTATGATTTAAGAAATACATTTTGTGAGGGTAAAGCTTTCATAGACAGTGATTCCTCTGATGGATCTGGGCAAAGTCAATTGAAAACCTTCTGGAAAAGATTCACCATTCTAGATGCCATTAAGAACATTCATGACTCATGGGAAGAGGTCAAAATATCGACATGAACAGAAGTTTGGAAGAAGTTGACTCCAGCACTCATGGATGACTTTGAGGGGTTCAAGACTTCCATAGAGGAAGTCACTGCAGATGTGGTGGAAACAGCAAGAGAGCTAGAAGGGGAGCCTGAAGATGGGACTGAATTGCTGCCATCTCATGATCAAACTTGAATGGATGAGGAAGTGCTTCTGATGGATGAACAAAGAAAGTAGTTTCTTGAGATGGAATCTACTCCTGGTAAAGATGCTGGGAAGATTGTTGAAATGACAACAAAGGATTTAGAATATTACATAAACTTAGTTGACAATGCAGTGGCAGAGTTTGAAAGAATTGGTTCCAATTCTGAAAGAAGTTCTACTGTGGGTAAAAGGCTAACAAATGGCATGACATGCTGCAGAGAAATTGTTCGTGAAAGGAAAAGTCAACCAATGCAGCAGACTTCATTGTTATCTTGTTTTAAGAAATGGCCACAGCCAGCCCCACCTTCAGCAACCACTGTCCTGACCAGTCGGCAGCCATCAACATCAAGACAAGACCCTCCCCCAGCCAAAAAGATTAGGACTTGCTAAAAAATCAGATGATGGTTAGCATTTTTTAGTAATAATGTATTTTTTTAATGAAGGTACATACATTGCTTCTTTTAGACATAATGATATTGCAAACTTAATTGACCACAGTATACTGTAAACATAACTTCTGTGCACACTGGGAAACAAACAAACAAACAAAACAATTTCACTCACTTTATTGCAATATTTGCTTTATTGCAATGGTCTTGAACTGAACCCACAGTATCTCTGATGTGGGCCTGCACTGTGTTGGGCTTGAAATGGACAGGTTTAGGACATGGAACTTGTACCCAGCATAGCTAAATCTTTGCTACAATAAAAGATATAGAACAGTCCAATTGCATTTATTAGACAAGCGCTAAAGTACAAATTTAAAGATAAAAATAAGTGCCTTTCTATAGCTGGGGGTGTGATTTATTTATACACGAGGGGGTTTAATTTCCTAATTAATGAGTGCGGCTTTATGCACACGATGTCCATTAGTGTTAATGAATAATGTGTGTGTGGCGTAATAGATTGCCGTGCTAAACACATGGTGCTCCCTGCTAGGAAGCAGATCTGTATATTATAATTTGTACGTGTGATTTCACACCTATGAAATCAGGAAAATGAATTAATTACATTGACAAATGTTTGATAGAGCAGTCATTTCAAGAGTTAACCAAATCTTTAAGAAACACTTAGGGGATCATATCTTCCCAGGAAATAATTGGGCAATATTTTCAACATCTCCACTTGGAGAAAAAAGATACTTAATTTGAGAGGAATGAATCTGAAGACAGCGCCCAGAAAAACATCCTAAACTCTGAAATACTGACATTCACAAGTCAAAATTGGCCAAATTTAGATGAGAGCAGGGATGTCGTTTGATCTGAGGGGTGTGGGGCCAGACTTATCTATCCAAATATTCACTTCTGAGATCCTGACTTGGCCCCTGGGAAATATTGTTTCTTGTTATTTCTTTCAATGGGAAGTTGCATGGGAAATAGTACAAGAAAATGAAAATAAATTTGGCTTCAGGGAGCAGTAACCAACTCTCAGCTGGTAAAGTGTACCAGGTTTTCAAAATAAACTACCCACATCATAGCATTTACTCTACCCAGCATGCCTTCCAACAGGGCTGGCTCTTCTGAGTGCCCTGTGGCCGCCCTGCCCTGCAAAGGAAAGAGAACAGCTTTGAATGAAATAGCATAATGTCTAAAAGACAATAGTGGGTTTTTTTTAGCAAAGGGATGCACTCTGAAATATCACTCATCAACACTGTTAAAGTGATTGTGCAAACCACAAAAAGAATATCTGATTCAAAAGGCCCTATGAGTAAATGTTCTAGAGCACTTAGCTAGTTCTCTAATCTTGGCTATTAGAGGTGCGGTGTAGTCAGTGCTCAATACTCTTGAATGAGTGGAAAAACTAATGAATAAATGAATGACTATTTCAATTTTCACATTGGGATTAAATAATCAAAACACACGGAAAAGGGATAGCAAGTGATCCTTCCTTCCTAACTGATTATAGCTTTCTGTCCTGCTGAGACTGAAGGTAACTCCCATATCTGTCTCAGTACAGGACCTCAGAATATCCCTACCAGCCAACTGGAGTTCACTTGAAAGAAGGTGTATTTGTAAATCCTGAAATATTTAGAGAGATGAACAATCTAAAGGGCAGGGTTCATGATGGGCATGACACTGATGTGGGGTCTGTTAACCCTGGAGAATCTTGAATATTTATGTTCAACATACCAGGACGTGCAGGACACCAAAGATGCAAGGTTTCCCAAAAGAGCTCTCATTTTTGTTTTGTAACACTACAGTGTGTAATCTATTGTGTGGTAAGAAGAGAAAATAATCGATAAGAAGAGGATTAAACATAGAAATTATAATTTACATAGCAGTATTAATGTTATCATTGCTATTGGTGTGGGTAGAGAGGCTGGGGATGAAGAAGGAAGGAAAAGAAATATCTTCTTACTTTGTTAGGCATACAAGAGTTCAAAGCTGGTCTGGGCTTAAAAGGAAGATCTCTAGATTTCAGGTAATTCAGTTAGTTTTATTTATTTATCCATCTTTATTTATCCATCAAAACTCTGAGTTTATATATAACTTGTGAGTACTATGTGCCACGTAAAGATGTGGAATTGATCCTGGACATGCAGAGATGGTTAAGATGTGGTCCCTGTCCTCAGGGGGCTCCCAGTCTAGTGAGGGAAGTGGAAGATAGAAAAATAGTCACAATTTAATGTGCACATGCAACAGGAGTCCATGTATCCAGTAAATGTATTGAGTGCTAGATCATAATGCCTCTCTCTCTTCCACACACCAGTAGAAACCACTGCTTCAGGTTCAGATACACATTTTAATTAAAAAATAAAATATATCAGTATTCAATTGTTAAAAAAATTGTACCAGTATGTCACTTTATTGAAATGCATTATGTGCTACATATAAGTAATTTTTAAAATAGAATTTATGCCTGAAATGAATTCATACTGTGCATTGTCAGCAATTCTTTTCATCATAAATGTTTCAATGCTATGACAACGGCTTAAAAAGAAAATACAACTGAGGTTTTCAGGCTTGCTTTAAAAATAAAAGTTTCATTCACCCTTCAACATGTACATCACCTAGCAGTGGCTCTGGCCAAAACGCTATTCTCTCTTTAATGGAAACATTTACAGTCTAGAGAGGAAATAAAATCTGTCCCTGATAATGTTACTACAGGGAAAAAAGTAGGATATACCATAAAGTTGTTACAAGTTCTTATAGATGGTTTGTTTTCCCCCAAAAGTCATATGTTGGAAACCTCATGCCCAGGGTGATAGTATTAGGAAGTGGGGAGTGGGAGATGATGAAGTCATGAGGGTGGGGGGCTCATGAAGGGGATTAGTGCCCTTATAACAGAGGCCCCAGAGGGCTCCCTCACCCCATCCACCATGTGAGGAGGACACAGCCCCAAGTCAGCAGCCTGCAGCTTGGAAGAGGACCTGAACTAGAACCAGACCATGCTAGCGCCTTCCAGCTTCCAGAACTGTGAGAAAGAAATTTTTGTTCATTAGCCACTCAGTCTGTGGTTTATTTGTTATAGCAGCCCAAACAGACTATGGCACAAATAAATACTACTAAAGTTAAGGGAGGGGATAACTTCTAGATAACTTCCAACTTTGTGGAACTAGGGTGTGGATTCCAGACAGTATGTAATGATGGTATATGAAGTTAAAAAAAAAAAAAAATCAATCCATCTCTCTATCTATCATCTATCTATCCACATACACACATATATACTATTTTTTAAAATAGAAGCATAGGACACATGTAGAAAAGGATAGTGTACAGCTTGGAAAATTTTTACAACGTACACGCAACCCTGTAAGCAGCATTCATATAAAGAACTAGGCCATTATCCGCGCTTAGTTTTAGCTTTGTTTTAGTTTTAGTTTTGTTGCTGTTGTTGCTGTTTTAATAAAATTTGAAGTAGGAGTAGAAGATCATTTTTTTCCTTCATATGGTGATTCAATGATTTAAGTACCATTTATTAAGAACATTTTCCTTTCCCCATTAAATTATCTTGGCATATTTGCCAAAATCAGTTGACCCCCTATCAGTTGACTCCCTATTGTGGGGGTCTATTTCTGTACTCTGTTCCTTTGATGAATAGAAATTATTTTAAACTTTATAGTTAGTACTTAGGTGCTATTTGTGAAATTTTTGCTTACTACAAGGTCATGAAGATATTCTCATATATTTTCTCCTAAAAGCTTTATTGTTTTACCTTTCACATTTAGATCTACAGTCCCCCTGGGACAGATTTTTGCGTGTGTATGTTATAAGGCAGGAATAAAGATTTACTTTTCCACGGTTATCCAACTGACCCAGAATCATTTGTAGAAAATTATATAATTTCCCCCACTGCATTGCAGGGAGTGGCCCCTTGGTCATAAATCAAATGACCTCATATGTATGTTTCAGGTTCTGGATTCTATAGTGTTCTTTTGATCTACTACTCTATTTTTCTGGCAATTTATACTGTCTTAATTAATATAGCTTTACAGTAAGTTTGATATCAGGAGTGCAAATTATCCAGCATTTGTTGTTGTTCAAGATTGCTTTGGTGATTTTTGGTTTTTTGTATTTCCAGATAAATGTTAGAAGTCATTTGTCGACTTCAACATATCTATAAAATTCTGCTAGTGATTTAATTACAATTGTATTTATCTTCTAAATTTGGGGAGCATTGTTAGCTTTGTAATATTGAGGCTTTCAATTTATGAACATGGTATAACCTTCCATTTCTTTACATCTTTTTTTTGTTGTTTTGAGAGAGATAGCACAGGCATGCGAGCAGGGGTAGGGGAGTGGCAGAGGGAGAGGGAGAGAAAGAATCTTAAGCAGGCTCCATGCCCAGCATGGAGCCCCACACAGGGCTCAGTCATGACCCTGAGATCATGACCTGAGCTGAGATCAAGAGTTTCATGCTCAAGCGACTGAGCCACCTAGGCGCCCCTTCTTTACATCTTTTAACATACCTCTCCTAGGAGTTTTCAATGCAGAGGCTTTGCAATTTTTTATTTTTATGTTTTTAGGTGATACCTAGCTATTCAATTTTTAAAATATCTGTGATAATGTTTTCATGTGTCAACTTGAGTAGACTACAGTCCCTCCTACACTAGCTGAGGGATTCCAATACTAATCAAGGTCTTGCTGCGAAGCTTTTTTGCATATGTAATTAGTCACTCTAATCACTTGACCTTAAGTAAGGGTGATTATGTGGGTGGGCCTGGCTGCATCAGTTGGGAGGCCTTAAAATCAGGGCTGAGGTTTCCCTTTAAGAGAGAAGAAATCCTGTCTGTGGGTGACAGCTCCAGCCCATGGAGTTTCATTTTGCTCATGATCCTTCCTGACTGCCTGGCCTGTGAATTCTGACTTGCTTACTTCGCTCTCACAATTGCAAACCGATTTTATGTAGTAAATCTCTATCGCCTACTTATCTATTTATCATCTATCTCGTACTGGTTCTTCTTTTCTGGTTAAATGCCGATACAGATTTTGGTCCTAGAAGTGGTTCTAGAAAAACAGAATCTTCAGGACGAGTTCTCCACAATGGTGCTAGTCAGTCCATGGAAGGATATAGCAAAAGAATTACTCAAATTATTGTAATTGCTTGTCCCTAATCAAGCATCATGGCCTCAGAAATACTAAAAGACTTTCATTAAGGTCACCAGATACTGAAGAGCCAGGAAGGAGTCAAACGCAGACGAAGGTCTTAACAGCTCTGCTACGCTGCCTCCTCATAAGGCACTGGGGGTTTAGTTAGATGTAAATTAATATTTTACTATTTACACTCTATATAATGCTATATGTCTAGGCATCTCTTAAATGACTTTTTTCATTGGGTTGTTATTGTAGATAAGCATATATGGTTTTGGGGGGTGTTGGGCGTGGGGAGAAATAGAGCAGGATGGACCCACATTTTCCAATAAGGTATGGAATATTTGATTCTATTCGAATCTTCATCTACTTACTTCTTGGTGGCTTGTTTTCACTCTTCTGATGTCAAAGACCATATTAATTTGCTCACGTTCAAAAGCCAAAGAGATTTAAGAGCCAAAGAGAATGCATTTAAAAACAATTTGCTTGCTGTTTACAGCAGCCTGGTATTTATGAGTCTTTTCTTCTTGGAAGGAAGGATGAGCACCAGTAGCTCTAATGGACTTAATTTCCTTGGTCAGCATGGGCAGAATGTTTTTGCATAAAGATTTGCAGGAACCATACCTGTTGCATTTTAATTTTTACAGAGATTGAAAGAATGTG
This sequence comes from Halichoerus grypus, assembly GCF_964656455.1. Classification (NCBI taxonomy): domain Eukaryota; kingdom Metazoa; phylum Chordata; class Mammalia; order Carnivora; family Phocidae; genus Halichoerus; species Halichoerus grypus. The sequence continues at coordinate 136,489,849 of NC_135720.1, read as the reverse complement.
TGTGCTGAATGCACCCCCTATGAACCTTGCCACCCTAATCTCCAAGGGGACCAGGAGCTTCTTGGTGCCTCAGCCACATCCAGGGCAGACCAGAGAGTGAGTAGGCTGAGGCCATCAGGGCACAGAGCTCGGTCCCCTGGAGGATTGTTTTGTCTTCCTAATTCCAAGGGAGGTGTATTATGGGGTATATAGGATCTGTTAGAAAAGGAACAGCCTACAGAAAAAAGAGGGGGCAAGAAATGGCAAAAATTTGGGTTCAACACTCTGGCTAAGTTAAAAGAAAAATGTATGGGAGTAGAGGAAGAAAGAACCAAAGGTGCAGCCAGGCAGGGTGAGGGAGAGAGACAGCAAAGCTGATTCTTTTTCTGTATTGCACTAGAAAGATTGCTGGCTCTTTCAATATTCCACAGACATAAACCTGAGTTGTTTTCTTAGGAGAAACATCTCATTAGTTAACGCCCATTTTCAACTGGGCCTTGGAAATTGCAGAAGCCTGTGGCAGTATTTGTATTTTCATATCCCACACTGATCTAGGGAGATGGAGTTAGTATTCCATTTTCCAGACAAGCTAACTGAGTCCGGTGGCTTGTCCAAGATCCCCAAGGAGGCTGAGAGACACATCTCTTAAATATTTCTCAAATGGTGTCTTGAGGAAAGAATGAGGGCTTATAGTTTCTCTGATTATCAAAGAATACTCTGAGGAAGGCAGGCAAGGCGAGTGTTGTGATGATAAATGTGCCTAGCTGAGAAAACCAAGGCCCGCAGAGTTGAGTGGCATCGCTAATCAGCCATGGAAGCCAGACACCTGGGTTGCATGCATCCTATTCCTTATATGCCATGACCTTCACCTGCTTGCCTTTACACAGCTCCTCTCCCTAGAATATCCACCCCTAACTCCAACTCCTGAGCTAGTTAAGGCTTCACCAGGAGCCTAGAGGGGATCCCCTACCCTACACTCATGGCGGGGAAGGCTCAAGGTCACTGCACCCGGAGCTGAACCTGGGCTGGTACCTGCGGGGCTCACATCTACTTGGAGCTTCTGGAAGAGGACCCTGGAGGATGCCCACCAGCTCAGAAAAAGTGGCTCTTTTCCTGCCAGGCAGGGAAGACTGTTTTTGCAAATCGTAAGTCTTTGGTAGGCGTGCCCTACAGATCCACCATGTGGAAGGAATCCAGCCACCATTGCTTTGGTTCAGTCATTTCTCAGTCAGATGGTACCATCTGCCCAATAGTCTGCCGTTCAATAAAACATCCACTCTGCCTTGCTCTACCAATGGGCTACTAAGAGGTAGTAATAACAGCGGTCACTGGTTGAGGGCTGACTAGGAGAGAGTGCTTTATTTAGATTGCCTCATTAAGACCTCTGAGGTTATTTCAAAATTACAGAAGGAGAAAATGAGGCTGGGCAAGGTGGATGGAGATGCCTGAAGTTATCTACTTGGTAATGAGCCAGAGCAGGGCCTGGGCATGCCGTGGAGAAGTGTGCATGTTTGACACTTCTTAATTCCATTTACTTTTCACCAGGGCAGGAAGGAAGGTCACTGAACACTGTGCTTAGAAACTGGTTTTGCCCTACTAAAGATGCTTCTATTAAACTTGGTCCGCAAACGAGCTGAGTCCTGCTTGCCTTCTGTTAATTACCTGTGCAGAGGCAGCCTTGCACTTTAATATCACCTCACACCTGAGACTCTCCCAAGGTTATTAGACTGCGTCCTAAGGTGAGGAAAATTCTTTTTAAGCATTAGAGTTTAATGGACTTCAGCTCAAAGCAACCGAACCACCTACAGTGTACCTAGCACTGTTCTGGTCCCCAGGAAAATAAAGGTAAATTAAAACTGGCACTTTTCCTCAGGGAGCTTTGAGCTTTGCAGGAAACACTGCATTCAAATGAAGCCGATGGACATTTTCTAGACAGACACTAATATGTGACAGTAAATAGATAGGATAAGTCATGCAAATTACAGAGAATTATAAATAATTTGACAAAATGTGCTGTACAGTGTAGAGCAATGATGAGTCAGGAAAGTGTCAGGTAGGATTTGAGTAGTCCCAAGGACCATGTGAAAGGAACATTTCCCCTGGTATTAATGGTAACTTTGTCTGAATGAGTTAATTTGCTCCTTGAGAGAGCCACATTAAAAAAGCATCTACACTGGGGTTCCTGGCTGGCTCTGTTGAGCGAACATGTGACTCTTTATCTCGGGGTCCTGAGTTTGAGCCCCATGTTGGGGGTAGAGTTTACTTAAAAAATGTGTCTACAGTTAATTTGAATATTTTTGATACAGATTTAGGGAGAGGTGCTCAAGAAGGGCCAGTCATACAACTTAATATTTCCAGGTAAAGTCAGATGCAAAAATATTATTTCTAAGTGTAAGATTCCATGAACTGATACGAAACAGTAATTCTTAGACTAGCCTATTGGCATATACCAAGAATCCGCCAAATATTGCATATTGTCATCTCTTCGATAGAGCAATTGCTTGTGTTTCAGATAGTGGTTCAAGTGAATTTGCTATATAATGCATAATGTTTGGTGATTGAGTTCGATCCTGTATAATATATTGGCCATTGCAAAAAGTTTTTGCCTTTTTCATTTTTGTATTTTTGTGAGTAAAAGGAGAATGTCTTTGGCGCTATGCATCCGCTTTGCAGCCCTGCTCAATAACTCTAGCCCCTGACGTGTTTACTGGTAGTTACTTCATAAATCCATACATTTTTAAAAGAACAGATATCCTTTCAAGCCATTCAGAAATGTTTTCTAGGTACTCATTTATATTCAAAGTCTGTTATCTTGCGTGCACATTCCCCCAAACATGCAGCAGACATTTTTCTCATATTTTGGGTTGTCAATATGAAACATACTTAAAATTTCCCACAGCAACAGTTTTCTTTGTAAGTTTTTCAGCACATTTCATATGCTTTGATACAGATAAATATCTTGTTCTCCAATTACTTTCCAGAAAATGACTTCTATGGTTTTGTACCTTTAACTCACATTAAAAATACACTAATGAGCTTGTTGTCAAAGGAAACTATCTTTGTGTTGGACTGAATATAGCATTTGAAGAAACTGTGATGAGAGAGGTTCCATTCCTGAGCATGACTGATATTACGTTGTGAATTACCTGCCCAGGTAGTATTCCTAGCCATTGTTGTCTTGCTCCAGTGACCTGCATTTTGGGGAAGCTGAGCTATTTGGAGGTTAGCATTACTTGCAAGGTGAGGAAACATTTTTGCAAAATTCTTCAATAGTGGGAAAAACATGAACAGGTAAACACAATACATAATACAGAACAAATTACCTTTTATGATAAATTGTTTGGCAATCTCTTTCCTAGAAAGGCATTTGTATATGCCATTTGCATTCTTTTCCGTACACCTAAAGACAATATTATGAAAGTAATACATTCTCATAAAAATTGGAAATCATAGAATAGAATTTTTTAAAATAACATCAACAACCCATTCATGGACAATCACTGTCAACATTTTTAGGTGTATGTCTTTTGATTTCCTGTGCATGTTAAAAGTTCATTGAGATATGTACATATCATTTTGTCACCTCTTAAAATACCTTTCATTATCGTACTTTCCATCTGTTACTCAATTTATAGTCAGAACTAACTACAGCACCTGTTTGCAAATATAGAGTCCCACATTTTAGACTTGCCAGCCAACAGGCTATACTCACATTTCATTTTCTGATATCTATAGACGTTTGGCCCATCACACATTAAAAATCCATGCATAGAAAATGTGTCTGCTTTGCTACATGCTTCAGGCATTTGCTGGATGTCCCTTCATATTGTTTGGATATGTCCATAACCGTTTGACAAAATTGTATTGATCAATTTGTTTGCTATAATAAAATGTAAGTAAAGTACCAGTTTCTTAATTCACTCCTGATTACTGTTTCAAAGAGGCCCACAGGCACAAAATAGAAAGCAGTTTTCCTAGGATTGGATATCAGTTGGGACCAGTATCTCTACAAAGTCTCTTACAGAAGAACCCATACTTATGTCCACAAGCTACATATGTTATCTAGCCTTAATGTCTCACCTGTTTATCCAATCTGAGACACAAGAGACTGATTGCAACTTTCTTTTGGGGGGTGGGGGGAGCAGTCAGCTTTACTGTGGTATAATTCATATGCAATAAAGTTCAATTTAAGTATGTAAAGCAATGAGTTTTGACAAGTGTATACAGTCCTACAACCACACCAGGATCGTGATTAGCCCTAAAAGTTTCCTTGTGCCTCTTTGTAGTCAGTCTCCTCTCTCTTGTCCCTTGACCTCTGGCAACCCTGATCACTTTAGTCTGGCTTTTCTAGAATTTCATATAAATGGAATCATATAATCATTTGTGTCTGGCTTCTTGCACTTAACAGAAGCCTCTCGAGAACACCTATGCTGTTGATGTATCCATGTGCATTCCTGTTGTTGCTGAAGAATATTTCATCATATGAACACACCATTAGTTTTTCCCTTCGACAGTTGAGTATTTGACATCTTTCCAGTTTTTGGACAATTATTAATATAAATAAAACAGCCCTGAACTTGAGTACAGATCTTTGTATGGACACATATTTTCATTTCTCTTGGAGAAGCACTTAGAAGTGGAATTGCTGGGCCATATAGTATGTATATATTTTACTTGATAAAGAACCGCCAATTTATTTTCCCAAGCGGCAGTTTTATTTTGCATTCCCACAAGCAATGAATAAAAGGCTAGTTGCTCCACATCTTTGCCAACACTTGGCATCTTCTGGTTTTATAATTTTTTTTAAATTTTAGCCATTTTTGTGATATCTGGTGGTTTTAATGATTTTTTTTTTTAATGACTCACAATGTTGAAAATTTGTCATGGGCTTATTTATCATCCTTATGTCTTCTTTAAAGTCCTTTGCCTTTTTTTATTGGATTGTTTGCTTTTCTTATGGAGTTATAAGAATTTTTAACACAGTCTGCAGATGAGTTCAGACACACGTTTATATGTTTACCAGATATTTGCTTTGCATATATTTTTTCCCAATCTATGGCCCACCTTTTCATTTTCTTTTTTCAAAGATTTTTTTAAAGATTTATTTATTTGAGAGAGGGAGAGAGAGAGACAGAGAGAGAGAGAGAGAGATTGAGAGAGTATAAGCATGGGGAGGGGCAGAAGGACAAGCAGACTCCTCGCTGAGTGTAGAGTCCTGTGCTGGGCTCAATCCCAGGATCCTGAGACCATGACCTGAGCCCCAGTGAGATGTTTAATGGACTGAGCCACCCAGGAGCCCCCAACCTTTTCATTTTCTTAACAGTAACTTTTCAATAGCAAAGTTGTAGAATTTAAAAAAATTTTTTGATAAAGGCCATTTAATCAATATTTTTCATCTTGGGTCCTAGTTAAATATTTGCCTAACCCAAAGTCAGTAAGATTTTCTCATATATTTTCTTCCAGAAGTTGGATAATTTGGAGCTTTACATTTGAATTTATGATCCATTTTAAAATTAATTTCTGGTTGTGCCTGGCTGGTTCAGTTGGAAGAGTGTGTGACTCTTGATCTCGGGGTTGTGAGTTCGAGCCCTGCATTCGGTGTAGAGATTACTTAAAAAAATAAAATCTTTAAAAAAATTAATTTCTGGGTGTGGTATGGGTCAATGGCAAATTTCACTTTTTTGCATATTTATTCAGTTTTTATCTTGCATCATTTATTAAAAACCTTTTTATTTCCTCCACTGAATTGCCCTAGATGTTTGTAAAGCAGCCAACCAACAAACAAAAACCCCCCAAACCCATCGGCCATATATACGTGGTTCTATTTCTGGATTCTCTAGTTCATCCATTGAGTTAAGTTTCTATCTGACACCATAGCACACTGTCTTGATTACTATAGTTTTATAGTAAGTCTTGAAATCAGGTCATATTGTTTTTCTAACTTTGTTGTTTTGCAAAGTTGTTTTGGTTATTCTAGGTTCTTTGTATTTCCATATGAATTTTAGAATCAATTTTTGAATTTCATCAACAAAGGACTTTCATCCAGAATGTATGAGGAACTCTCAATATGTAATATATTTTTACAGCATGGGGGTGGGGGTGGGATGGAGGTGGGACTTGTCTCTTTCAAGCTTATCCTCGTTTCCTTTAGCACATCTCCCGATTGTACTATTAAAGTTGCCCACAGCTGTCCTGGAATATTTCAGACAATTCTTAAAACATTTGGAAATGTGAACATACTTTTGATGTGCCGTCCTAGATCCGGAAAGCCCCAGGGGCATGCCAGGCCAGAAAGCAATCAGGATCTTGGTGCATCGTATTAAAAATAGGCTGAACCTTTTTAAACAGAATCAGGATCCAGGTTCTGCTAATCATTGCTGCCACCAGAAGTCAAAGGCTTGTTTCTTAATGGCAGTAGCTGTGGGCACTGTCCTCTCTAAACTGACCCCTTTGTTCCTCATTACAGTCATGGTGTGGCAGAACTTAGATCTATTTTTTTTAACCCATCTTCGTTGGTGGGTTTTTCTCTCGTTGGATTTTTTTTTTTTTTTTCCCGGCAGATAGAAGCTCTCCAGTTTATTGAGATTTGTATCCTATGCTCTGTTTAGAATGCATATTTTCTGGCATATCTCATATTTGTGGATCAGACATAGACAATGTAAAAAGCACTTAAATTATTATATTCTGATTAACCAAATTCAAGCCCTTGAAATAGGATAACCAAGCTAATGCATTCCACGTTCTGGCATCTTATTTGGTCCCGATGTATTAATCAGAATCAGTGATGATAGCATACTGTATCCTTGTCAAAATAAACATTAAAAATACGTTTGTTCTAAATAAAATCTTGTATTGATTTGTCAATGTGTTTTATTAATAGAAAACTTTACACCTGCTGTCAAATCTTCTAATCAAAAAATACCTGTTTCCGAGACAGATTGACGGTCAGTGATTAGTACAATCCCTCTGTGTGTGTTTGGGTGGGGGGAAGGGTTGAGGGAGAGAGGATACTAGCTCATCAGCATGCACCATTGGCATGCCTTACTTTCAGAAAAACAAAGAGGAAAGCAGCTATAAGCAATTGATATTCCTGCACAGGTTGGAGTTGATATGCAAATGGATAAACACAATGTTTCCATTCTGAGTAAGCTATATAGAATCACACCAGCAGGGGTTTTCATACTGTATTTCCTTCTGTTTTAGCTCTGTTGTCATTTCAGAAGCTGTGAGACTAAGAATTTCTAAGAGATGCATTAAGGGATTCAAAACCCCAGCAGAGAACTATGTTACAATTAGCAGTCATACAAAAAGTAAACAATAAAGCCTGCAACAATACAAGGATGGTATTACAAAATGGATTTTCAAATTTGGGGTGATATTAGTGTTGTGTGACTTTGTGACTCACGATTATTGACGTACTGCTTATGGATCTTTCTCGGTAGTGTATAAAATGAACTGGTCTAGAGCTAATTAGGTAATTGTTTTTGTTTTTAATTAAGCTCTGTCTTACTCAATATCTACCCAGGGGTCTGATACACATTGGAATCCACTTTTTGGTGGTGGTGGGGTGGTTAAGGCTACTTCTAAGGGTCCCCCATTAAATTTAAGTACAGAAAAAAATCCCTATTTTATGTAGCTCTACTTTCTGGTAAATCTCTGCATTGGATCTTGGACTAGTTGAAGGACAATCAGGAATGAGTAAGCTAAGAGATCCAAGGTCTTTATTTTACCAAATCAAAACAGGCCTATCAAATCTTGCCTGTTTCCTGGTGAGTAGCCATCCTTCTACACAGCTGTACCACCCGTCCCCCAGGAGGAGGAAAACAGCCTCCCAGTCTTTAAGACCAATCCCAGCTTTAGAAAGGCAGGGCTCCATTACTTTAGATTTAACAAACTCAAACATTACACTTGCTGTTAGTATCAGTCTGCCTAGAACCAGATTATGGCAGTAGATTTCTGGTTAGCTCTTGGTGCCCAAATGCTACCTTGCTAATAGTCCCTATTATCACTGGCTATTAAAGAGATGGGTCTGGTATCTCTATGACTCAGAAGCAGAACACCATCATATGGAAAGGGGGGCATAAAATATAGCAGGAGAAGAACACAGTAGTTGTCCTCGACTTCTCCTGGGCCCTTATTCATGGGTATCTTTGTGCCCACCATGTCTTCAACCCCAGGGAATGGTTCTGATTCTAGGTCATGACTTCTAGTTTGTGTCCTCATTTTGTGGTTAATCTAAACTTCTCATCTAGTTGAAGACAAAGCATGTACCAGAATCTGTCTTTCTGTCTAGTGCTCATGACATTAGATTGTATTGTATGGCCTTCTGAAGAAAAACCCATGTAGGACTTCACTCTAGCCCCCATGTTATCTGCCTTTTAGCTATTTGTGCTTTCTTACTCGGTTGAACATGATGATGCAGCAAAATGAAATTTTGTTTACTTACCTTAGGAAATAAATTGTAATTGGATGGCTAGTGATGGTCTCTTCCCTGGAAGAGACATTTGAAGCTGGAATGATTTATTTGATGAGCTTGATCTCAGTTTAGGAAGCAGTGCCCTGAGCCTTCTGCCATGATGTTAAATTGACTATTGAGGAGTCACAAGATTACAAGGCCTTTTCAAAGGAAGAGAAGAGGTAGTGGTAGAAGAATGAGGGGGGAAAGCTTGCTTGGTAGGTCTTTCCTTTAATTAAGAAAGAAGAATCTTTGACTAAGTAGCTAGCACAATTTGCTTGTGTTTGTGTATAGAGAGAAGCTCCAGCAGACATTCTCTTAAGCTCATTGGCCTGATCAGGGTCCCATGGACACTGGTCACATGGCCAGGCCTAGCTCTAAAGGGAGCTAGAAAGCCAGTATTCTGATTTTTGTCTTTGTGGTGGGAGGCAAGCAAGCTAAAGGAGAGTTAGGAATGGTTGTTTTGTCTGCCATGGTGGTCTTCTCATTCCTCTGGCTATTCAGCCTTCAAGATGGGTCCTCTAAAGTCTTAGCTCTTCATCATCAATTGTGTTTACTCCTTTATGCTCTTGGTATATTTTCCTGCATGTGTATTTTGTTCAAGTTCCAGATCATAGGACCTGGAAACCTTTATGCCCACCCCTTGCTCTCCTTTCCAGCTGCCTCAACTTTCATTTCCTCCAAGACTCAGCTCTTCCACCATGTGGATTCTCTTATTGTTTGCTAAAAGTGGCATGCTGTTTCATGCCCATGTTGCCTCAAATATGTAGCTTTTACTCAGTAGTGAAGATCATTTCAATCAAGATCCCTTCTGGGAAGCCTTCCCAAAGGCCATCCTTCTGATTAGTGCTGATGATGCAGCATCATAATGCTTTTCTTTGCATGGTTGTCTGTTCCTACACTCAAGGATTTCTTGGTCTAGTGGGACAGAGAGACATGGGAACAGTGCCCAGCACACAGTAGGCATTCAGTAAGTATGCAGTGAAGGGCCCTGTAGGAAGCTGAAGGAAAGCGACTAGTTTTTAGTATTTCCTGGTTCTCACCTGCAACAGCCTAACACAGTGAATAACTAATAATCTACAATAGTTTATTAGAATACACTAATTTGATTAGCTGATTAATCAAATTAGCAAAAACCCATTTTTAGTCTTAGAACATCTATTGAGATTAATAGCGCTGTTGGCCCATCATTTTAGTGGCTATGTAATCCCAACTGCCCTGTACAATATACTGAACAGAACATCTTTTTTTCTTTCTTTTCCCATTCTCCTCTCCTAAATGTGTGCCTATATGTGTTTGTATGACTTTCTTATCTTTATTTTTCTGTCTTTCCAATTTCATCACCATCAATAATGCTAATTTCATATCCCTTGTTGTTCATCTGTTCATGTCTGATTAACATTATCACCATGGCTTGTCTCTGCCTCAATGGAGCAGGGGCAGTTTTTGTATTCAAAAGCTAGGCTAAATCTAAATATTCTAGCACAGAAACCATTTAATGTTCCCAGCACTGACCCCTGGCAAGCAGATTTTGTGCACAATACCATGAAACTTGATTCCTGGAGGAATGAAGAATTATTTCTTCCCCACAGAAAATAACCTGAAGACTACTTTGTCTCTTACAGACTTTTAATTCTATTTAAAAATGATAATATTGAATTCACATGGCTTAATACATACTAATATAGATCTCTGTTTTGTTTTATCCCTTCCCAAAGGATCTGAGTATCCACAGAGTATCTATGGAAGTTAACAGAGACTGACCATCTTAGAGTAGTAGTGAAGTGAGCTGAGAGATAAAATATCTTTGGTAAAAGGACCACCTAAATCATAGCATAGATAAAAATAAAAAGTTACATCTTCAAATGCATATTTACTCTTTTTTACTGAGATATAACTGACACATAACATTGTATTAGTTTTTACAACATAATGACTTGACATATGCATATATTGTAAAATGATCACTACAATATGTTTAGTTAACATGCATCAGCACTCATAGTTACAATTTCTGTGTGTGTGTTACAAGAACTTTTAAGATCTATTCATATATGTATATATTGTGAAATGATCACCACAATATGTTTAGTTAACATGCATCACCACTCACAGTTACAATTTCTGTGTGTGTGTGACAAGAACTTTTAAGATCTCTTCTCCCAGCAGGATGCCTGGGTGGTTCAGTCAGTTACGCATCTGCCTTCAGCTCAAGTCATGATCCCGGGGTCCTGGGATCGAGGCCCACGTCGGGCTCCCTGCTCAGCAGGAAGGCTGCTTCTCCCTCTGCCCCTTCCCCTGCTTGTGTGTGTGTGTGTGCTGTCTCTCAAATAAATAAATAAAATCCTACAAAAAATAAAAAGATCTATTCTCCTTGCAAATTTCAAATATACAACACCGTATTGTTAATTATGGTCACCATGCTGTACATTACATCCCCAGGACTTATTTATATATCTAGGAGTTTGTACCTTTTGACCACCTCTACCTAGTGTTATATTCTTATCTCTACTTTTATATTCTTTTCTTCCCCTATTTTTATATTCTTAACATGCATACATTTTTATGTTTGAACTACTGATGCATCTTGGAAATACAAGTCTGAATTGGGTCTACTTAGGCAGGGCTTTATTGGATCTTAAAAACAACAACAACAACAAAAAAAACTCTTTACCTGTTTAATTTATTTTGGGTCATTTACAGACCAAAACTGAGAAACAGGAGAAATTTTACTATCCTTATTCTTTCAGTAAACACTTATTTAGTGGTCACTGGAAAAAAAAAAAAAACCCACATCCTCTGAGAATTAGTCAGATGTGGGATTGAAGCCATATATTGGTGTGAGACTGTGGGGAAGTTGTTTTGAAACACTAATTTCTACATCTATATCTATATCTGTATATATATAAAAGACTAATATTCCTTATCTCAAGGGTTGTATGGATGGGGTGCTCAAACGTAAGAACTTGATAAATGGTGGTGGTTACTGTTAATATGATTTTACTGGTTACTGGTTCTCACATGCCTCAAGAACTGCATGAGATAAGGCATAGTCCTAGCTCATAAGGAGCTCTCCCTTTACTTGGGGTGGAGGACTGTAAACAGCTAATTATGCCACAAGACAGCATAATTTCAGGGCAATAATAGAGGTAGAAACAAACATAATGAGATTAGAAAGTGGGTAAATTTGGACATCAGAACAAGCCCCATGAGGATTAAGACTCTATGGTGAGCCTTCAGAAATGAGCAGGATCTACATAGAGAAGGTTTTTACTGGCCCAGCCTGTTCTTTCACCTTTGTGCTTACAATGGCTTCTATCTCATTCCTCCTTCTTTCTGTACTTAGTGCCTTCCTCAGGAAAGAATATGCTACTATCATCTATAGGAGAAATACTCCCTATGATTATGTTTGACTCTTGTGTAGAAGATACATGGAAGATTATATGGTTATGAGGTACTATTGTTTTGTGGTCTCTAAATATCAGGGACCCACTGGATTTGAGGGAGAAACAGTCACCTGAAAAGGAGTATCTCAGGCTAGACTGCCAGAAACCAGAGAGTCAAATCCAGGTGCACTTGCAGGATGTTTCACTTGGGCTTACCCATGGAGTTAATCATATATTAAAGATGTGATTCCCTTTGGAAGGTGTCAGCACTCTCTCTCTAGGGCTGGTTTTGGGATGGAGAGTTAGGAAGCCCAAGAGACTTAACAGAAAAGTTGTAGGGTTCCCTTGATACTCTGAAGGGGCAAGCTCTCCCTGGATGTGAGCCAGGTGTACTCTGCAAGGTCATGCACATCTGGGTGAGGATTCCAGCTCTGTCATTTACCAATGGTTGATCTTGGGCAAGTTACTAAATCTCTCTGGGTCTTGTCCCACTTATGAAGCATGAATAATACAATCTTCCTTGTATGGTTGATGTGAGAATTAAATGAAATAGCCACTGGACACGTAAAGCTCCCAGACCAGAGTCACAGAATGCTAGTTCCCATTCTTCTTTCCCTCTCTCATTCTTTCTACTTCTCCTGCTCCTGCCGCCATTGTACTTGAGTGTTCCAGTCAGTATCAGCTTTGCTAAGAGACACTAAGAAAGGAGGTTTTAGTCAATGCATGACCCAAATATTAGAGGGGGAGCATGCCATTCCTGGGGGTGGCCATGGTAACCAAAAGGCAAGAACCCCAAGAGGTAAAGCTCTGGTGAAGGGTGGAGTGAGGGAAGATCATACTCAAGCAGCCAACCTTCCTTCTAGTGCTAAATTTTAATGGTCTGCATTTTACTAAGGGACAGGTATCCCATACCCACACCTTAATGCAATATTAAGTAAACATATGGCTTCTCCTACTGGCATTTTGAAATGAAATATTTTGCTTCCATGTGAAAAGAATTTTAAGAATTCTTAATCAATTTGGGAAGATATTTTTGGGAGGATGAGGACTGGCTGGGTGGCAGAGACATTTAGGTCACTGGACTCAGAAGTTAAACGTTTACCTAATTATAAGTGGCTCTATCATAGTGGGACAGAAGCCCAGAAATTCCAGTTTTTAAATTGCTGAACCTCATTTGATGATCCATGGTGAATGATGTACACTGGATTTCTCTGACTTAGCTAACTCGAGTGTATTCTTAGAGCCTGGCCCAGTAATACCTTGGCTGACATCATTATCCGTATTCAATTCTGTACTCGGGTCTGCAAATGCAAAGTGAAGAAGAACCGAGGCAAAAATGCTATTGGGCACAAATCTATGAAGCTAAAATGGATTTTGGCCCAAATGATCCAATATTGTGTCGCTCCCCAGTCTTTTTTAGCCCAGTGGAGAAGAGCTATTTTCCTAATGAGAAACTGGGATTCAAGAGGGAGCGAATCCTAGCTTCGAGCTTGAAATGTGACAATCATGGATCCTAAGGGAGGAAACTCATGTTCAAATTCAATTTCTGTTTCACGTGTGTATACCTGACAGCTCAATGTGGAAAAAAACCCTGTATGTTTGTGATGAGCATCTCACAAGCCAGTGCAAGGAAGCATTCCTAAATAATCAGGCAGAGATGGTCTGCAAATGTTTGTGAGTGAGCACGTCTAGTTCTGTAAATGGTACTCACAGACATGTGACAAATCTAATGGGTTACAGTTAAGAGGACAACCGACCTGCAGGTGTGCATGCATCACTCTGAGTGTGAAAATAATCAGAGGAGTGCTGAGTATACCTGGGTCTGAACATTGTGGCTGTGACGGATGATACCATGAGACAGATAAAAGGCTAGTATTGAGAGAGGAGTGACAAGAAACATATATGTAGAAATGTTGTTGCTCTTTAGTATTAATGGTACTGCTCACAGTTCATTGTCTACACAAAGTGTTTATGCGACTCAACTAAATAATGAAGAAGTCTAGTTTCTCAGAATTAACATTCGGGATATTTGCCTCACGATTGAATGTCTTGAGTTGAAATTTAGGTAAGTTTTAAAAGCTGGAGATGTTTCTGAGATAGACATCATGATTTTTAAAGTCTGTGGTTAAATGGTGGTCACCGCACATCATACTCCAGGTTGGCTGAACTAAATCTTGTGAACAATGTCAACATCACCTCTGTATTCTGAGCCATGCTGATCACATTCTGCCATGATGTGCTGAACATTTTTAATGTTATCTCCTGATTTCAGTATTTTCTTTGCTTCCTTTTCATTTTGGAATACACATGTATAAATTGTCAAAACCTTCCTCATTCTGTTATTTATTATATGTCATTGTTAAGTCTATTGGAGATAAAAAAAAAAAAATGCCATTGTTATCCTGACCAAAAAAAGCACAAAAACCTGGTTCCACATCTTGATAGTTACTTCAGTCTCTCATGCAGGAGGAGATGGAGGCTGAATGAAAGCCTAACCCCATGTAATGAGAAATGTGTATATGTATGTAATCTGATGCATGTCTCACAAGGAACAAATTTTTAAAAATCATGTTTGAAAGAGAAAGAAATTACACATATTTTGGTCAGGGCTTGGAATATGGAACTTCAACTATTTCTGCTGACTGCATTGTTTAAACTCTGTGCAAGAAATGTCTGCCCCCAGGAAATTCTCAATCCCCCAACATTGAGGAAATTGAAATGGAAAAACCCATTACACTGACCTCTGCCAAGGGGGTGACTCTAGGAGCAAAACAATGATAGTAAGATATTTAATATTGATCCACATTGTACTCATATAGTCCTTGCTTCCTATTTGGTAACAGGCAAGACAAATTTCTGGATACATCTCTGAAGCTCTAGAGGGCTGTTCAGGATGGAGGCAAGGTCAAAGGCAAATCCAGAGTTTGCAATAAGGAGAAAGAAAAAATAAAGATTAAATGAATGAATGAACTCAACTGAGTGCTCTTTGTAGTGAAGAAAGAGGAGCAATCAATATGAGAGTGAACTTCATGCCAGCTACTGTGTCGGGTTCTTTACATTCATTTCATATAATCAGCACTACAACAGGAAACCCAGGCATGGAGGAATTAAGCAAATGCCCAGGGTCACAGAGCTGACAAGAAGCAGATCCTTCAGTCTGCTGACTTCTTCACTCAGATCCAACTGCCTGCCCAGAGTTCGGTGACAGCATTTATTTAGCTGATTTTATGCAATACCTAACAGTGACACAGCAGGCAGATGTATATGTTCAGGTAATTTTGTCTGATAACAGCAAAACATCAATGAAGTTTTCTCCTGGTTATATCTGCTAAAAGGTTAACACTGAGTATCAGGGTTTGCCCAACAAAGATGTCAACGAGCGTGTCATAGGAAAATGGCACCAGTTGAATAAGGCAACAAATGAACATGGTCAAGTTGGTAAAAGTGGTTTATTTCAGTGTGTAATGTCAGAAATTTAGGATGTCAGCACGCCCTTAGGGGGCTCTATCAGTTTGAGCATCTTTTAACATCTGTAGATCTTTGGATTTCAACTTGTCTTTCCAAGCAGTTCATGCTATAGTACCTGGAATGCCCTCATTAATTCCAGGTTGCTTACCCCTATTTCAGAGTTTTTCCTTGTCGTATTTTGATATTTCCTAATTAAGAATACTAATGTGGCGGTTTATACATAGCTTGTCCTATTTTCTCCATAGCGTAACTTAACATGGAACCTATATCTTTAGCGAGACCCTCCTCCGTGTCCTACCATGTGAAACAAACAAGCAAACTCGAAAGAGGAAAAAAAAAATATGCCTGGCTATGTGATTATTTTCATTAGCAGTGGATCTGTCTGCCTCTGTGTGATTGAGATGCAATCCGTTTCTGCTGCAGTTCTCATTTACTCCCAGGAAACAGTCTCAGTTGTCTAAAGAGTCAACACCTTCTGACAGGAACCATCTGGCCAGCCATTCATTAACTCCCACAATGCTGCTCGTGAATTTGCCTCTCTGCCCGTGACCAGTGACACTGTCTGGAGACTGGATGTGGCTAAAAGCAATCTTGTTTCCCTGTTTGGATCCTCTGGGCATCACCAGGCATCAGTCCTATAGGCAACATCCTACTTGGGCTGTAGGTTTGTTTTATAATTAAATTGAATACCTGATGTCATTTTGGAAATTTAAAGTTGAGGATCACAAACAAGCAAAAGAACAAAAGTTTTAAGTGGTAGGTAGTTCAAAAAAGTATGCAAGGTTTTTTGTTCGGTTTGAGAATGGAAAACCATGGAGAAAATTCTTCTTTAGGAGGAATTTTTTTGGAGAGTGGCTAACAAATTTAGGGGCATGATCTAATTAATTTATTGGTTTATATCCACAAATCCCTTCTTTTGCTTTCTTGCTGTGTTATTTACTTTTATTATTTAGTCCGTTTCTCTTGCTTCACATCCCTATACTCAGGGGTCACATGGACTAGTAGAAGAGAGAATAGGAAGGTTTTTTAACAAACAACTTGTATTATGTCTATTTACCTGGACATCACTTCTGAATATTTCTTAATTTTGGTTTTATCATTTGACAACAGGACAAAAATCCCAAACTGGCTCTGTCAATCTCACATAGTTTTTAAAAGGCACAGTTGCTATGAATATCCAATAAGACAGAATGCATGAAGCAGCTCCTTCGCCACGATCTGTTGAAAGTCAGCCCTCAACACAGGGGTTTGTAAAGAAAAAAATATATCAAAACCAAAGAAAAAAAAGATACAATGCATGAAAAAATACTTTTTCATTGAGCACCTATTTTGAGTTATACAATATTACAGATGCGGGGATCCCAAAATACAAGACATTAAACTTGCCATCCAGTGGAGAGACAGACACAGAAACAAAAAATATGATAAGCCATTAAGATTCCTAAAACCAAGGTCTGAGGAGCCATGATGATACTAGAGAGCCCAACAGAGAGGGACAGGGTACTCTGGGCAGAGGGGCTGGCGTGTAGAAAAACAGGTGAGAGATAATATTGTCATTTTGAAACCTTTAAGTAATAAAACAGGGTAAAATTTTGGGCAGAGAAAATGGCAAGATCTGATTATAAGAAGAGTCTGGTTCATGTTTGCCAGGGAGAGCCATTGGCTTTTACCGTGTGGGCAATGGGAGAGGGTTGGCGAGTTTGCAGTAGGGTTAGAGATGATTGGGAAAGTCTTGCAAGGCTGTCAGGGGAGGTTGGAGGAATGATTAGGAGCTCACTAAGGAGCCTTACCAGTAGTGCCTGGTAGGTGACGATCCAGGAGCTTGAGTAGCAGCAGTGAAGGTAAAGAAGAGCAGAACCATCAGAGAAATGGGAGTGTGGAATAGCAAGATCATCAGATCTTGCTGTGGTCATCAGAATTACTTTAATCCAGAAGACCCAGCTGCAGATCAGTGTTCATCCTGTCTCAGACTCACCATTTTCAGGCTCATTTTTTCCTCTTCTAGCTTTCCTGTAGGGGAGATTTTCTCTTCCATTTTGTGAGTTAATTGGCCCGCCATGAGTCTTGGAAGGATTCTTCTGAAATTTTCTGAGGCCAAGAATGTTGCCAATAATATCACGTTTCTAGAGTAATTCTTCTCCCAAACTTTGAACTCTGTGAGGGCGGGAACCAGACCTGTCTCGCCCCCTGCTGTATCTCCACCCTCCCCCCCCCCCCCCCCCGCACAGTATCTGTCACAGAATAGATGCTCAATGGGGAGTTGGTGATGGGATGCCTGGGTGGCTCAGTCGGTTAAGCACCTGCCTTTGGCTCAGGTCATGATCCCAGGGTCCTGGGATCGAGTCCCACAGTGGGCTCCTTGCTCAGTGGGGAGCCTGCTTCTTCCTCTGCTTGTGCTTTCTCTCTCTGACAAATAAATGAAATCTTTTTTTAAAAAATGAGGACTTGGTGAATGCACCAGTGATAAACCTTGTAAACAAGATACCTTGAGAGGTCAGAAGGGTAGATAGAGCTACACAATAAAGTGAAAAGTTTGCATGAATGTAGGCAGGCTCAGTAATGGTAATGGTAATGATAGCCAACATTTGTTGAGTTCTTGTTAGTCTCATGCACCATGATAAATGCACTTTGTGTGCATTATCTGATTTCATTCTTACAGCAATGCTCTGTGGGTGCTCTTTTCATTCCCATTTTGCAGATGAGGAAAACAAACCTTAGAAGTTACACATCTCATGACTGGCAAAGCCTTGACTTAGTCCTGGGTTATTTAGGGACAAAAACCTCCTCTAAACCACTGTGCTGGATTTCATGACCCCTCGAATGATGTGAATTCTGTCAAAAACGACTATTTAAATGGGTTAATCCTTTCTTTCCTCAACACATTTCTGTGTCTTTCATTCCTGGATTATTCCACATCACTTCTCAAGCTACATGCCTGGATTTGACAGGCATGGATGCTGTCTTCCTCCTTTCTCTCCATTTGTCCTCTCCTTCCACCCTAAATGATGCTATGCAGTCATGTGTTGAGGTGAATGTGCTGAGTAGTTAGAGATATGGGTCTCTATCCCAGCAGAGTGATGGTCTTATACATTTTCCAGTCCAGCCTCTCTCTGGTTCTCCATCTTTCCCCTCCTCTACTATTGCTACAAGTTGGTAGGTAAAGGTATGGGTGAAGTAGCACTTGTAGGTAAAGGTACTAGTAGTGAGAACAGCCTTCAAGGAAGACCAGCTTCTCAAGGGTAGGAACTGGGCATTATTTACCTCCCTGTGCATCTCCTAGTTCACTGGCTGGCCCCTAGAGACACCTGAGAAACGTTTGCTGATCTGCTTAAGTATGGATGGACGTGAGCCATCTTAGGAGAAAATTGACAGTTCCCTTTATTTTCTGTGCAATATACTGTTTTCTTTTTTACATATTTTTGACACATTAACACAATATATTCAACACAGACCTATGAGCATCTTCTCTTTTCTCTCTTTGTGATTTATCTCCTCCCTACTAAATGTATACATTATATATAGGGTACTGTTACAGAAACAAACCCCTTATGTATCACAGTGAAGATATGGGCATTTGCTTGCCTTTTTGGTCCCAGATGAATAGCTGTACATATAATGTAGCTTCCCCTGTAAACCGTCCTTTTCTTTAAAGATGTCTCTTCTTTTAAAGGCTAATACTATAATATACATTATTTTAATTGCAATGTGCTATGATTTTACAAATACTGAGGCTGGTCTTAAAAAAAGAAAGAAAACTTTTGACAATAACTTGCTCTCTGATTTCAAGGATGTCTCTTATTTGTGATATCAATTCCCCTTGTGCCTTGGACTTTGTTTTTTTCCATTTCACCTCCAAAATTACATTGAAAACATCTGCTAAGGACTTATTTAAACAGCTAGTTAATGCTTTATAAAGCTCAGAGGTGTGCCCATCTGTTCCAGGAGCATTCTCTTTTCTCAAGAGCTATGTCATATTTTCTACCTGTCTGACAGCTGGGTTTGCATCACAACCCTTAATTTCTCTATCAGTAGTATGACACCTTACATTAAAGTTTATAACTCATTTTTTCTCTTTTGCCTTGCTCTGAACAAGTCTAAGAACAATCAGGTTATTTACTTCTTTTTTTGTCTTACTTAAATCTTTCATTTCTGTTTTAGTTTATAGAGCCAAGATGTCTTTTTTTTTAATCTTCATAACAAAATAGAAGTCAGGATGTAGTTCTGATGGATTTAATCTCTAGCATCTCACTCCTTGGGCCCCTCTGCAAACCCCTTTAGCTCACATGAGGTCCCCAGGGATAATTTACATACTCCTTACTATAGAATGAAGACCAGTCCCAGTATCTCCTCCATCCTTCCTCCTTAGAATGTTTCTGCTTTCTCAGGGATGAGGTAGGAGCCAATCCTCTGTGTCTCCTGACAGAGGAAAATTCATTTCCAGATCTTCACATGGTCCCAAGGAAGCCCAATGTCTAGGCTGAGATGACAGAGGAGGCTATCCCTTCCTGTCCATTCCTCTCTGGGTGGTCAGACTCAACTACTGTCTCCACACAATCTCTTCACTGTTTTCCTCTCTCCTATGTCCATCCTTTTATATTTTCAAAATAAGCGAGAGGGTTCAGGAGTTACACAACCAGTTCTCAGAAATTTCTTTTGTAAAGTCTGTACGTGGGGATCTGTTTCATATTCTTTAGGGTATCTGTTTCCTAATATATTGGCGCATCATTTGAAAGAGAGAACAGATGAGTCCTGATTTAACTTCCAGTTACACTTTCCTCACTGCATAATTTTGTTGTAGTGACAGCAATTCACATGTAAAATTTGCTCTGTCCTTAGCGAAAATCAGATGGCATCTTGCAGCTATTCATCCCTTACGTACTCAAAAATTAATTCGCCCCAATGGCTACCTTTTTCCGATGTAAGAATCCTAATTCCCTCAACTTTTTTTAAAAGATTTTATTTATTTATTTGACAGAGAGAGACACAGTGAGAGAGAGAACACAAGCATGGGGAGTGGGAGAGGGAGAAGCAGGCTTCCTGAGGAGTGGGGAGCCCAATGCAGGGCTCGATCCCAGGACCCTGGGATCATTACCTGAGTCGAAGGCAGACGCTTAATGACTGAGCCACCAAGGCGCCCTCCCTCAACTTTCTTTATGTGTCCATCTTCCACGCTTCTCCTGATTTTCATGAATATCCTCTAAGAGGCAATTACCCTCTTAGTCTTCTTTCTTTTGCTCCATCAAGTATAGGGATGCTGGAAGGAAGAGGTACATCACACATTTCATGCTGACTTAAACCTTAGAGAAGTTTATTTTTGGCTCAAATTGAGGATTTAAGAAGGGGCTTATCTGACTCAGGTTTGCCTGAGAACACTAGCTATGTCCCTTGGTGTCTGATTCCTTCTCAAAATAGAGCTCCTGTGTCTCAGAAAGCAAGCATAGTTTTCCATTTGGTCCTCAACCAAAGAAAATACTGTCAGTTCCAGTGAGTCAAATGCAAGGTCATCTGTGCCAGTCCATTAAAAAAAAAAAAAAAAATCATCCAACTGCTGTTGGTAGATGACAGTTTCTAAGGGCAAATCCAAAAACTGGAAAAAATGCGAGCAGTTACTTTGCATTGATGTAGGCATGGGTATTTTTTGTTTATCATGAAGGAAAAGCAAAAAGACTACTTCCTGTACTAGTCTATGCCTACACACAATGGGAGCCATATTTCTCTGTAAACCAGTGTGCTGAGAAAGCTAGTTTAAAAGCAAGGGTTAGTAACAGAACTGGGAAGTCATCCTAACACTCTTCCTGTACTCTGGGGAGATTTTTGCTCAGGGGGTTGGGAATCGGGCAGTTGTTCCTGTATCTGATGATCCATGCAATTTTAGGCAGGTGTTTCTCCACAGCCCAGTTTCTTCAGCTGTGGAGTGAGTGGTAACAAAAGGATTATTGGATAGTTTGTTAGTGAAATGGGCTCATTGTTGAACAAGGTATCTTTAGGAAATACTTGCAGGTAAGCCTAACCATTAAAAGTGAAGCAAGTCTATCTTCTGTTTTTTAAGAGGTGGTCCATGGACAGCCATCTCTAGGGAGCATAGTGAGGAAGGAGATACGTGGTTATCTTGATCATTTTCCTTTGTTTCCTTTGGGGCCTTTTGTTCATCTGGTTCTCAGTCAACTTTGAGACTTGTTTTAATTTATGCTCTCATTTAAAGAACCAGTGGAGTGCAAGCTCTCTGAATGTTAGCTGATACCAACATTAGATAGCCCTCTAAAGGGCATTAAAGTTTTATTGTGGGCTCTTGCAGTTAAAAAAAAAAAATCTAAATCCAAAGATAGGAATTTCCAATGATAGAACTACAGTTAAAAGTGTAAGAGAAGCATTTCCAGTGCTCTCAGACTCATAGTTGGTCATTTCCTCTGTCTGTTATTAAGGTCAGTCTTGGGTCCAAGAATATATGGAAAAGATGGTCATGATTTTGCAGGCAATCATGGGCAAACTCTGGAATACCCTTGTTGTCAAAAGTTAAAAACAGAGATTCTAATTTGCATTACGGTTTTCTGGGTCTTTTTGGTTGGACTATTTCCTGGAGATCCTTTTAGATTTTACTTATATCCTGTTTCCCTGGCAAGGCATGATATACATTTCCTTACTGCCTTCAGAAGCACTGGAACATCTGGAAAGTTTTCCTCTCCCTTTCCCAAATTCTTTTGAAGAAGCTTAGTAGCAGTACCAAGGGCATTTATTTTCCTGCAGAACAGATGGAGGAAGACAAGAGCAGAGTGAACTTTCTCATGTTTTCCACTGAGAGTCAAGTGTTTCTATCCTACTTACTCTTTGCACTTGAAGCCATCATTTCTATAAGAGATTTCTATAATACCAAAAGCAAGGCACAAAACCAAAATTCATTGTGCATAAGAAATATGTATTAGAAGATGACTCCTAACTTTGAGAATCATTAAGGCTTTTCCTGTGAAATATCATGGATTGTCTTATAACTATGCAATGGCTTCTTCTCTACCTAGCCAAATCCAGGCCTTCTCCTCTAAACTCCACCACCCAAAGTGATCACTTCTCACATCCCTTACTCTTACTGTTAGATACCTGGCACTTAATCACGTACTGGTATAAGTTTGTGCTGTTACCTTCCTTAACATTTTACATTCTGTTGAATATGCATTGTACCTTCATGACATTTCTACAGGGCTTTATTCTTCTGATTAAAGAGGGAGCATGACAAGTATGGGGCTTCAGAACGCTGCTTGACTCTAAACTTTGGGCCAATCATATAGACACATATAGGTTCTTGAGTCATTTCTTTAGCATCTCAGCAATCATGATGATTAATCTGAAAAAAGCAAAAACATAGTTGCTGAAAGGAAGATCTGCAATGCATCCAGCATACGAGCACAGAAGACATGCTTGGAGATACCCAGTGTAGACATGGGTCGTGAATGGACCACAACATGGCCCCATCATGGCCATTGTTTGGGGACCTGAAATGGGATAACTGCAAACAGCAACATCAGAGCTACCTGAAGCATACCTTAAGATAAGAAAATATGTAAGTATTGATTGTTAGAAATAAACAATTAGAAATATCCAATTAGACACAGTAGAGATATCTTTAAAAACAAGTTCATAAAAAAAACTCTAAAATACATTGCATCTGCCTGCTTAAATCCAATCAAATTTATATGTGTACAGTGTTGAAATGAAAGCCAGTTATGTATTATGTTTAACCCCACATTTAAATGCAAAGTCATTAGTGTAATAAGGAGAACTGTGTATTTATATATCATCTATTATCTGCGGTCCATGGGGGGATAAGAAATCTGTGTTGGCCTTCTATCATCCCCAATTTAATATTTGGTTCACTTATATAGCTTTGTAAGAGATTGTTATAATTTCAAAAGCAAGGCAGAAAACTAATATTCATTGTGCATCAAGAATGTGTTGGGCACTATGTTATAATTTCAACCTTTATTTTATCTTTGCAACCATGGTCTGAGATCAGATATTGTTACCTCCATTATTTACAGAAGAGAAAAGCAAAGCTCAGAGAGGTTAAATAATTTATCTATAGCTACACTTGGGGAACACCAGGACCAGGGTTCAATGCCAGCTCTGTAAATTCCAGAATGCATTATGTTCCATTACACGGACAAAAACACTTTGGGGAAATTGCAAGTTTTCACAGTGCCAGACTTAACAAAGACAATTTTTAAAGTGCAAAATGTCATTTAATGGAAGCAATAGTCTTCAGTTAAAAAATTGATGTGTCAATAACAGATTACTTTCCTAAGCCCTGATGGATGTTAACTAGTCTGGTTTTTCATATTCCCTTCTGGCCAATTCCCTACCTACCCCACTTTGCCCCACTCAGGCTGTAGGAACCTACCTAACTTTCTATTCATATTTGTCACACCGAGACCCTTATCAATTGTGGACCTGCTTTGCACATGCCTCGTGGATCTATTTTATGTTCCAGGTATAGTTCTTAAACATAGAAGAGATTTCTTCTCTGAACAAACAGCAAGAAAGGTTGCAGACTCAGAGAAACCAGGCACCATCATAGGCAAGAGTGAAGCCATGGGTTGGAAAAAGGATTTTGAGTAAAAGTCTGAATAATGACTCATGGGACACAGGGCTAGTGGCACAGGGCCCAGTGCTCAGAAGGATCCTGTGCTTGATTTAACATCGCTGCCATTTTGAAATTCTTAATCATTTTATCTTTGAGCTTGTGTTTTGCAAGGGAGGTTGGAAGGGATGCTGGAGCATGAATGTGAGCAGAGGAGATACCCATAAGGTGCATGCCTATTGTTCCTTGCTGTGCATTCGAGTATAGCGTTTGTGATGCCCATGAGCACAGAGGTTCAGTGGACCCAGATGTGTGGTAGTTTAGCAAGAGTCAAAGTGAGCACAGGGTGAGCTGACAGCCCCAAGGGACCATACTTTCTGCTCATATCAGAACTTTCAGTGCAGAAAAAGGCCAGTTGTGTTCTAAGAAACATGACCACCAGGAAACCCTATCATGTGTCCTTTCTTATCCCTGTTCATTTTCTGTATTTGTCAAACCACCTACAATGAAAACAATGACAAAGAAGCAAAAGGACAGATAGGGGGAACCATAGTGCCTTTCTTCTCAGTCCCAACTTATTCATCATGAAAGTGGAGAGTTTAGCAGAATATATACTTATCAAGAGGTGAAATGAAGACGATTTTTATTTATTTTTTTTGTAGAGCATTTCCATTGCTTTGGTTAAGAACAAAACATATATATATGTAAGTACACGCCTAGGAAATAAAAATTGTGTAATTTCAGTGATTCTGCTTCAGAGTTAAATGCTCTTATATTTGCATTTAAAACTGGCATTGTGTGATATAAAGATGAGCAGTAAAAATTATGCTAATAATTTAAAATTTTAATTTTTTAAAATTTAGAACAACTTTAAATAGCAACTAAAAAACCACCATGACAAATTGAGAGAGAGACTACAGAAGAAAGCTTTATATTTTAGGAACTTTGATGGCATTTTTCCTGCTTTTGGAACCAGGGGCTCACATTTTCATTTTGCACTGGGCCCCACAACGCATGAAGCTGGCCCTGGTAGGATGCCTTGCTTGTTTTTCTGAAGGCCAGCAGCTAGGTATATGCCCCAGGGAGGGAGATTGTTGGGATTCTGCTCAGGAGACATCAAACAGCCTCAGAAAAAAACAAAAAAAAACTTCCATTAACTTAGGAGTTCACCAGTAAAGAGTGCACTTTCTAACCCCGTTTTCTCCCCAGAAAACCCTGCAAGGGTCTGGGCCTTCCCATGCACTCTGGATTTCCCATCAGTTTTAGGGCATCACTTTATGAACAGACAGCCAAGGACCTGCAAACATCAGAGGAAAGCTTCCAAATGGAAAGAGAGCAGCCAGATAAACATCAGATCCCCAGGAAAAAAGAGGGCACAAGGAGGTTATCTGATATGATGATGCACCTAGAAAAAAAAGCTTCTGAAATTCTTTTACAATCAAGCATTTGAAATAATATCAATGATGGGTATGTAAAAACCATGCAAGTCTCAAGAAGTGTGACAAAATTGACGGTGTGGGAGAAAGAAGATCAGAATGTACTACATGGCCTTTCTCGGGACCTTATAACATGACCACTCTATGTTGGGTTAAATAAAATTGTTCTATGACTGTATTTAGAGGATTTGGTGAGGACAGGTAGAGAAGAGTGGAGGAACCGACCCCTCATCTAGCAGAAAAAGAAGTCAACAGATGGTGACTAACACTGATAAATCCAGGACTCACAGGGTAATTACTGAGGAATATGGAAATAAACTCCAGAGGAAATACACAAAGAGGTTGAAAGAGATGCCTCCAGGGAGCATAGCTAAGCAGTGAGGGGCTGAGAGAGCAAGCAGGGGATGGTGGTTTTCTTCAAATGTCTTTTACTTCTGTTGAATTTTTAAACTCTGCACATACATTGCATTGATAGATCTTTTCAGTAAAGGCAAAGAAATGCCAGAAAATGAAAAGAAAAGGATATTGGTTGTCTTACGGAATTTCCAGGAAGGCTGGAGAGTGATGCTTGCTAGTTGGGCGGGAACAAGAGAAGTGTTGGGGAGGATGCTGCTGCTAACTCTGTGGGGCAGTGCGAGCTCCAGCTGGCACAGCCTTCACCGCCATGGTGGTCATGGGACATATTTGGCAGCACACATCTCCACCATCCCTGCATCTTTGCATCATGGCCGTTGGGTCTATTGTCTTGGGTGGTGGCGTCTGATTGGCTGACTAGGTTGTATGCCATGAACGGCAGCCAGTTTGGTGGAGGTGACAGAGAAGTGGGCTTTCTGTAGAGCAGGAGATGGGCTCTGCCTCCTGTAAAGATTCACATGGCAAACGTTAATTTCTAGGAAGGGGGTTCAGATGTTAGGCAACTGAAAAGAATATCAGATGTACACTGTGGTCACTTTCTGATGGAAGTATAGACCACTTTAAATATTTTGTCTTTGTCCTCTCTATCAGGCAAATTTTTAGGAAATCTTAAGCTTTTGAGGGCTTAACTCTAGGGGAGGGTACATGGTATCTGTCTGTCTGTCTATCTATCTATCTATCATCTTTCTCTTCTCTTCATCAATTTATCATTTCCCTATCGGTAAACCTATGTATCTCACACTATGCCCAAGTATTTTCTTTAGTAAAACAATGGTATAATGCAGCAGATACTCTGGAAAAGTGTGTGTGTGTGTGTGTGTGAACAGTGGAGTGATTGGAAACAGATTCCAAGGGAAACCAGAGGACTCTACAAATCAAAAACTTACAAATAAGAATGAGTTGAAGATCATTCTATCCACAGAAGAAAAACACAGCATTCCCCAAAGGAGAAAAATGCCGTCTCCCACCTTCCCCTTCACTCAAACTGAAGAGTAAGCAGCATCTTTCCAAATAATTCCAGGAACTGAGCAAAGTTTGGGACACACCATGGACTTGCCTACAATTTCTGTAAAGAGTGTGTGTGTGATGTTCAGTGTGAGACCCTGCGGTGGGTAGGAGGGTTCTGCCTCAAGGAACATATCTAAGGAGAAGTCAACTCCAGAAAGCTCGTCATTTCTTCAGCCAATACACACTTGGGAGTTTGGTGTGCTCTTCATTAGGTTGGCTTACTAAACATAAGTTCCTATTAACTAACTTTTATCCTAGTGACTGTGAGCTTTCAATAGGAAACCAAGAGGGTTGACAGACACATTTGTTGCATATTTCATGTACTCCCAAGAGGTTTGGCACTGTGAGGAGCCAGGCTGGGGAGGGCGGAGATGGATATGCCAGGAACATTGGTATTCCAGGCAAACAGTCTGAGGACCCTGCAGTAGGGGGCTAGCCGTGACTGTTCTAGATAATTAGCGTGTGTTACATATTCATATGTATTTACATTATAAATGTATAAAGGCACACACACAGCAATATCTTTAATTTGAGCAAGTAAAAAATTTTCGGCTCCCTACCTTTTGCTAATTCTCTAAGCTGCTAGGTTTGTTGTGCTGTAGGATTTTCAATAAACACCTCAGAGAATACTCCTCCACCTGGATTTAAAGTAATTTGCATTTCCTCTAGTGTGAAACCAATTCGCCACAGGTATAGACCTAAGTAATTACAAATATCAGATGCAATTTTAGTAATTGCATTTCTTGTCTGAAAGTGGTATTCATAGAAAATATAACTTTAGGTGAGCATATCGAGAGTTTGTTTGCCAGAAGAACAAAATCCTTGCAGATAGCGGGTGAGCTGTGATCAGGTTAAAAAGCCAGTCTAATCTCTACATTTAATGAAGTTGATGAAGAAGAGTCATTAATTCAAATTTTTGGTGAAATATGTTCATGCTGGGCATGGAGGAAAGGAGGATTTAAACAGGTGGCATGATATTTGGGAAAAAGCCCGATTGACTTTAAACTGCAGTTCGGAATGAAGAACAGAATGTTGGTACTAGCAGCGTCTGGCAGGCAGCTCAGTGGAATATTTAGCCCTGCTACATCGGGCTTCATACCAACCCGACGAGGTTTATTTCAGAAACTGGAAATCTGATGGAAATGTGAGAAGTGGATATACATGGTTATAACCCGAAGCTGGCCGAACAGAAGCTGCTCACTGGAATACCATGACCATCCACTGTGTAGAGCCCTGTGCTGTGTACAGGTGATTTGGGGTGAGCTGGGGGTGCTATCTGGGAAGAAAGGCAGAGAAGTTTACTATTAATTGAAAGCAAGACCTACTTCCTACCTTTAAATAATTTAAATAGAAACTTTCTGGGAAAGAAGGCACCTTAATGAAGTCAAGTAGTCCAATTGGCTCTTCTGCCATTTTGGATCTTGTTTGTCTCCATTGTGTCCAATGATCTAAATTCTATTCCCTGGGGCCCCACAGAAAAATCAAATCCTTCCTCCCCATGACAAATGACACTGTTGAAGGCCTGTATGGTGTGCTCCGTAATTATCTTTTTTAAGGATCGGATACCCCTGTTTCCCTCAAGCCTTCCTCATGACATTTTCAGCCCTTTCCTCAGCCTGTTCCTCTTTCCGAAAATCATTCATTTATCAGACATTTATTGTGCACTAACTGTATGCCAGGCCTGTCCACAGCTAGTCTTCTGAAATAAAGATCTATTCCCTTCCATAAAGGAGCTCTGGGGCTAGCGGGTGAGACAAACGAAAAGTATATACCAGGATAAGTGCTATAATAGGGATATGCATAGAGTATTGTGGGAGAATCGTTTGTCTTTTTTGTGCAGAAATAAGCAAGACGTTCCAGGTAGGGTTTGACTGATACAGAGCAGAGAGGGTCTCTCGTGTCTTAGGATTTAAAATCTCTCATCCGTAACTATATTTATGTGCCCCTTTTCATACCTAATGTCATTTATTTATTACTTTGATCTCTTTTTCTTTATCATACTTGTCAAAAGTGGTTTATTTTACTGACTCTTATTTTTATTAATGTCTTCTTTTATTGTTATCAATTCCCTCCACTTTAAAAAATGATTTTTATGTTGTGTATAGCTTTCTGAGCTTATTCATTTTCAACCTTTTGGTCTCTAGTATATTCTTTTAATTCTATACATTTCCTCTGGGTACTGCTTGAGCCACACTCCAAAGGTTTTTGTGTATGAAGTTCTTGAGGTCGCTCAGTTATAAACAACTTGTAAAGTTGGGTTTGTCCTGCCCCAAAGTTCTCCCAGTGACCCTTTTAGATCTTGATGTTCCTGCTAAGAGGACACTTGAAGCAATTGCCCCTGCAGAGGGCCACCCTCCCGTCAGCATCCCTTTGCCCTCCACAGCCATTTTGAAAAGAGCAGCAACATTCCCTCTAATTAGGGTGGACAATGAGGGGTGCTGGCAAATGGGTATGTTTTTCTTAGCCATGTTGCCAACATGAGAAATTGAGCTTGGAGAAAGACCCCTTGCCAGAACAACTAGTTAAAACAAGACTGTGATTGCGTCCAGATTTCATCAGAATATGATGAGGTGCATCATTAAGCAAGGTGGGAGGGGGCTGGACTTGTGAACATCTATTCTCCTACTCACTCAAAGCAGCAGAGTTCAGGGTGAGCACAGGTGATCCTCATAAAGCTTTGTTTCAGGTGGATGCCTGCTGGGCTGGTGCTTAAGGAAATGATGTAGCCCGTTTGTTACTTTCTTCTCTCCCTTCTTAAAATCACTTTTCCTGAACACAGTGGGTTCATGTTCCCCTGACCCCTTTCCATGAAACTTTGCCCTTAAGAAAGGATCTGGAAACTCCAAGATGTAAATGACTGATACTTAATGTATTATCTCACTCAGACTGACGCTCATTGTGAAGGGAACAGGGAACCTTAAGTTGAAGGAAATCAACGTGTATTCATAGACCTTCCATCATTGCTGGGATGGGGGACTATTTGTAGGCGGCAGGAGATCCAGACTCTGACGTGGATGAGGGCTTGGCTAGTATCTTAAATGAATGAAGAGGGTTGGTGGATATAAAGCAGTGGTTCTCAACCAGAGGACATTTTCCACCCAGGGGACATTTGGCTGTTATCTGGAGACATTTTTGGTTGTCCTAACTGGAGTGGAGGGTACTTGCTACTAGCATCTAGTGAGTAGAGGCCAGGGATGCTGCTAAACATCCTACAGTGTTTAGGACGGTATAATTCTTGGCCCCCATAACCAAGAATTATCCGACCCCAAAATGCCAATAGTTCCAAGGTTGAGGAAGCTAGATGTAGAGTGATATGCATTTGGTAGTGACCATGGACCCTATGTTAGAGATAGAGCAGGGAGAGCTTCAGTGTGCCAACTGCAGACCACTTTCCCCGAATAAAGGGCTCTCACGACTTAACAGTCAAGTTATTGTCCCATGGCCCAGTGTAGACAGATCTTCTGACTTCTTTGGAGAATTAAAAAATTCAGATTTTTACATAAAATTTCTACATTTAAAAATATAGGAAATTAATCATACGGGATTAGGAATTAATCCAAATGAACAATGGTTAAGAGAACCACACCAGACTTGGCCTTTCGGTGGCTCACTTACAAAGCCCTGTCCCAGACAGTTTTGTCCTCATTGTGTAGCTGTGGGTTATAAATCCAGTGCGTCAAGGGACCAGGAAATTTCTGCCCATCAGTCCTGTGCCCAAAGACCACGACCATACTACGAGGCAGGAGCCAAGGAGAACTCTGCTTCAGGTGTGTGGAAAAAATGTATTAATGCTCTAAAGTTGTCCTAGCACCGTTTAACATAGTTTCCCAAAGCAATCTTACCTTTCTTCTTATAAAAATCGCATTATAAAAATCACATTTCATTTTTTTTTTTTTAAAGATTTTATTTATTTATTTGACAGAGAGAGACACAACGAGAGAGGGAACACAAGCAGGGGGAGTGGGAGAGGGAGAAGCAGGCTTCCCGCGGAGCAGGGAGCCCGATGCGGGGCTCGATCCCAGGATCCTGGGATCATGACCTGAGCCGAAGGCAGACGCTTAACGACTGAGCCACGCAGGCGCCCCTAAAAATCACATTTCAGATTCTGGACTTTTACTAATCCAAATATCTACTTGACACGGTTGTCAAAAAGATTAAATAAGATAATATACATGAAAGTTCATAGTGTAGAGTTGTCTGGCACTAAAAGAAATGTTAGTCAACCCTAAATGCGAAGATAATACTTCACTATTTGAATGGGACTATAGGTTTTGTTTTGTTTTTGTTTTGTTTTGTTTTACCTGGGTAGAATTAGTGACCAGCTCCTGGGATAATGAGCTGAGTTCACTCAGCTTGAATTTGGAGGGTAAACACATGTTCTTTGTGTCTGGGAGGTATGCTTGAGATTTCCTTTGTCTCTCCCTGCTTTGGGGAAAAGCAAATTTGGCATGGCCTTTGAATGTCTGACTCCCCCACACTTTTTTTTTTTTTTTTTTTAGTATGGAAGCTTTGTAAATTTGCCTTGTTAAAAACAAGCGCCATCTTCATACCTGCTGAAACCTAATTCTCATCCAGAGGCTCTGTAATGAACAAAGGGGGCAGTAATACCAACTGCGGTGCAGACAGCCCAGCCCACGCAGGTACACGGGCTCGGCTGCACCGACCGGGGAGGGAGGCCGTTTGTAAAGAATACTTTTTATTGGAACTCCTTCGCCTCCCCCAGCCCAGCCCTGAGCCATGAGAAGAAGAGCGTTGTCAACGAGACAGGCCAATTTTACCCATCTTACACAATAGTGCATTACAGACTTTCCAAGAAGACGCCATTCAGGGTGAATCACCAAATTCAGGATGAAAAGGTTTTGATTTGCAAAAGCGCTCAAGCATTTCTCCTTAGAGCTGGAGATGGCAAGGAAGGAACCGACGTGCACGCAGCTGCTTCACCTTTGGGCCAGGTGCGCTGGCAAGCTCTCCGAGGTGGAGCAGGGCAAATGCACCCAGCATTCACAGACGCCTTTGTCACACCCTGGGTGCCCGGGCCATGAATGCCTTATTTAAGGTGGAAAAGAATGAGAAGGTGCTGGTGATGGTGGGGTATTGAAATGTGTGGAACTGAGTCAAAGCATGAATTGCAGGTTAACAGCCACTGAAATTAATGTTAAAATTTTCAGGTCCTCAATTGGATTTCATCAACACAGGTAGGAGGTGATGAGCAAGAATGCGAGATTGAGGATTGTAGCATTTAGGATAATTTCAGCTACTAATAGCAGAAAATCTCTCTAAAATGACATACGCTCTTCTTACTCAAAGTTCGGGCTTAGAACCGACAATATCAGCATCACCTGGGAGCTTGTCAGACTTGTGGAATCCACAGCTCCTGCCCACACTTTCTGGATCAGAATCTGCATTTTAACAAGAGACACCAGTTATTCATATGTGCATTATGGTTTGGGAAGTACAGCTTTAAACAAGGACTCTCTCTTTTTTTTTAATATATCTCAGATAACAAGTAGGCTAGAGGTAAGTGGTTTCGGGGGTTGGTTAACTCAGCAACTCAACAATGTCAAGGAGGGCTGCGTATTTTCCATTTTTCTGCTCTGCTATGCTGAGTGTGCTTACTTTTCTACTCAGATTTATCCTTTTGTGGTCACAAGAAGACTGTAGAAGCTCCAGGCTTTACCTAGCACAGCTGAGGGCAGGGGTAGGAAAAGAAAGCTTCTTCTCCTATATGCCTCTTTAACAGCAAGGAAACCTTTTCCAGAAGCCACTTAATAGATTTCCCCACATGTTACATGTCTCATATCTGATTGTCTAGAATTGCAGCCACTTGCCCATTCCTAAACTGGTTACTGGCAAAGGGGTTGGAATCATAATGATTGGCTAAGGCCAATGAACATGTAACCTCTGAGACCAGGTAGGAGCCTAGCCTCCTTTGAAGCACATGGCTTAAATATATGAACAAAATGTGCGTAACTTGGAAGAAATAAAGGTGAGTAGGGGAGATAGGTAGTGGGAAAAAGCAACAGTGTGTGCTGCAAGAACTTTTTTGAGACTGGTCACATTTTTCTTGGGACATTAGGAATTTCCCCTTGAAGTTACAAAAGAACTCATGCTGAGAGCCCCTTCTATGACCCAAGAGATATTGTCTTAGAGATATATGTAGCCTTGTTTGCTCTACAGGAAATTGTTAATGATAGAATAATGCAATTTTACGATTTTAGAACTAGACAGCTAGAAAGGACTCTTTAGATTACTTAGTGTAGTGCCCTTACTCTATGGATGAACAAGAAGTCCAAACAATGTGGAAGCTGGTCAGTTATGTTGGGTCTGGGGGTGTAGTCTCCCTTTCACGTACCGCCATCTTGATGAAGGTAGTTCACCCTTTCAGTCTGACACCTGGATTTTGAAGAAGTAGGTCATTTTGCCTTTCTGGGGAACATGGATGATTATGTGGAATCAAACACGCAGAGGCCATTGTAAGATGAGAAATAGGATTCGATCAAGCAGCTCTTAGGAGGCCGGATGCCACAAAACCATAAGACCCAGTAGGGCTGGCTTATATCTGACACAGTCTGTAGGCACTTGATGACTGTTGGCAGAACAGTTAGTGGAGTGGTAAATGAATTAAGTGTAAATATGTCTTTCTCTAAAGAGAACTATCATATGACCTACTTTTACTAGTAACGTTCTTATTTGATGTACATTGTTTTTATTGACTTACTCTGAATGAGTGGGATAGAACCAACAGATCCCATAGCCTATATTTCCCCTCTTATACTCATTTCTGAGGGGCTGAAAGAAAAGAGGCAAATACAACATTAGACTGCATTAATAATTGTATCATGTTTAGGTCAAGGGAGACTGTCTTCACACATTCTTTGTACTGTTTCTGACAGTGGTGGGAATGTATTAGTTCTTAGCACTTTGTTTTAGGGAGGACATTAAGTGTACATGGATGACAATGATGGTGATGAAAAAAAATTAGGGACAGACATTATACCACTTTCATTTATTTCATTAAACCATTACAAAATCCCTTTGAGGCAGACATTTAACATTGGAAGAACTGAAGCTCAGGGAAATTAATGAGCCTGTGGACAGCTACATAACAGTGGTGCTGGGGTTTGAACTCAGGACCATCTGACTCCAAAGTCTATGCCTTTCACACCATGACAATCATTAATTTATCTACGTATTTATTCTATGTCAGGAATAATCCTTACTAAAAGCCTATAAAGTGGGAAATATTTATTATTACATTTCAGAGGTAAGGACATTGAAGCTTACAGTGTTTGCGTAACCTACCTGTATCCATACACCTATCCTTCTTAGCCCTGGGCATGAACCTATGCCCATCTGACCCCAGAGCTCCAGGGCTCGGTGCCACGCTATTGCTTATAGCTGGTGGAGCACAATATTGTATCCTCTGTTGCTCAAGAGAACAGAACTAGGATTTAGAAGAACTTTCTATGAATTAGTCTGTTCCAACAATAGACTTGTCTGCCTCAACTACAAGTGGGCTGGCTAAAGATAACGAATATCACCGTCAAGGGCGTGTAGCTGAACTCATTGTAATCAGACACAGAATTGGGTCATTTCTAAAGTCTTTTTCAAGAATGGGGGTCTGTAAGTTGTCTAAGTCTTTTTAGGCAATTTCATTTTCAGTGCTGGGTCATTCAGTGATTGGGAGGGGTATATTTGGCAAGAGAAAGGGATAGGTAGAGACTCTTTCATCTTTAGGTTCTCTGCTCCCCCACCCTCGCACCCTACCTCTCGCTCTACTCTTGCCATTTACTGACAGTGATGTTCTTATCCACATCTGGACCAGTCCATTTCCACATTTTTCCTTTTAAATAAGAATTGGACCAGTATTTAGATCTATCCACCACTTCCCCAAACACCAGCATTTGATGATCTAAGAGCCTGTGTCTCAGATTAGCAACAGTTGACACTTCCACGAACGCAAAGCTTGGTTCACAGTTCACTTCAAAAAGTAGTTGCTTAATTTCTGTGAGGTTAAGATCAGTCCACGGAAGCTCTGATTTGTTTTGAGAAATGTACACAAATACGACATTGGCCCAGAGAAACATTTCCACATGTCTCAGTCCAGTTTGGCCCCATTCTGGGGAGAAACAGCATGATGGTTCAGCGATGTGGAACTACCAAGTGAGGGAATCCTGTCTTTGAAACAGGGGGTTGGGGCTGGAAAAGCAGCGACTTAGCCTAATACAAGCACTTTCTCTTTTCTGGCTTTCTCCCTATCCCCTTTCTTTCTCCTGTGCTCTCCTTCCTTCTACTGTCTGTTTTTTCACTTTGAAAACCAATGGTTTCAAAAATGCATCTGTTGCTGTTAATTTTGCATGTGTCTGACTTTATGGGTTTGTGGAGCTCCTGAAATTAAATTAATTTTAAATGGGTTTTAATTACTAATGCTTTGGGCCATTGCCTTTAGCAAAGTCAACAAAATAATCAGGGTTACCTTAGTTTGTCTCTTTGAGGAATGTACTCATTCGTTTGGGCTCCTATACTAAACAGAGAAGCTTTCCAACTAAAAAACACATAAAATAAAACCACTGCTAAATTTGAATGTCTGAATATATTTCTCTTTCAAAAACAGCCACCTTTGATTTAGGAAAGTGCACAACAGGATTTTTGTTTGTCAATAATATCTCATTATTTTTCCAACGTGGGGACAGTCTTAGTCATATTATGCTATGTAAATGCCGAAGCAGAAGCTAAACTGTGACCCGAAGGTTTGAATTCTCTTCTTAGCCCCACACCAAGTACTTTGTATGTGACCTTAGAGAAATGGGATTACTTCTCAATATAGTGCCCCCTCGTAAATTAAGGGTAATCAACTCCTAGTTCAAGAATGAAGGGATAATGAGACAATGTTCAAAATGGCTTTTAAGTTTCTACCTATAGAGGTTGAAGGTGGAAAAGGAATATTGCAACGCCTGTGAATACCCACCTCCCAGGAGGGGGAAGGCTACTTACGTTGCTCCCAGTGGAATGTTCTGTTCAATCAGGGACCATCACTTGAGTGGTTTGATAATAATAAGCTTAGATTGACTGCAGATAAAAATGAAAAAGGTTGATTGA
Organism: Halichoerus grypus; assembly: GCF_964656455.1. NCBI lineage: Eukaryota > Metazoa > Chordata > Mammalia > Carnivora > Phocidae > Halichoerus > Halichoerus grypus. Next base: position 136,454,035 of record NC_135720.1, on the reverse strand, counting down.
GTCATGTAGTCCCTTGACAGTTTTGCAAACCAAGCGACTTCTGTAAGGATCGGTCTTAAATTGTGGATGGCTAGTCAAATAACCAAAGTTCTGGGTTCCCCCTCTTGCTCCTTCCCCCAGAAAACATTGCAAAATTTTGACTATTTTCTCTGAAAATTAACATTATATCTCCTATATCTAAATGTATGCTATTATTAATGATTCCCAAGTGGTCTCTAATACCTCTTTCATCCCTCTTAGTTGAAAATGTGCTACAATACACCCAGGTAATAGAAACACCTATGGTTGCCTGCTGGTTTATTCATTAATCAGTTAAGTTCATTGTATAGTGTGACAAATATAAGAATCGTTCTAAGCAGAATATAAGTTGATATCTCAATGTCTGAATATATTAATACAGAATATCATTAGAAGGGAACAGTGATTTAAAATAAAAACTCCAAATATAAACTTCTTGGGACAAATGCAGAAAGAGAAAAGTAATTTTTTTCTTCCCTTTTATTTTCTCTCTAGAATTGACTTCCCACTCAGATGTAAGAGCTGCCAATATTACTACTTAAATCACACAGTGTATCTGCACATGCAAAGCCAAATAAAAATACAAGTAATTATTTATCAATAACACCAATATATTATGTTTGTCTAAAGCTTTACAGTTTCCGAAGTGCTTAAATTCACTCTTCTTCACAGTACCTGCTTATTTTTCCTCAAAGGTTTTTTTCTTTTTTTTTTTTTTTAAGATTTTATTTGTTTATTTGACAGAGAGAGAGAAAACACAAGTAAGCAGAGCAGCAGGCAGAGGCAGAGGGAGAAGCCGGCTCCCCACTGAGCAGGGAGCCCGATGCGGGGCTCGATCCCAGGACCCCGGGGTCATGACCTGAGCCGAAGGCAGACGCTTAACCAACTGAGCCACCTAGGCTCCCCGTCCTCAAAGGTTTTTAAAATAATCTGTGTAATTGTCTTGCCTTTATAATAGCAGTCATCTTCATTTATTTAGTCCTTGTTGGGGTCATGTCTGTTTGAAAATTTAAGAAGCAGATGATGTCTAAGAATATTCCTGAAACTAAGATTCCAAGGTGCATAACAATACCATGGGCAGGCGCACGCACACGCACACACACACACCCTCCCCCACACCCCCACACATGTACCACACACACACACCCTCCCCTACACCCACACACACACCACACACACCCCCATATACACACACCACCCACACTGCACACACCACCACACACACCCCACATACCCTCCTCCACACCCCCACACATATACCACACCACACCACACATACACACCACACACACACACACACACAGATAACTTTATCTTTGTCTTGGCTGGTATTCCCAGTCATCAATTATTTTTCTTTCAAATCCCACTTGATAACTCACATTATGCATGATTTCTTTCAATGGCTGCCCACTGTTGGAGTTTTCTTTAAAGGCAAAGAGTCTGGATGGAAGAAAAATGAATCAGAAGAAGGAAAAAAAAGTTTGAAGAAGAAAACCTAATTGGATCAAAAAGGGAAAAGCAAATGACGTCTCTTCTAGTTATACGGCTGCTTCCCAAACTGGTGCTTTTCTCTGTTCCATATAATTTAAGGTCCATACTTTGGACATTTTCTTGTTCTGATTACTCTTAAGTATAGATCACTGTTTGAACAAATCATAACTGATAAATTGTTTTCTCAAGGAAATGGGAAGAGTGGAATTGACCATGGGAACTTCACAAGGAAATGGGGGGGGGTGTGCAAGGTGAAATGAGGGCGTTTGATAGGGACACAAACAGAAGTGCTGCTAGGGGAACTCTATACTCAGTTTTTCTTTAAGTCCAAACTGCTCTTAAAAAGTAGTCTAATGGGTGTCTGGGCGATGCAGTCGGTTGAGTGTTCCACTCGGTTTCAGCTCAGGTCCTGATATCGGGGTTGGGAGATGGAGCCCCACGTCAGGCTCCATGCTCAGCATGCAGTCTGCTTAAGACTTTCTCTCCCTCTGACCCCCTCAAATAAATAAATAAATCTTTTTAAAAAAAATAGTCCAGTTAAAGAGGAGAAAAGAAACCCCTCCCACTGTGGGCGTTTGGCCACCTCCTCCCTGCACCACCAGGCCTGGTCAAGAGTCTCCATTCTCTGGCCCCGAGGAGACCCTCAGGAACCCCAGACTGGCCCCGGCTGACAGTGTCATGTAGCCCTCTCAGGAAAAGGACTGGGGGCAAGTTTTCATGACAGAGTCTCAGGGGAGGGACAAGGAGGCTCTTGCTGGGTCTACCAAAGAGATACCACAGAGTGAGATGTGTGGTTTAGTAAAATAAAAGGCACCAAACGGAGCCCAAAGAAGGACCTGTTCCCCTCCCCAGAGGCCCACTTCAGAAGATGACTCCATGGACTGGGGACCCTCCCCGAGGCCATCGTGGGAGGTGTGGGCTGAAGATGGAGGACCACAGGAGGGAAGGGGCCCTGGTCACTGTGTCACCTCTGAAGCAGAACCACCCCCTTCCAGGAACACTTGGATTGAACAGGGGCACACTGGCCCTACAGAAAATCCATGAAATTAGAAGACCTGCCAGTTTTGATTGATTTCTCCTGAGTTGTTAGGATTGGAATCCAGGTCTCTTAGTTAATACCTTTGGGGAGACCCTTCAGTCCAGGGCCCCTGCCTGCCGACAGTGACCACTTGCAAAGGAGAGAGAGAGAGCCTTAGAAGGGGGAGATCCCTGGGACCTTGCGGGCAGCACCAGGCTTCCTGCAGCAGAAGGAAACTTTAAATCAGGGAAATGGGGCTCCACCCAGGGACAGGGCCCCACCACTCTGCCCTCACTTGCTCTTGTGCCCAGAAAAGGACATGGCCTGGCCCTGCTTTGACCCCCCCGCCCCTTCCACTTCTGCCAGTGCCTGGATAAGTGAGATCACGTCCTATTTCAGGGCAAAGTTAGGGAGAACACTTTCTAGCACCTAACTGGTCTCCCTTCCCCCCGACCCAACTGATCCACCCTGGTTGTTTACCTTAGAGATGGAACATTCCCCAGGGTTCTAAGCTGTCAGTTGAGACCCACGGGACACTGGCAGAGCTGTGGAGTGCTACACAGCCACGGAGGGCCTGCCGCCTGCCACCGGATCCACTTTCCAGCTGGTCCTGGAGCACCAGCGGGCCCCTTGCTGGTGATTTCTGAAAGCTGGAGCCCTGTTCCAGGTCTCTGTGCATTTCCCTGGGAATCCTGGTATCTACCGCGGTGCTGGTTTTGATAGTAAAGAGATGACGCACTTTAAGAAGTGTGAAGGCGCTAGGCAAAAGGTGTTCTGCCTGCAATGAAGTCTGTGGGAATGTAGTGAGAATATGGGACCAATGACACAGGCCAGTGGGGCCCTCAGGCCACGTGGGGTGGAGGCCAGTCCTCTCACGTTACAAACCTGTGCTTGTCAGCAATGAATACAAACCTGAGCAGGAAGCCACTTGAAGACACCATCAGCTTTCTGAAGAAGGCAGAGAAAAGTCAGCCTCTTAAACTTTCCCAAGCAACTGATGAAAAACCCATCTTCAAAACACCAGAGAAGGATGGAGAACAACTTTGAGAGGAAATAATGTATGATTTGAATGAAAATACTTATTTTCCCAAAAGTCCAGAACCACCTGAACAAGAAATTGCGAGATGGAAGAAGAGAGCCCAGGAAAAGGAGGAAGAGAAAGAAAGGCTGGAGCTGAACGCAGGAATGGAGCAGGTCCTGAAAGAGAACCTCAGCCAGTTAATGTCCATGGCTGAAACCTGTGGAAGACCTTCCCCTTATCTGATGTCCTCAGAGATCATGTAAACTGGGAAGTCAAGCAAAAGAGGGAAGCAGAAGATGGGCATCACCCCGTCCATCGGTCAGGAGTTGGTCTGAAGAGTATCATTGATGATGCTGACTTCACTGTGTCCCTTCAAAGTACTGAAGAGAAAAGTCAAGAAACAGCCAGACAATCGTGGGAAGAAAAGCAACTGAATGAAGAGCTTATGGGACAAAGAACAACGGAGGAAGCATCTCTGTAGCATGAAAATTCACAGCTTGAAAGTGAGATTCAGCAGCTGAAGCTGAAGCTTCAAATTCTGCCTGAATTACATCAGGAACACATTATGCAACATCAGAGAAAATTGTTTGAGGAGGAAACACACTGCTGGGAAATCGAGAAGAAACTTCCCAACATGTGTAGATACATGAACTACACAAATCTGATTCGCAGCCTCTACAAGAAGATGGCTGAAGACATAGGCAAAGAATGGGAGAGAAAGACTTCTACCATCGAGAGGAGACCCTCTTCCATGAGGAAAGAGGCCAAGAGAGCTGGATGGCAGCTTGTTGTTGGAGAGAAACCTCAAGGAGCTGAGAGAAGAAAATGATCGCGCAGACAAATGCTGGCCAACGCCCAGTCCAACTTCCAACCTTTCCCAAGTGGCCCTTTTGCTCTCACTCTTCCACCTGCAGCGCACAGAGGCTGCAAGTGTCCTGGGATCCCCTGGGCCATCAGGCCCCCCAGGAGGGAGGAGGAGGTCCCACGCTGAGGTTGCAGGGATCCAGGGTCACCTGCAGGTGTGACTCGGCTCACAGCAGCCGGGTCCTGAGCACCCACAGCCACGACACAACATCTGCATGTGTTTTCTGTCTTTACAGTAATTTTCACTGATGTCTTTTTGGTTTAGCTACTGTAATTTCATTGATGCTACAATTGCTCTTATTCAAGTAGATCTAGCATAATTTTAAGATAGTATTTTTCAAATAAAGATTCAATTAATATAATTCTTATGAATACATTATTTTCACATCATTGGACCCTCTAGAATTAGATAATGTAAGTATTGTATTTTGATTTAAATAAAAAGTCCACTGTTACTTTAACCATCATTAAAATTTGGCATGGATACTGACGTTTAAAACAATAAAGACCATTTTTGTATGGCATGAGCATTTTTGTATGCCATTTTTAAATACATGAACATGTATTAGAACTCTGTATAAGAAATTTAATGTGTACCTGAATGAATTTTGATTGTCTTTTTTAAATTGGAAAAAAACCCTAAATAACAAGAACATTCCATTCAAACTTCATAATATTTCTATTAGATTAGACCTAAATTCATAGATTAGGGGAGTTTAAGTTTTGTAACCAATTTTTTCTTATTATTTGGTAAAACTTTTTTGTTTTAAGATATTGTTTGTTAAAGTATTTTTAACTTTTATACAATTAAAATAAAAGCTTTGCTTGATGGCAAACACACACACACATACACGCACACCCCGCAGTCCAGATATGAGTCACATTTAGTTAGTATGTCAGTATCAGAGGATAATATAAAAATAAAGAAAGCTGCAAATTTTAAAAAATTTAAAAAGAGAGGAAAATCATGTTCACACAATTTGTCTATACACAAAGATACCTAATTCATATACAGAAGCAGAGTTGCCTGAATATGGGACCAGAGTCCAACCGGAGACACTTCATCCGCAATGGTGCAGAAGGAGAGACTGTCCGAAAAGCTCAGTTGGCCAGCTGTGGCATTGATGAGGAGAGAAAAGGGATGGAGAGACTTCCAGAAGCTAGCAATAGGAGAACCTGTCCCCATTCCTGGGGCTGGAGGAGGGAGGGAGTCATCTGGGCCCAGGAAGGAGCTGTCCTCATGACAGGCAAAGCAGGAGGGAACAAGGAAAACCGACTCCACCTTCCCTCCTCCTGTCCTTGCATTGACAGCTGGTGCAGGTGGCAGCCACCTAGGCACTGGGTAGTCAGGCCAGGGCACAGAGCAGGCCAGGAAAGGGCATAGAACCGATTTAGAGATTGACCAGCTCCACTCTTGGGTCTGTTCCATCAAAAGTATGTTTTATTACATTCATTCACATCTATTTATTTAGCACAGACAACCTCAGAGATATTGCAAGTTCAGTTCCAGACCACCACAATAAAGTGAATATTGCAATAAAATGCATCAAATGAATTTTTGGGTTTCCCAGTGCATATAAAAATTACATTTACACTCTACTGTCTAAGTGTGCAATAGCATTATATCTAAAAAAATGGACACCCTTAGTTTAAAAATGCTTTATTGCTAAAAAATGCTAACCATCATCTGAGCTTTCAGCAGGTCATAATCTTTTTACTGGTGGAGGGTCTTGTCTCCATGTTGAAGGCTGCTGACTGGTCAGGGTGGTAGTTGCTGTAGGCTGGGGTGGCTGTGGCCACTACTTTCTTTCCTTCCTTCCTTCCTTCCTTCCTTCCTTCCTTCCTTCCTTCCTTCCTTCCTTCCTTCCAGATTTTATTTATTTATTTATTTTAGAGAACATGCGTGGGCAAGGGGAAGAGCAGAAGGAGAGGGAGAGAGAGAATCCCAAGCAGACTCTGTGCTGAGCATGAAGTCTGATGTGGGACTCTATCTCACAACCCTGAGACCATGACCTGAACCAAAATCAAGAGTCAGATACTTAACTGACTGAGCCACCCAGGTGGCCCTGGCCACTTCTTAAAACAAGACAATAATGAAGTTTGCCATATTGATTGACTCTTCCTTTTATGAATGATTTTTCTATAACATGTGATGCTGTTTGATAGCATTTTACCCACAGTAGAACTTCTTTTGGAATTGGAGTCAGTCCTCTTAAATCCTGCTGCTGCTTTATCAACTAAGTTTATGTAGTATTCTAAAGCCTTTGTTGTCATTCCAACAATCCTCACAGCATCTTCACCAGGAGTAGATTCCATCTCAAGAAACCATTTTCTTTGCTCATCCATCAGAAGCACCTCTTCATCTGTTCAAGTTGGATCATGAAATTGCAGCAATTCAGTCCCATCTTCAGGCTCCCCTTCTAGCTCTCTTGCTGTTTCCACCACATCTGCAGTGACTTCCTCTATGGAAGTCTTGAACCCCTCAAAGTCATCCATGAGTGCTGGAGTCAACTTCTTCCAAACTTCTGTTCATGTTGATATTTTGACCTCTTCCCACGAATCATGAATGTTTTTAATAGAACCTAGAATGGTGATTGCTTTTAAGGTTTTCAAGTTTCTTTGCCCAGATACATCAGAAGAATCACTATGGAAGCTACAGCCTTATGAAATGTGTTTCTTAAATAAAGCTTGAAAGTCAAAAAGACTCCTTGATCCATATACTGCAGAATGGATGTTGTGTCAGCAGGCATGAAAACAACATATATCTTGTTGTCCATTTCCACCAGCTCTTGGGTGACCATGTGCATTGTCAAAGAGCAGTAATATTTTGAAAGGGATTTTTTTTTTCCTGAGCAATAGGTATCAACAGTGGGCTTAAAATATTCAGGAAACCATGTTGTAAACAGATGTGCTGTCATCCAGGCTTTGTTTTTCCATTTATAGAGCACAGGCAGAGTAGATCTAGCATCATTCTTAAGGGTTCAAGGATTTTCGGAATGAGCATTGGCTTCAACTTCAAGTCAGCAGCTTCGTTAGCCCCTAACAAGAGAGTCAGCCTGTCCTTTGAAGGCAGGCATTGACTTTTCCTCGCCAGCTGTGGAAGTCCTGGATGGCATCTTCTTCCAGTAGAAAGCTATTTAATCTACATTGAAAATCTGCTGCTTAGTGTAGCCACCTTCATTAACTCTCCCAGCTAGATCTTCTGGAGAACATGCTGCAGCTTCTACATTAGCACTTTCTGCTTCACCTTGCACTTCTGTGTTACAGAGATGGTTTCTTCCCTTAAACCTCATGAACCAACCTCTGCTGGTTTCAAACTTTTCTACAACCTCCTCACCTCTCTCAGCCTTCACAGAATTGAGGAGAGTTAGAGCCTTGCTCTCGATTAGGTTTTGGCCTAAGGAAATGTTGTGGCTGATTTGATCTTCTATCCAGACCACTCAGACTTTCTCCATATCAGCAATAAGACTGTTTCACTTTCTTATCATTTGTGTGTTCATTGGAGTAGCACTTTTAATTTCCTTCAAGAACTTCTCCTTTGCATACCCAAGTTCTCTCTTTGGCACAAGAGACCTAGCTTTCAGCCTATCTTAGCTTTTTTTTTTTTTTTTTTTGTACTATCTTAGCTTTTGACATGAGTTTCTGACACTGAACTTAACCATTTCTAGCTTTTGATTTAAAGTGAGAGATGTGCGACTCTTCCTTTCACTTGAATGCTTAGAGCCCACTGTAGGGTAATTAACTGACCTCATTTCTATATTATTGTGTCTCAGGGAATCGAGAGACTTGAGGAGAGGGAAAGAGATGGGAGAATGGCCAGTCAGTGGAACAGTTGGAACACAGAACATGTATTAAGTTCTCTGCTTTATATGGGTGCAGTTCACGACATTCCAGAACAATTAGAATAATAAAATCAAAGATCACTGATCACAGATCACCATAACAAATGTAATAATAATGAAAAAAAATGAAATGTTTCAAAAATTACCAAAATGTGACACAGAGACATGAAGTGAGCAAATGCTGTTGGAAAAGTGGTGCCCATAGACTTGCTCGAGGCAGGGTGGCCACAAACATCCAATTTGTTAAAAAAACACACATCCATGAAGTGCAATAAAGTGAGGTGCAATACAATGAGGTGTGCCTTGGTTAGACAGAGTGCTTGTGATGACTACATCACAGAACTTCAGCCATGAAGGGAAGCTAAGTTCATCTTTAATTTCTTTGTCCACGTGTCTTGGACAATTATATGTCCATTTGTGTGCATAAAGGGGCCTCCAATGAAAATTTCTTCACAATCATATTTTATCACTGTTACACCCATCAGTCTCTTATTCTAGCACACAGCCTTTTTTTTTTTTTTCACAAATATTCAAGGTTTCTTCCTCCCTCAAGATCTTTGCAAATGATACACCTTGTGGAAGCATCTGCCAACAACAGCATTGACCTAGAACACGTTTGGTCATCAGAACGACCCATGATGCAACTGGTTCTACGGATGTGCAGTGTGACACACAGAACCTCATCAGGGTCAGTCAATGGGACACTGGAACGTGCTGTCAAGGAGGGAGCTGAACAAGGGGATGGTGTGCCTTTGAGGAGGCAATCTTAGTAATAGCCAAGCAGAGAGAGGTGGCATCATAGGAGACAGAGAAATGACCTTGGAGATAGGAGTATCAGCCCAGGACAGTGTCTTAGAAGACAAAAAAAGGAAAAAGTTTTCACAAACAGATACCGTTTGTTTTGGACACTGCATTAAGCACAGTGCTGGCAGGTAGAAAGCCCTTCAAAGGTTTGGGGGTTTTCCCCCAAGCACATTCATTATTTCATTCAACCATCCACTATACAAATACACGTGTATAGCTAAGTGCCAGGTGCTAATCACATAGAAGTGAGCAAAACAAGCACTGTGTCTCCTCTATCCTCAAGTTTATGTTCTTGGGGAAGAGGGAGCAGGGTGAGGGGAGATAAGACACAAACTCAAAATATATATAATATAATATTAGGGAGTAACAAAAACCAAAGCAAGTTAAGGGGCTAGGAAGATCACATGGTGCTACTCTGAGTTGGGCAGGCAGGGAAACCTCTCCAGTTGGGGGGATATTGAAATGGAGAATGGAATGAAGTTAGACATAAGGTGTTAGCCTTCAAGATGATTGATGAGATGATGATGATGATGAAGAGGAAGAAGATGATGATGACGATGAAAACTTGTAGACCATGGTTGTGAATGATACCAAGGGATGAGAGAGTTATAAGAAGGCAAAAGTGGCCAGCAATCGAAATGCAACAGTGATGTCAAAATAAAGGACAGGAAAGCGTTCATTGGATGGTGAGACCTAGTATTTAAGGAAGTTAGTACCCCTGAAGAGAACAGTTGCAGAGACTTATGTAGAAGGAAAATAAATTGCAGATGATTAAGGAGTAAGGGGGTACTAGGAAATAGAGGGGAGATGTTCTGAAAAAGTTTAGCAAAGAGAAAAGCATGGCTAGGGGAGTAGCTAGGTACAAAATGATATAAAACTAGGTTTTGAATTTTGTACCCCTTCCAGACCAGGGTTTCTCAACCTGGATACAATGGACATTTGGGGCTGGATAATTCTTTGTATGGGGTGGGCGAGGGGACTGCCTCATGCATCATAGGATATTCAACAGCATCCCTGGCCTGTACCTACTCGATGCTAATAGCATCCGCTCCACCCGGTTGTGACAACCAAAATTGTCTCTAGACATAGCTCGATGTCCCCCGGAGGCAAAATCACCCTCAATAGAGAACAACTGCCCCAACCTGAGATGCCTGAGTATGTTTGAAATGACAGAGAAAGAGCCCATGGGAAGGGAAAGAGAACAGATATTGGAAAGGGTAACTCCAAACGTTGAGGAGTTACAATGGGGCAGTTCAAAGTGATTTCCCTGAAAGTGAAAAAGAGACACAACTGTAGGGACTACTAGTAAATACTTTGTTTTATGAGTTTAGGAACAAATGCTGTCATTCTGAATTAAGGAGAAAGCATTCAAATTGAAAATTAAAAGAAAAAAATGTATTTGTTGCAACAATTTGGAAACCCGTACGCAAACTTTCAAGGAAAAGCAGTATTATTAAAAAAGATAAACTATCAGTTATCCTTTTACATCTTAGTAGAATTAAGACAAATGCAAATGTTTGAATTGGAGAGTAGATCATATGATTCACAAATTGCCCCTTAGCCTGGGAAGTCCTTAACTTGGGATTGAAGACAGATGTTTCTGATGTGACTCATGTATTTTTACCACTTTCTCATGGGCATGGACTGAGTTTATTCCTCTCTGTATCCTGGTGATGTCAGTGTCTTGTTTACACAGAATGAGCCTGCCTAGGTCAAAACTAGCCCTATCACGTGATGCATGGTAAAAATACATAGGCGGGTTTCTTTTTAGATAGAATATGGTTGCAAGCTCCAGGGTAACAGACTTGATTTCTGGGTTGAGGATATGAACTTCAGATATTTGAGAATATTCCAGAATAACAATTTCAGAGTTGAGAAGGATTGTCACAATTACATTTCACAACTTGAAAGTTGCCATTTTAGGTGTTTTGCATTAAAAATAAAAGTTGTGTCTCTCCTAAGGAGAGAACAAATGTGAATATACTACTTGGCAATTATGGGTTTTTCCTCCTAAATTAAAATCAAATGTTAATCTACACCTGAAAAGTCAACTGGCATTTATTAAGAGCCTACTATATAGCGAACTAATGTAGTTATTTTATGATGTGATTTCCTTAAAGCCTCATGACAATTCAGTGAGCCTGGTATTATTCTCCTATGCCAGAGAGAAAAACTAGCAATCACACACATAATTATACTGCAAAACCCAACAATATGGAAACAGTTGTTTTATGTCCAAAGCTGATCTTTGAACATTCTTTCCTCGGTAATCATTACCAGGAGATCATGAGATCTCAACTTCTTTTTAACAGTAAATAGATAAATTGAACTACTTTTGGATTGATAGGCAGGCAATTCATTTCATCCAGCTAGTCTCTGTCCAGTGGAGTTGACAGATGTGATTTTGACTCCTCACGTCATGTCTAGCAGAGTACTCGACAGCCTCTCTTGGCAAAGTCCTCTCTAGCAACACACGGAGGAAATGATCCACTGAGGGTCATATCAGATGTCACTAAGAGGTAATTTTCTTTGACATTTAAAATGAGAACTTGGGTTTGCCCATTGCCTTCCCTATGAGGAGAGATTTATGATTTTTTAATTTAGTAAAGTTTTTGCAAGCAAGCTTATTGTGTTGTAAGATTTGTTGGAAGTTTATTACATTGAAAAGATTAAAAAAGCCCTCGGAAATCATTAATTTCTTATAAGTGACAAATTTCCATTACGAGGACCCTGTCCTTGAATGGGTAGTTCTGGTCTAATCTATACATTTTCTTAACATTCATGGTAATTGTTACTGTGTACTTGGTATATGTTTACTATCATCTATCTATCTATCATCTATCTATCTATCTATCTATCTATCTAATCTGCTGCTCCAAATGTTTTGTTTGTTTGCTTTCTTTTCATTTGGCTCTTAAGAGCTCAAAAACCCCACAGTAACTTGTGGAGTATATTTAGCCCCAGGGGAAAAAAAAAAAAAAGCATCTCTGATAGGCTTCACTTCTCCCAAACATTATAAAGGGACACACTGAAGTGATTTAAAAAAAGAAATCTGTGGTTTTAAGTGTTAGGATATTCAGTGTAAAAGCTTCCCATGAGCCTCCGATCTAGCATCTCACTCAACCGAACAAGGGATCTCTCCGCAACGTGCCTGTCGATGAAATGACTTGGAAAGCAGAGTTGGGTGGGCCGGTGGGGAAAGATAGATGAGTGGCCTCTGTGTCTGTGAGGTGGTCAGTGGGGGAGGCCAATCCCTCCCCCCACTCCCATGGCTGTATGTGCCACTCTTCCTCTATAGAAAGACAATTTGCTTTTCATGTAGTAATGAAGAACAATGTTTAACAGACAAAGGAGCTTCTAGTTTATTATTGTGCTGTCTTTGACGAGAGCTAGATGCTGGGAGAAATGGTAATTCACAGTGTGAATGCTTCTATTCCAGCCGTCCGGGTTATGGCTGAGCATGTACATTGTATATTGCAGATGGTACAATAGCAAACACTGTGAGAACGAGGAAAGAATGAATTACGGCTTTCTTTTTTCCTTGCTAGCCAAGAAACCAGGAATTTCTTCACAATAATTTTTATGTATGTCTCTGCGTGTATAGGTTATTCCTTGGCAATATGCACTGTAGATTCTGATAAATGCTTTTAGGTTTTAGGGTTTTTAAATGAAGGTATAAAGTCTACCATGATGCTCTTAGAACACCTGTGTTCTCCTGCTTTTTCCCTCCATAAACTGATACAAGGCACAGGTGGTACCTCATTAACTTATTTCATGCAAATAAAAACATATTGCATGATTTCTTCTCCTTAACTGTATAATCACTGAAACATGATTGTGCTGATTAATGCAAGGAACTTTGGGAGGGAAGAATTCAGCAGTTTTTGTCAGTTCCCTTATGCTGGAGGGATTTGCAGTCCATGTAAATCTGATTTAAATGAAAAAGTAGTGGGAATGCCTCTTTCCTATGTCAGAAGTCTATTTTCCTCTATTTAGTCTCTTCTGTATGTTCATAGAACTCTCAGTGATAAAGAATTGGAAAAAAAAGGAAGATGAAATTTCCCACGGAGGTAGAGGAATTGGAAACCCAGATGAGGAATCATCTTTAAATAAGCACGCTTATGAGTTCTGATTCAGTGTTCAGATATTGTTATCAATGATTTCCAAAAAGTGACATTGATTTGCTTTGGAAACAATGATGGAAAAAGAGCGAGTGTGTACCAGAATGCTTTTAGAGTTCTAAAATCATACTGGAAAATGTACGAGCATTCCAACACAACTATAAACAGTACCATTCTGTATTTAGGGGGTGATGGCAAGTCTGTTTTTAAAAGTCTTTTGCGATATTATTTCTGTTTTTAATTTATTGAATTAAAGCCAGATTTATTCAATTAAGATAATACACTTCAAGGTTAACTGCCATTTGCTGTTCATTTAGGCAAGCTATTGTACAGTTATGTAAATTTCATGAACAGAGACACTGCCTGAGTGTCTTAATTACAAGCAAAAAGTGTCATTTAAATATGAATTAAGTGAATAGTTGCCAGTATTTCCTGTCCCTGTATTTTCTATCTTCTTAAAATCTAAGGGCTACCCAACAATCTGTACTGTGTCCTAAGATTTTTCTTTTTCCTGTAGAACAAAAATGCCCCTGCTACTGAATATTATTTTTAAGAGTAGGAAAAACATGTAAAAATGCCATTAACTCATTGATTATTAATCAGAGCAATATCTGAAGAAGAGGGTGCCAGTTTTTCCCAGTTGGCCGCTGGTCATCATTTTTATGTTGTTACTGAAATTTAATAATTATTTCACTTCCACAAGGGGAGGTAATTTGCTGCATGTGTCATTTGCTCCAATTCACTGTATTTGTGAATTCATATTTTTAAAAATACCCTCTTTAAAAATCTACCCATTTATAATGCGTCCAAACACTTCAGTTTCCAGGCTCAAACCCTGGGATTCGCATAGTTTTACCACTGCTTTATCTTTGTTGAAAGAAACATTTATTTTAAATTTAGAACTGTCACAGTTCTAGTTGTGCTTTAGCAAAAGTGACCCCATGACCTGATCCTCTGCTAATTTCTGAGAAATAATTCCCCATGCATCTCGGATTTACTGACAAGTATTGTTTTTGTTTGTCTCTATATTTTTGGATGGTTCTTGTATATAAAAATGACCTAGAGACAAATCTGGCATTAATCACGAAGGAAGGGAAGGATTCACAATTAGTTAATGAAAACCACACCTCAGTTCTGGGCAGTCCGTTCCCAGATCCTGTCCCAAACCATAAAGCTGCCGGCAGCCTGGGGAGATATTCCCAGCCGCCCCCCAAGGTAGCACCCGCTCGCTCCCCCAGGAGTGAAGAGTTCACTATTCACTGAGTGTTTGCGTCATCCTTTCCAACATGTTCCCACTGATACATTAAAGGAATTAATTGCTCATAATGATCTCACCATCTGTTAACAGAGGTTCATACCTACAGGCTGGTGGCATGCGGTGGTTCTATT